>NC_073724.1:13536462-13846019 GCF_023634155.1 Falco peregrinus | reverse complement strand
ATCCGTAGACCTCACCAGAGATTCTAATGTCTGTTAACAGCCTTGCAGAACTTTGGGAACTCCCATTTAATAATAAGCGAAACACAAAATGAATGCATAGATATTCCTGAGCCTTCATCTTCTGAAGGTTCCTGTTTTCACTTGAACTAAACTTTTCCAGTCTTCAGATAAGAAAGTGGCTTTAGTTTCAGCTTCTTTAAAATAGCTGCTGTTGTTGAATTTTATCTTTAACCTTTTTCCCCCATTTCACATTTTATGTTATGTTTAAAATGTTGGAAAATTTAGTTCCTTAAAACAAAAACTCCCTTGATTCTGGGGGTGTAAGTGTGTGCGCGCCAGTGTATTTAACATGAATGCATTTATGTTTGTATTCCAGTGTATTTAATTTAAAATGCTGAAGTATATTCATCTAAATCAGCTGCTCGGGTTATTTCCTTTTCTTAACCATAATGTGTGTGTTTTGAATTGTTACAATTCAGTAAAGAAAATGCACAGTACTTGTGTAATAACGAAACAAATACTTCATAGTTTTTAGGAAAATAAAGCTTTTTCCTGCCTGATGGATCAAGATACAGATGTATGAAGCCACATTTGTTAAGATCACTGAATATCACTTGATACTCATCCCCTGTGTAGAGATTTGATCCTTGGCATGCATTTCAGCTGCCCTAAAGCAAAACCAAAAAAGGACATAAAACCCTTTGAAAAACTTGCCTAATGACAAATTACTCTTTTATGAAGCTTTATCAGGGCCATAAAAGTGGCAGTATGACCCTTGTGTGTCATGAAGAAACTTGGTCACATTTAGCCAAGTGGCATACCATTATTTCAACCTCAACACAGCAAGCAATGTATTCCTTTAAAAATTTGGCTACAGTCTCTGAAGAAGAGAAATTCTGGAGACCACCATGAAGTTGGTGTAAGGCTTCCTATTGTATGTGCAGCTTCCAGCCATTGTACACATTTGACCCCCAAATGACAAAATAAATGAAAGCTGCTCTTCAAAGTAATGCAATCAGTTCAAAAAATATTGTGCTAATAAAGTTATAAATTCTAATTGAAAGATTTATGGCAATCCATTTAGTTGTTACTAGGTTATTTGTGATGGACAGATGCAGAGTAACCTGATTAGAGTCAGCATTGTGATGACTTGTAACTGCAGAGGGGAATAAAGCTTTAAACCAGTCTCATAGCCCATTCTCTGAGATGCATTTGGAAGCTGGTTTAAAAGAAAATATATGACCTTTAAATGTAGGTTTGCAGCTGCCTCAGATAGGTTGGCCCAAAGAAAGTGCTAAAATGACTGGCGGGTCTTTCTTTACCGAAGTTTTAATTTGTAGCTCAACTTTGCAGATGGATTTAGAATACATTCTATTAAAAAAAAAATTAATATAAAGTAATTTTTTCCATTCATTTTATATTTAATATCTCATGATAGGAAAAATAGTCTTAAAAGTCATTTAATAACAGAAATGCCATTAAAGAGTTTATTCCTTTGGGTTTGATGAATAAACTTTATGAAAATATCCTACCTATATGGACATACCCTTAAAAAAATTAAAAGCAGTGCTGTTATTCACATATAGCTGTATAACTGTGGTTGGAGGAGCTTAGTTTTATTGGAACCAAATAAGTTTCATGCATGCTGTAAAAAGGAAGCTAGCTGTTCTCTGGTACATGTTCCTAGTTTTAATACCTAAAAAATTGTCGTCATTCTCGTATTTTTTTAAAGCTATATATATTCTTGTAGCAACACCTTTCAAATAATTCGAAAAGTGAGAATTAATTGTTTTGTATTTGATTTGTTTGACCTGTTTATCATAAACAGGATTAATTGGTGAAATGATACAGTTTTGTACAATCGGGAAAAGAATATATCAAGTTTTAGAATAATGCTGTAGTAATATGTATTGCAAAGCAGTTCCTAGTCCTAACTTCAGTGCACTTGAATGTTTTGGCACAATAAAGCAATACAGTGATCCAAGTTCAGGTTATTGGCAAGTGCTGGTATTGGGCTTTCTGATTAATACAGGTCCTTTCCTGTAATGTGTCCATTTTTATTATATTCAAAATCATAATAAAAATAGATGTTGTAGTTAAAGCTGTCAAAGGGGACTATTTTGGTAGAGCTGCTTTTGTATTGAGAATTAAATGATGCTTATAGGTCTAACCATATAGAATAGTATATACTTGCTGGCATTTCTTTAGTAAACTCTTTCTCTAATGCTTATAGGAGGAAATACTAATTTACCAGAACATCCGAAAACAGTGTGAACTGTAAATCTGATCAATGAATGGATTATTAAATTCAGTGTTTATGTAGAGTAGGGAGATTTACTTGGCAACTTGCAGTACTGATTAATTTCCTGTTAGTATTGACTAGTAAGTGTATTAAAATAGTAGGAAATACCGAACAAGAATTGTAAAATGCTTGTCTGTATTAATATATTTCTGTAAAAATGTGTAGCTTTGTGTGGGTACATACTTATTATATTCCAGATTATTAGTGTCATCTTAAGGTTGTCTGCTGTTTTTCCCAAGGCTACTTTCTTTTGCTTATCACCTTACCGCGTTGTGGTCATTTCATTTGAAGAGGCCATATTTGACTCTGCCTTCAGGATGACCTCTTGAGAGTGCTGTGATGGGGAAAGCAAAGGAAAGGAATAGGACCCTTCCTAAACTTCAGGGTTTTATGAACCAAGATCCTCTGAATGCTTCCTGCCAATATCCTTCCTCAACTCTGGAAGGATTTTGGAACAGGTTATGGAATCCAGATACTTAAGACCAGGGACCTATATATCAGAAACTTCCCTTTCACTTTGCCATCAATATCCACTCAGGAAATCACTGTTTACAGGTGTGAATTAACAGATTCTGAGATCCTAAGCAGTTAGATTTCCTAATCCTGAAGATTTCATCAGCATTATGTGTGTTCAAACCCAGGTGAACAAGATATACCCAGCAGCTGTAATTTCTGTAACTTCTAACGGTGTGCAATTGAAGCTCAAGGGCCTGGAATGGTTGAATAATTCCCAAAGTGATGAATTAGCATGCAAAGAGCAGTTGAGGTGGTCAAAGGCGCATGATAAATGTAATTCATCACATGGATATTACTGCTGTGTCTCTGGGGTTTCTAGGGGACTAGCATAAGCATATTTTAGAAACTGACAGAATTTCTATTTTAATCTGTGAGTCCTTGTTTTTAAATACTACTTTAATTGTAAGTAGCAAAATCATCGTGATTAAAACTATGAGTACAGCTTTGTGTAAAATATTAGAACTGATTTTCTACTACCTAGCAATACCAGTGTTAACCACAAAATATTGTGGTATGGGAACAAAAGAAGACCCAGTTAACTTTTATTCAGCTTGAATATGATCCTTGCACAAAACTTAGAACTCCACATAGACTGTATTAAGAACTGTAATAATTAAATTTGATATTTTCCAAGGCTGCTTCACTTTGGAATTTGTAGTGAAGAACAGAATTATGATAATATGGAATAAATACCTAGTCTTTAAAATTCTTTGGTCTTGGTGTGTTGAGAAGGCTGTTGAAATAGTTTTAAGATTAGTGAACAAGGTCATTTAGCTGATGTGTGTGAACTCTAACATTTACTTCACTTAAATTTTGCCTGTATGCCTCCATCTCGGACGGCCCAGCCTACTGTTGCCAATAAAAGCTATGGCACAGCTTTATTGCATCTGTAGAAGTCAAGGTGGTCCTGGAACGTGCTGGTACTGAACTTCCATTAATTCCAGTGATTCTTGCTTTGAAAGGTCAAACCAAACATCTATTCTATGCATGTTTTTCTCCAGTGTGAACACACAAAAACCCCCATCTCAGGTTCCCTATTAGGGTTGGTTAAATCTTATTCTGAATCTAATGCTTAAAAGCCAGTGGTACACTCTAAATGCACGATTGCTATGTGCTGTTTTAACTGAAGAGAGAAACTCTGTTTTGCCAGTTCTCATCTTAAATGTTTTTTCCATCTCTATCTTTATTCTGCTCCCTTGCTTTCTAATCTCTTGAGTAGTGTTTGTGAAGGTTCATGTTGGAATCACTGACCCTGATTCTAAACTCTAGAAAACATTTCTTAAGTGAAGACGGGTTGTAGTCGCAGGCTGGATGTTGGGTCAGTTTTCAATTGTAGTTGCATTATGTCCCAATCCAAGCCATTCCTTGTCACCCTGCCCAGTGGCTGTGGTGCTGCTGAGCTGAAGGTGGCTGTTCTGGAAAGTCTCAGGTGTTTGTCTTGGGTACGTGCCATGGCTGTGCTGCTTCAATCAAGAATCAGAAATGCTGTGATGCACATATTGTGTGTGTTCACATCCCTGCCTGTTAACACTTCAGGAACCTTTTTGATACCCTTTTTCCTACTGGTCTCACTGATCAAAGAATGACTTGCTTACTCAGATTTTCATAAGATAGTCATTTCACAGCAACTCTGAGCCAGAAGACAAAAGGAAAAACAGTTCAAGAGCTCTTTGCTAATTTCTCTCCCTGCATAATCAAATCAGTACAGCTCTCCAGGCAGGACTTATAACCCTTAATAAGTCACTCTATTCGATTAAGAGGAATTGATTTTCTTCTTCAGTGGATCATAGTGATTATGACAAATTCGGAGCTGCTGCTCGCTTCCCTATCTTCCCTGCTAGCGTCCATTTGTTTGCGGGGTCGGCAGGTAAACGAGGCAGAGAGATGATGCGGTGTCATTAACTGCAGTTGGTGTCAGCACTCTGACAGCTGTGGAATTGAGTGGTTCCATAGATCAGAGCAGAAGCCAGTTGTGAGGGTCTCGTACAGCAATTACGTACTTGTGACACCTCTACTGACAGCCTTAAATGCAGCAAAATGATGGGACAGTAATTTGTAATTGCAACTAGGAGAGCAACTTGCAGTCGGTGGTGGTGTGGTGGCAGTACAAGGGCTACAGTTTAGAGGTTAGACAACATTAAAGCAGATGGGAGAAGGGGAAAGAAGAGCTGTCAAGCTGCCATGTTTCAAAAGTAAAGCAATGTTGACCTCTTGAATTATTTGGAAACGTTTCTTGAACAAGGTTACCTATTTGTTTGCTTTTTCTAAGCTTATTGGCACTAAAAAAAATAATTTACTTGAATTAATGTAACTTTTGGGGAGGGAGATGTAAGGGGTAGAGAGGAGAATTAGGTAAATGTCAGTGCTGTTCAAGATAGTTTTGGGAATGGTCACATAAAGGTACATAAATGTCCATTTATACATGCTTGACTGTCTGGGCTATCATGAGCACAGTCAAAGAGCAAAAAAAAAAATCTGTCTGGAAAGTTTTCTTTCTCCATCATGGGAAGATCAGCATATACCCAGACAGCTTTTCTTCTGATGCTCTGAAACTGTAGATGACATAGCAGGTACAGGTGAATTTTGGGAAGAAGTGAGACAGTTGCATGGTTCAGCTCTTCCCTGTTTATTTTTATCTGTTAATATAGCAGTAAAAATTAAGTAAAAACATGGCAGACTTTTTTCTGTTGTTTTTGGTGTTTGGTGTGTTGTGGGGTTTTTTTTGTTTTGGTTTTTTTTGTTTGTTTTGGGGTTTTTTCCCCAGAAGTATTGCTTAACCTATATCTGGGCATCTACCTAAGAAGCTTTATTTTCAAAACTACTTAATTACCTTGTTGTTGAGCAAGGATAACTAAGTGATCATTTCAGTGTTGAATTATATAATCTGAGCAAATTAGACAAAGTTTTCAAAATCGGTATGATCATGTAGTTTGACATCGGCGCATAACCCAAGCCACAACTTCTGTAGCAGGATCAATAATTTGTGGCTGGAAAGACAGATGCTCTTGTTTTAGGGGCTGAAGTTGTTCCATGTTATTCTGAATAAAAATCAAATCCCTGTGAAGAGTTAAAAGGATTTCAAGTGAGTGAAATTGTATCCCCTCTAAGCTGTTTTAATATTGACATGACTCAAAGGTAAAAGTACTACTTCATGAATTTTATTTGTTCTGTTCTGGTTAGGTTTCAGTTCATGTTTCTTTTTAAATTTATACAAAGAGAGTATTCTGCAAAGGAAAAAAGTTTGATGCCTGCACCATGCAGTATTTCAGAGACATATGTCTTTTAAATATTGCAGCTGTTTCATACAGTTGGCATTTTACTTTCCCTGTGTAGCTATGTGGAATGGTGGGAAAATGGGATTCAAATCACCAGGTGCTATCTCATCCTGCGTAAGCACAGCTTTCAAGCACTGTTAGATTGCAGTTTGATGGTTTTGGAGTGCCTGAAATCTACCGCCTGAAATCCAGAGACAGTTTTGAGGGAAGCAAGATAGATTAAATTTTTTCAGGTTTCAGAATATTTTGAGAAACTTACTTCCTTAACGTACATGGAAAAAAATAAAAGTGCCAGTTACTTCCATTTCAGTAGTTTATTCCTTGCATTAGCTTTATTTGCAATTTGAATTTTCCTAGATACAACTTCTAGCCATGAAGTACTGAAATCCTATAGTGGGAACATCACCCTAAGAAAAAGTCCTTGACAACTTGCAATTTGCTTAACTACTTACTACCTATGCCTTGTCTTATCACCTTGAAGTTTTTAAGTTTTTATCACCACATTCTAAATTGTGATCTTCAAATTATTCTTGCGTCCCTTTTGTGAAAACTGTCAGATTTCTTAGTGCACGTCAGAAGTGGACAGCAATATTGGGCAGAATATCACAGGAATAGCCTAATCATTGGCAGTTACACACTGGATGAACATCTTTGCTGCTATTTCCTTCCATCCAGAGATCATCTTAGTAAGTTTTAGCTGTGTTGTTAAATCAGCAACTTATGTTTCCTTGGTTATTTCCCTTTTCCTCTAGAATATAATCTTCCATTCTGTCGTTGTGGGGTTTTTTGTTTGATTTGAAATATGATCTTACCATAAATCTCGAACTGTGCCTGGTTTACCAAGCAATGTTTATTTGTATAGATTGCTTACCACTTCATTATCCAGTAATGTGTGCTGTCTGAAAATTGGATTAGTAGTGACCTTATATTTTCTTCTCGATTACTGACAGATATTGAATTGTTTTGAGGGTGTGAACCAATGTCAGCATGACTCCACTAGGAACTTGCTTTTTCATCAGTGATTCCCCAGTGATATCTCTTTTTCTGGATTTATCAATTACCAGTTTCAAATCCACTTAGTATGTGCCAGGTTTAATTTGTATGGTGCTAATTTCTTATGCAAATATGGTGTGGTCAGATGTTTCACTGCCTATGTAACCTCTTTTTTATGAAAGCATGTTGATCATAAAATAGTGAGATGTGATATAGTCATCAGCCTCCTGAACAGCAGGTTCAAAGTTTTTATTCTGGATTATTGGACGATTTGGTTTCTTTTTTGTAGAAGCAGTCTTGGCTGTGTAGTGCAACTTTGGCTTGAAAGGTGCTCCCTGTTGGTGTTGCTTTGGGGTGTGCGGTGCTGCTTATGCTGTGAGAGAAGCAAGGCGGTTTGCTGAAGTTTACCCATGCCGTTTGTGTTATAAGGCTGGCTTAACTGCATGGAAAACCTGGTTATTGTGGACTAGAAAGTGGGATAATCACCTATGAGGCTAAGAGATTTCCCAATTTAAAAAAAAATGAAATTATTCAGAAACTTCCTTTCTTGTGGCTTTATCAGATTGATTTGTTGTGTTACTTTAGTTGCAATAGTAGCTGGAAATAAAGATTTTATATTTCAATTACTATTTTGACCCTAAAATTACCTACTTAAACAAAACCTTCTTATGGATGGCTCCTTTCTCTGTAAGACCTATAAAATGATCTTGTTCAGGTTCTCTGTACGTTGTTTTGGCTCAGGCAATTTGGAGGTGTTAGAATGTGGTTAGGGCCCTTGGGAACCTACTCATAGAGTAACATAGAGAGGGCTCTTGTTCTGTCCTAGGTTGACTGTCTCTCTGAAGACTACTTAGAGGAAACGGAATGTCCCTGGGCCAAACTATTTTCCATCTGGGAAATCTGCCTATAACAGTGTATGACCTCAATTGTCACCTACTTTTTATATATTACAGTCTTCATGCAGTATATTTCTCGTCTTATCATCACTGGAATCTTAATGTTTTCTGATATAAAGAGAATTAGCATATGGTTTACTTGCTAGAATTTCTGAAATAATGAATGGCTAAAAGCACTTGATGGTATAGAGATGATTGCATTACCTTCCTTAAATAACACTTTTTTTTCTGAAAATGTTACCTAAAAATGTAAGCCTCATCTCAAAGTGAAAATTATAATGTGTTTTGGTAGTATTGGTCTTCAGTTTCTGTCTTAATACTTGGTTCTGGTTTTATATTGTAGGTCTTATAGTGTCTAATGGTTCACTGGTAATTCCCCCCATCCTTAGTTCAGAAATCCAGTAGCCAACTGGAATGAGCATCAACAGTTAATATTCCTCCCCCTCCTCTTGGAATTTTCACTAGGAGGACAACAGTGTCTGTAAGCATCACAGGAGACATAGCTGGGAGGCACTGATTTTGCTTTTAGCAAGAGAATGCCCTAACCCCCTAGAGCTCTAGGGTATGCTGAAGAATAGTGAATGCCTCCATTTATCGTACACATGCAAAAATTCCTTTGTTGAAAGCTGTATTTATTTTGGAAAACAATTTCACACATATGAATGCTAAAAATTATAATCAGTATAGATTACAATAAGCAGTAGCTCTAGCATATCCTTGACTCTTTGGGTTTTTCTGTGTCTGGGATTTTTTCCTGTTTTGTTATCTTCTTTTTTTCCTTGAGTCTACTGTGTATCAAGGTTGAGAATTTCTTTGCCACTTGATAGTCCTAAGCAAAACACTGTGGCTCAGTTACAAACCCTTGAACAATGAGTTCAGAGTGGTAATGTACTCTCCAGTCTACTGTAAAAAATATTACTGTTAACGTAAGTCACATGCTTAACAGAATAAAAAAGGATTTGAAGGAATGGTTGAAGAACATAACTAGATGGTGGAAATCAACAAAGATCTTTTTGGACTGCTATGTTTGCTGGCTGCTTTCTATGAGCTCATCTGATATTGTAAGTCAAGCTTAGAAGTCTCAGTGGATGTTTGATGATTGTTTTGGATACTACTACATCATTAGAATTTTGACTAGAAACAGTTGAGGACATAATTAATTAGTTTATGTCAGTAAAGTGCTCTGTAAATACTAGCTATTATAAAATAAACTGACAGTATATTCTGGAAAAATGGTTCAAGCATCCTCATTACTGTAAACCGTTATGTTTGCTAACAGAGATCTGCTTATTATTAAGGAGAATTTGTAACTGATGAAGGGTTCAAAAAGTGACCTGGAGCCTTGAGTCCTTAATTTATCACAGGAGCAGGACATTGCTGACAGAAAAAAATAAATGCTGCAGTGGTTCCAGTGCACCCTAACCTTGACCCGGAGGAGACATCTCTGGGTATGATTGGGTAATTCTTGCTCCATACCCTGTAATTCCTGACCTTTCTGTATGATTACCGATGAGGATGTCCATTACTCTCTGCTGAAAGTTTGATTTTATTAACTATAATTTAGATGATACTAAGGCCTAGAGAAATGGCTTCCCAATGTTGTAAACAATGCAAAGGCACAGCAAAAAGACCACCTCTGCCTCAGAACTTACATTTGAACTCTTGTGCTGTGGACACTGGCACTTTACAGGTGACTGTCAATCAGACTTCCTCGTTAGGCACTCAGGTTATCGTGGGTTGAATGGTTTGCTAATAACACTTGGATGCCATGGTTAGGTTTTATGATCCCCCCTCCCCCCCCTTTTTAAAGTAGGTTTTAATCGCATTTCAGTTTAAATTATTACTGCACGTCAAGTCACTAATATAATGTAAATACAAAAATCTGTAGCTGAATAGTCTCCATGTGCAACCACAGGGCAAAGCATTCTTAGGCATTCTTCTTGCTCTTGTGAGTTTAAAAAATTTTTGCGGTTTTCTTACTTCATCATGAAGTTTGATAGCAGCAGCCTTTCTCAAGTCACTTTTCTTCCCCTGCTTTTTTAGAACTATGAACATAGTTTGATTACTTTCCAGTCAAGACAGATTTGATAGCTTCTTATGTCAATGAATAAAGCTACAGTTGATATGCTTGTCAACACTGAAAAAACAAAAATAAAAATCCAGAGTACATCTTTACTTGTGACCACATGGAAGTCCAAACCAAACAGAAACAATTGGGAAGGCAGGATTGGTTCCAATACATTGCCTTTGTCAGCAACATATGTATTATGTTGTGAAATATTTCTCAGGTTAAGTTCCAGGAATGAACAGTGATATCCAGGCTATTAAACATGCACTTTCAGTACATTTTGTGTTCTAGAAGTGTGCAAGTGCCCCGGTTAAAACAAGTCCTTGTAGAGGTCTTTGCTTGAATGTTGTTAAATAAAATGTATACCTAATTCAGAAGCTAGTTTTGATTTAAAAAAAACAAAAACAAAATAAAAACCCCAAAAACCCCAAACAACAACAACAACAAAAAAAACCCTAAAACACAAACAAACCCAAACAAAAAACCCCAAACCCAACATATAAAACAATATGGAAGACATAGGGAAAAATCACTAATGGTAGTTATCTGCTTCATAGTTTTCATTGTAAGTGAGGAATAAGTACTGTTGTGTTGTTGCTGTATAAATATAATATCAGACCTCAAAACATGCAGTATTTATTTTTAAAAAAGCTAAGAGGCTACAGTTTTATTTAAGTCTGCTGTTTTGCTGTTAAATACCATGTCTATTTTTCTTTATGAGCTACTGATACACATCTTGAGCCAGCAATAAATCCACGTTGAAGAATATTGAGGTCTTTATGTGATGCACTATTGTGCAAAAATATCCATGCTATCTACTGAATGGGCTTGCTCAATAACTCTAGGCAATATATGTTCTGTAGTGAAAAAATGGGATTAATTAGGATTGCTGTGAAAAGACAGTTATGGCTGTTACTAATTTTGAAATACTGTGGTGGATGTCATATTGGAAAAGCAGCTTGTCTGGACTAAGTCTGTCAGTGTATCTCTAACCTTGCTTTGGTGGCTTTTCTCCAGATTCACTAGATTAAAACTTTGCTTTCATTGATACATTGATTTGATCATCTGGAATCCTGAATAGTTGCATAATAACTTAGAGAAAAAAACCTCAACCAAATGAAGGAGAGAAAGAATAAATTGATGAGTGGGAAAAAGAGGAAAAAGCCTAGAGTGATTGTAAGTTTAAGTTTTCACTTCTGGTTAAATGTTGAAGCTGTAATATAGATATTCTGGAAGGCAGCAAAACAGTAAGACTTTGCACTGCTTTGTGGAGACTTGAGACTTAGCTCCGTAGTCCTCTTCTTCTGCTTGGATCCCTCTCAGATGTTGACCAACGAAGCTGGCAGTGTGGTGGGAGGAGTGGTGGAGGGTTTGTACAGGAATTCTTAAACATACTCAGTCCTCTCCTCTGCTTATCCTCTCGAGAGCACTGCTTTGGTCCTGTATGTAAATCAGTGTGGTCCCTGTGCAAAACTCTCAAGGGACTTGGAATGCTTGGTGTTTCTAGGTGATTATTTAATAAGTAGAGGCTTTAGTAACAAAGATGTGCTGCTTTCCGAATCTGGAGCGGGCAATGCTGAAAATGGACTCTGTCAAAATAGGGAACTGAATGAAATCTTAGAAGCACAAACAATGTAAAGATGTGGTCTGTATTGAATGCCTTTCAGTCTTAATGTTCCTAGGCTGTATTTACTAAATCAGTTGCCTTTCAGCTGGATCATACACTATGGTATTTTTCAAGTTATCAGTGACATATGGAAAAAAAAACTTCTTTTACAGAGTTTAGTATTAGAAATGTATGGATGTGTGTATGGGTTGTACCTATGGGTTGATGCACCTGAATCAGAAGGCTGAAAACAAATTCCTCTTTCTTTCAAGTTCTGAGAATTGATAAAAGACAACATGTGTAATTCTCAGTAAGTTTCAAAGACACTGAAATAGAAGATCAGGCAGTAGATGTCGGTATATTAATGATAGCAATCCTCACAGATCATTTTGGAGATACACGTTTGGAGACTTAAGGGGAAAAAAAGCAGGGAAGCCTCTGTTTGTAGAAATGTGTATGATATCAGGTTTTGTATAAATTACAAGGTGTTATTGGATTAGATGGTCTTAGATTTCCATCATTCTTGTAATTATAAATAACCCTTTCAGTCATTCACCTGCTGTAATATATGGAGAAATACAGTTGAGCACTTGCCTGGCAATACACAGGTATTTTTTGACACTTTTTTCCTTGTGAGTTATTCATTATGGTAATGGTACTTTGTGATGTGCAGTTTCTGGATTTATGACCCATTCTCGATAAGCGTGAATCCAGCCTGCATGTGCATCTTTGATAAGGTTCTAATTGGATAGCAGTGACCTTTCTGAATGCAATTCTAGGAGGAAGATTAAAAAGCAGTCCAGAAAGTGACAGGTTTGGGACAATAACATATGAATTCAGCTCTGCTGGCAGGCATGAGATGTAAGCCGTGATAAATTAGAGGTGGCCAAGCAGGCTTGCTGAATGATTGCTCATTTCTGCTGCATCCTTGGGTAAAATCCCATGAGTAGCGCCAATGGCACCATGTTTTCCCTGTGTTCCAAATTCAGTGTTTACTGATTATGCATGCTACAAAATCATACAGCTAGGAAAGTTTCAGAAGACACTCAGGAATTCCTGCTGAGCGTTACACATCTGAATGATACCGTCCCTTCATGTGCCAGGAGAGTCACGTATTTGTTGTCTTCATTCAGCTACTTGGTAATAGCCTGCTTCTGCTTGCTCCTTCTGATGGCTTTCTGCTCTAATTGAACTACTTCTTGAAAAGTGATCAGCTTCATCCAGTGTCTGATAAAATATCTTACAAACTGAAACTAAAATTGATCAGCTTGACTCTGCATACATCCTTTTTTTTTTTTTTTTGTTTTTCCCTTTGAAAATAAGACAACTATGAAGTTGAGTTACAGACTGTTCTGTGTGCATGCTTAGAAGCCTAAGGTAATGTAGGAATGCACTAGAAATGAAAACTTCTAAAAAAAGTCGCAAATTTATATCAAAGGTTCAATAAAATATAATAAAATAAAATAAAAATTTGATAGTTTGGTTAACTTGACAATTATCCAGAAGAGTCACCAGATGCTTCCTGTATTGTAAGACACCTTTTGTTTCTGGATTAAATTTGTGGTATATTTTAGTTGTCTTTTTATATCTGTGTTATTATATATACATAATATTTGTGGACAAATTTTGACAATATAGGGCAGTGGCAGAAAGCAATGGAAACCTTTGTTTCTCAAGTTCCATGGATTTTTCAGGTTTTATACATACAGCGCTTAAGGGCTGTTTTTAATATTGTTCTTAGTAACAGTTTTTGCACTGTGATAAAAACATTTAAGAGTTTGAAGTCACTTTTTGCCTTATAAGAAATGCTTGCTTTTCTGTATGACATCTGAGATCATCAAACTGAAGGGAGAAATATTTGTCACTGTCAGTAAAGCTGACAATGAATAACCTGGTTTTTAAAACTTTGTAAGCCAAGCGCTCTGAAGCCTCCAGACTGCATGGTGGAGAATTGAAATGGTCATCACATTTATCTTTTGGAGTAAAATGGAGGTGAAGGGGGAAAGAAGTTATGGGTGTAAATAGGGTTCCAGGTAACTATGTGAGTATCATAGAGGTTACTGGAGTTGTAACAAGGATGTGTAGTTTTATTTGTTTATAAATTTAACCATATAGGATAAAAAACCTGGTTTGAAGTTTGATGCTTAATCTTGTGACAGACATGTTTAAATCAGATCCCTTAGTACTAGCAATATTTCTGAGAGGGGGATGTAATTATTTATTAATGCCTTGGTTTATTGGAGCATGCTGATAGAAATGAGCTGTCATTACCTCTGATAGTTTTTTTTTTTTGTTTTACCTTAATCTGTCTTGAAACATGTAGAAAATGGGTCATGGTAAGAAACTGTCAGAGGTTATAGTGCATAGTTGTCATTTAAATCTTAATAGTCTGCCTAATGAAGATACTTAAAAGCAGATAGAAAATGAAATATTCTTTGCTTTAATAATTTGACAAATTAAATTTGGCAGGTAAGTTTTCAAAGTGAAATGCCACATTTGGTTAATCTAGTAGAAGTGTTTTAGAGAAAGGTTCAAAAGGGAGGAGTTTTCTACTGTTTGTGTAACTTGTCAGCACAAATGTCCTTGAATCGATCAGCATTTGACTCTTTGCACTTAGGAATTCAACAGAGAGGCAAACTGCATGTGAGAGACAGGGCTAAAAATGTTCCTAGAATCAACATCAACCCCACTGGATGCACTTTTTAATCATGTTTC
Source organism: Falco peregrinus (assembly GCF_023634155.1). Lineage (NCBI taxonomy): Eukaryota > Metazoa > Chordata > Aves > Falconiformes > Falconidae > Falco > Falco peregrinus. The sequence continues at coordinate 13,831,648 of NC_073724.1, read as the reverse complement.
CTTGCTGTTTCAGGCCATACAGCAGGTAATTTAAGGTTCACGTTACAGGTGTGGTGAGAACTCTTCAACATGTGAAGAAGTGTTCTGCCTTCTAAAGGCAGAATTGTCAAATACAGTCACTTAAATAAGGTTCAGCATTTAAACATCAAGGTCTGATCTACTTGATTTTCAGAAATTCTTTGCTGCTAAAATCACTAATTCTGAGCCTTGAGCAATCTGAGTGCTTTTGCATCGTGATATGTACCAAACATTCAGGCTTTTTGTCATGTGAGGTACACATGTTTATTTTGTGTTTTAAATATTTGAATGAAGTGGTCCTGGTTTTTACAGTTTCTGAGACTGGACAGTTTGAACTCATTGAGTGTAGTGGTCACGGAATGTCCTTCTCTGCCTAGTTAGGTCAACACTGCATCTCTGCTGTTCTTTTTTAAACTGATGTTTCCAAATATAACTGGAATATGTGATATGATACCATTTAAACTTTGGTAAATATTTCAAAGTAATTCAGAACAATGAGTTAACAGTGGTGGTTACCTCCTGAACATGTGGATAAAAAAACCTCACCAACCAAACCCCAAAACCCAAACAAAACAGATTAGGTGAAAAACAAACAGATGTGCAAAATGAAACGAAACAAAGTAAAACTCCTCTCTGTTGTAAACTGATACTGTTGCACCGAAACTGGTGAGCTTGGTGCAGTTTCTGTAGAGACTTTAATTCAGGCGTTTTAGCTATTTTTCCTTGTTACCACACCAATTGTTTTGGTGGTTTTGGTTTTGGTGGTTTTTCTGAAGTCTGAAGGAAATTGCCATCTTACTACATCCCAAATCTGAAAGTGGGCGTGTGCTTTGAGATGGAGATAATGCTGGCTCACTGACCAGCAGCATCTACATGTAATCGGGGCCTCTGAGAGAGCAGAACCCCAAATGTTTGTTGACGTGTTTTGAAATGTCTTAACTACAAGTCTAGTAGGATGCGGAAAAGCAAAAATTAAAAAAATAAGCTTTTGAAAAGGAGTAACAGCATGTGGTGATAAGGGAAGATTGTAGTTAGAATCTCTTTATAAACCAGCTCTTCTCCATCAGATATTTTGTTCCTGGAGGATCTCATTTTATGTGGAAAACTAATAATACACACAGATCTATTTTTTTTTTATTACAAAGTTTTCACAGTTAATCATCTTTTTGTAAGCAACAACAAGGCTTGTGGGTGAATACGTCCTGATTTGCATTAGCAATTTTCCTGATAAGAAACAGAGTCCAGAGTCGGTGTTCCAGATGCTGGTTGGTTTTCTAGCCCCAGTGCTTTCATGTTCTGCGTGGCAAGGCAGCGCTTGTCCCCCATAGGCAAACTCCCATGCTGCTGTTCTGTAGAGAGCCAGGAAAATCAAAGAGCCACCTACTGACCCTACCTATTGTCTGGCCTTGTCGCCTTCTATCAGTAGCATGCCACAATCAGCAAGCTACATGTGTACCTCGTGCTTGCTTGGGGTTTGGCAGACCCCGGTCCCTTGCACCTGTTTGCTTATGCATGAGCTGTGCATGTTTGAATCCAAATAGCTGACGGAGAGGGAAAGCAAAGGGGGGGAGGGAGGGAGGGAAGTCTCAGTCAGGCACTTTTCATTACGCTGCTTGGAGGAGCCAAGGCACAATGATGCTGTGCAGGCAAAAGCAGCGTTGGCAGAGTCCACCAGTGTACTATAAAACTGGGAGTTTTAATAGATGTAGACAGATGATCGTGGCACGTCAGTAACTAAAATATCTGAGGCAAGGCATCTGATTTTTCTACTTGCTTTAATTCTCAGCTTTGATCTCTGACAAGAAAAGATTGTGTATTTTGTGGATGGTGGGACAATCTGTACTTTTCTCAAACAGAACCTTATAAGTTGATAAAAGTGCTATTCAGCATGAATAAGGATGACAGAATCCAGCCTGTTATCTGCTAACAGATCTAATCTATCCAGTCTGCTGGGTCTTGCTGGCATATGTTTGCAATTGTTACAGAGGAAGGTCCTCTTGTTTTTTCCCTGTTATGAGTAGGAGTCACATTTAACCTTGTTCACCACATGCTTTTTAATTTTTTTGTTACGTGTTTCTGATACAGAATCTCTTATATGAATGTGTGGGAGCAGAAGCACAAGAAAACAGATTCCACATGCTACTGTATATTTCTTGTTTCAGTGTCCTGAGAAAAGTACAGGAAAAGCTTATTCCAGTTCAGCTCAGTAAGAGTAGGTGCAGGGCTATGTTCTTGCTTTCTCATTTGTAGCTGCTCTGAGAGAACAGACTGTGCTCCCCTAAGCACAGACGTCAAATACCTTCTGTCACGTGCAACATTTTTGGTGCTTCTTCCACACATTTCTTTCCTCCTTGCTTCCAGCTGTGTTTTAAAAATCATGCTTTGTCTCAAAGCACTGTGTGTAGGTGATGTGTAATTTGGCTACTGTTGCTCATGATACAGCTTTAGTGAGGTGGGGGTGATTCTCTGCAAGTGATAGGAACGTAATCCCCATTCTAGAGTTAAATCAGTGCTGTGGAATAAGGCTCTTTAACAACTACTTATTAGCTATATTAGCTAATACATGGCCTTGTACAGTGGATATGTCAAGTAATCTTTGCTGTAATTCAGAAAATGCCTGAACAATTTTGGTTCCCAGGTGATGCATTTCCTATGCATATATAGACTTTGTTAATGCCAACTAGAATTCCTAAAGCTTGGGTCTTTCACGTGCAGTCCCTCAGAGACAGATAGACATCTAAATAGCTTTGAGAACATAGGCCCTACATGATTGTTTCCTTTGAAAGTGAGTTTTGGGATCCAGGGATACTCTTGCAATATTGCTCAAAGGACTCTTAGATACACAGAACTAGAAGAATATAGGTGAAATTGAAAGTTGCCAAATTCCTTGAACTTAAAGCTGCTATAAATCTTATTTGCCTTGTCAGTGGAATTTTCTACTAAATATGTATCTAATTTCAAGCACTACACTGATCACTCCATTCTCCCCCCCCTTCTTTTTTTAGTGCTATCTTTGTATCTTGATGAGAATGAACACAAATTTAAGATGATGGGAAGTTTTATGTTCCTATGAAATAGGAATGTTTGCTTCTTTTATATGGAGAAGGGTCCTTAAATGTGACTTCCAAAATGAACTCCTGTTAATAAACTCATATCGTTACTGCAAGTATTCCTGTAAAACCTTTTCATAAGGTAAGATTTTCATGCTATAAAATGTGATTTCAGCAAGTACTTCAGCATATTAAAGTGGATTTATCTTATGTAATTCATTATTGCACCAGAGAAGTTCCTGTGCTTTTTTCTAGTTAGAATGAGCTGGTTTTTCTAATAAACTTCTTCCAGTGTGTTTCACCTCTAGTCCTTTGCCTCGTAGCTGTATCTGACAAAAGCAGAAATAAAAAGAAAGAACAGGACACATTCCTGTGGTCTATTTTGCACATTCACATATGGTAGAAAAAAATGTGGTCAGTCCTGTAGTAAGTAGAATAGCATTTGCAATTGAATATATATATAATGAATTCCAGGAAGACTCCACCTCTTTTGTTGCCCAACAAAGTCTTAGAGCTGTTGTCTTTCTGTACCCTCCCCAGTCTGAACAAATGAACACAGTCAAATTTTGCATACAGAGTTGCAGTGCCTGGGCAGAAGGTAGTACATCTGCAGGCCCTTGCATGACTAATTTCATGTCAGCAGTGGATTTTACTGCCATTTAAATAAGAATTTATAATAATATCTGTAAAGTTGCCAGATGGTTAGGTCTGTAAGTTTTAAGGCCTTTAAGCTTAAAAATACATAGATTTTCTTATTTGCCTGTCTTCCTTCGCATGAACACATTTAGATATTTTTTTCCAATCAGTATTTACCACAGTTTTTTTTTTTTTTCGTTTCCTCATACTAACCCATTTACTGTAATAGTTGTCTTTTAGTAGGATAGTGATTTTTTGTTGAGTTTTCGTTGGGGTTTTTTTTTGGTTTTGTTGTGGTATTTTTTTTTTAACAGGTATTTTGATCAGATTGACTGTATACTTGAGGAGCAGCAATACAACAACTCAACGCAAAGGCATGGATGTAGAACTCTCTTAGAATTCAGCGGGGATATATCCCTATTATGACCCTTTCCCAGTGGAACCGCTATATACAAAACCAGTTACTTCCCTGTGGGATTTCATGAAGCATTTAAATCCTGGCAGCCTTTAAAATTTCCAGAGCTAACTTTTGCCATCTTTACAACTTTTTCAAATGTAGGCAATATGCCTCAGAGGGCCATGTGTTTGTCCTCTGTGGCACCCCTACCCTATTACAGTGCTGCACGGACTGGGGGACCTTTTGCAGACAGTTCATCTATGAAGGTATCAATGAGGCTCCACTAGTCTGAACAGAGATCAGTAAGCTTCACGTTTGGGGAAGAGTCATTATATCCCTGTCCTATCTGCTCATTTTTGTGTAGATAGTAGTATTTGTTGTAGGGTTGCTGTAGCGTCTTTGTGGATTGCCTTTCCTGTGAGCTTTTGTAGTGTCTATTAACATGTTTAGAATACACACAGATGCACTGATGATCCCCAGTGTAAGACAATGCATTTATCAAGAGTCCAGTACTGGTCACAGGGCATATACTCTCACAGGTCGCTCTTGTTTTATACACCTTTCAATGGATTTAGGTCCTCTAGTACCATTGCTCAGCCTCCAGCATCCCTCCCACTCAATTAAGTTGGAACTTCCTCATCTACCAATACATGTGCTTGCTGCCTAAACAGCAAACTGTTGGAGTGCTTTAAAAATAAATTATTGGCTTGGTTACATTCAGCTTTGTCACAGACATGAACTGTATAAGATATTTTGGTGACAGAATCATTCATTTCTAGTTTATCTCTTCCTTTTTCTTGTTTGGCCAGCCAATTAGTGTTCTCTTTTATAATTTTTTTCTTTACATTCTGCATATTTTCTTTTTGGCTTAATCACATCTAACTATGGTTATAGATAATTTGTAAAATAACAGGGTACCACATAAAAAGCAGGAAAGCAAGGGGAAAATGCTTTCCCAGGAAAATGTCAAAATTGGATAATTTCTTTTCTCTCACTCTTGTCTGCTCCCCCCCCCCCTTCACTGGGTGTATAATTACCTCATTGTTTCAGTAATGTGAAACAAAAATTAGATGCAAGAGAAAAATCTAAATAGAAGGACTCTAAATGCTTTTTCAAAATGAAGAATTTAACTAAACCACTCTAAAGTCCCCTGCTGGGCTCATGCAAGCTGAAATTAATTCAAGAAGGCAGATAAAAATTTTAACCAGCCTGAGTGGAGATGACGGATGTGACAGCTCTCAGTTAAAATGTCTTTTAGTGGCAAATGCATGCATATTAGTCAAGTGATGTGACATAACTGTCCTGGGTAAGAGAAGATGAACCAATGACCATTTGCATTGAGAACAAAAGAAAATTTAGAAATTACAATATAGAAAAGAAAAAAATAAATTAACAACCTCTATGTGTAAACCTGTATATATATATATACACATGTATGTATGAAAAAGGTAGCTTAAAAGACCTTGTGGGTGATGGGGAGTAATTTGATGAAGTTTTTTTGAGTTTTCTTTTTAAAGAAGAATTCAAAAACAACTGTAGACTTGTTTGAATTGTATCCATGAAACCTAGTGTTTCCTTTTTTTCTGTGCATAATTGACAATAAAAGCAGAGGTGTGTGTTATAAATGTACAAACACTGCATTTTAGAAGTCTTTGTCTTTTGAAAGACATTTTTGGCTTCTTTGGTGTGTTGTCAGACTGAGCAGATGTACAGATCTAATGTGAGTGGAATTTATTCGAGGATCATCCAAGGATGCAGTCCATTGTGAAACACTGCAATAGAAATAAATAGCAACAGGAATGGACCTTTAAGAAAAGAAATTACCTGCAAAGAAAATGCTTCAAGAAATCTTGGTCAGTTTACCACAGTCGGTTGTTGTTTTTTTAAAATTTATTATTTAGGAGCATACGCTACCCAGTTATAGTAGCTCCCAGTTAGAGCTGCCCAGGTAATTGTACTTCAGTATTATTCTTATTTTTCCTCACTATAATCAAATTGTATCATCATAATTTTGTTATTCGGATGCACATCTTACTGTGTATCTCAATAACGTTCAAGGCCGCATCTGGAACTTACTGTTCTTAATGCTGTGGGAGGGTAGGAGTATGGGCACTGGAATATCTTTCTGGTAACACTTGGTTGCAAAATAAGACATACTCCCAACCGCTGTTACAGAGGGAATTCTACCAAAAGGTTAATGGCTGAAATTTCATAACTAATTGGGCATCTGGGCTGGCTACTTTTGGTATCTTTCTACGTGAGAATGTGTGTAAATTAATCCTCAACATCATAATTTCAATACCCAGTCTAAAAAAAATGGGTTTTTTGTTTCCAGTTGTGACACTTTAAAATACGTCCTTGTGCAGCATGCTTCAATATAGTATTTCACTTAAAAGAAGCAGTATTCATTAAAAGAGTTTCAACTATTGAACAAAGTACTCTAAAACAGGGTCAGAGGAGTAGGGACTGCAAAATGCTGACCTGTTCAGAAATAAAACTGCAATTCAGCAAGCCTATGGCAAGCTACTCATTAACATTTTAACAAGGGTAGCTAATAGCACAAAAACCTTATTACAGTGATGTGTCTGTATATGTTTGCTCGGCAGGTTTTTTTATACCTCTTCTTAGTGTTTTCTTTGAAATTAATGTTTATAATGTTTAAAAAGTTGATCTGAGCAAGTAGAAGCTGTTTTCTAGAGAGACTTAGTAAAAAGATGATTTGCTTCATTTATTTTAATTTAAAACAAGCAAACATTTTATAGGCTATTGGGTTTTTCTTTATTGTGATATCCAGTGCAGGCATGTATCAAAGTGTACATCAACTCCTTTTCTAAAGCTAAACATTTTCACGTTTTCTCAGTGTCTTCATGAAAGTCTGTCGTGTCCCAATTTGGGTAGATACTAGTTTGCAAATGGATGTAATGTCAGTTCTGTGCTGTCAGCTGTCTCCCTGACCTTCAGCAAGGCTTCTGTAGCCTTTTTGTTCTTCAGTAACCAATCTGTAAGATGAAGACATTAACTTTTCCCAGCATCGCATAGACACTAAATATTAACTGCTTTTTTGAGTTATAATATGAATACAGTTAATGTACAGCTTTATGGACAGTACACAGCCTTTCTGGAGAAAAAAACAAAGGTGATTTCTATAGGTTTGTGTCTGAGAGCTCAGAGTTTTCTGTTTTATATCTTGAGATAACTGAGGTCTGGAATCCAGGAAAGGTATCTACAATTATCTCACAGCTTCATGTTCCTGTCTCAGTAATCGAAATAGTGAAGAAAGAGTATGAAATAAAATATATGGAGTAAATTACACCAGAATAAGTCTTGTATGCATAAAATATCTCTACTTAAAAGAGTTTGATTGCTTCGTTATGTAAAGTCATTCTTACTTACTGTGTTTATCATGTTACCTTGCTAGGGAATATATTCATATTTAAGGAGAATGGGTATTGCCCACAGAGGAGATATCTGTTTGTGTGGCTTTCCAAACTGTGTCTGGTTAAGGAGTAACTAGTATATTTCTCTCTCCCCAGGATAAGGTTATTTAAAACACTAACAATAATTTTGTATGATTATTTGATATATTTAAAATCCAAATGATGATACTTTCAAGTGAGTTAGTCTTTATCAAGATCAAAATTACCATTTAAAGACCTTTAAGACTGTCAAGGTCCACTCAGTGGACTCATGATGGTTCGTTTACTATGATCTCGAAGCACAAAAATCAAGGCGACCACGCCAAGGGGTTATGCTTCAATCAAGCAGCACAATTTTATTGTTTGCCCATAAAGCGGTGTGTGATAGGTAGAAAGACAGAAAGTGAAGAAAAGATAAAGTAAAAAGAAAAGGAAAGAGGATTATAGCTACTGCCACAGGTCCAAGGTGTCCCTATGGTCCCAGGTCCAGGCAGCATCCCGCCGGTCCTTCCGATCGTCGTGATCCTTGGTGGGGAAGATCTCCAAAGTCTGGTTGTTAAGGACCCATCTTTTATGCCAAGCAACACACCTTGCTCCTTCTCTGGTCCATGGATTGTTGCCAGTCACCGCCTTCTCAAGCCAGGTTATCACATGTGTCCAAAGAGGAGTCCCCAAGGCGTGCTTTGCCTTAGAGGCCGGTAGCTTCAGACCAGGAGGTGTGTTTTTATATTATAATGACATTATAATCAAGAAAGTTCATCTGAAGTTTATGTTTTCTGGTTCGTTGTTATGACCACAGTTGTGATCCATCTTCTGGACAGCTGTTATGCGGCCTTATCGTAGTTGTTCCTTCCAGCGCCGGGTATCAGGAGCAGCATAGTGCTTCTCGTGTCTTGCAGTTCTCCTTCCCAGGGTCTCTGCGTCTCGGTGTCCATGAGGACCACATTCCATCTCCAGGTCTCTGTTAGCAATGTTGAGACAATATCGTTCTCTTTAGACAGACTCTTACAAAGACACATATACCTGTTGAAGACAACAATGCTGCTTCAGCTGTTACATGCACTTGTACTTGGATTCCACCTCCAAAAAAAATGCAACAGGTCCTGCCATGGTATCTTCTGTAAACAAATTAAAACAAAAAATTAGACAAAAAAAAAGAGAGGCAACACAACTATTCTAAAAAGGAATACAGGGTGCTTGTCACGGCTCTGGTGGCTTCAGGAAGGCTGAGGCGTTTGCTGGAATGTAGTGAATTTGCTGGTTAGCAACAGGTGACTTCCTTTGGGATGCTGAATCTTTTCCACTTGTTCTTGTGGGACTCCTAGTTCAGGCTGACCAGCCTGTATTGTGCTTGTCTGATACGATGGAGCCTGGAAGGTATACTAACATACAGAATTAACTTCTATATAGAAGTATATAGAGGTAATAATTTCTTTGCCTGGTTCTAACAAAGTCATCATTTAAAAACCTCTAAGCTAGGATGACTTGAGGCGGGGTGGGGGAAGAGAAGTTGTTCTTAACCATTCATATGGTTTTATTCCCTGTAGACAGATCTCCTTTTATTTGTGACTGAGTACTAAAATACAACATGATTCTGAAATACAGAATTCATGTCAATCGTTTAAACTTTTATTTGGTCTAAGTAAAACCTCACCCTCCCCCAGCCGCATTCTAGGGTTTTGTAGCAAGCTCTACCTTATTACATACTTTCTGTTACTTCATTATGTATAGGTCTAACAGATTTGTAAGGTTAGGGTATTGAAAAGAAATTAAAATGCAGTGCTTTTAAGATCTCTGTAGCACGTTTGAACACATATAGGTCACCGGGCCTGCATGAAGATGACTATTTTCAGAGACAACTGCCTACATGAAAAAGAAGTCATGGCTAGTAGAAGATGAAGGTGAGCCAGCTCCTCAGGAGGTGAGTGTGGACAGTGTCAATGCTGTATCAGGCTGAATTAGGAATTTTCACAATTCTGTTTCCCCTTAGTGATTGGCTGGAGTCTAAACCAACTAAAACAATACAGGCCTTTAATCTATTTTATTTTAACTCATAGCTTAATTACCAAAGTCACTTACCTTTAGGGGCTGGATTTGGGGTGTTGTGGAGATCCTTTTACTTTCACACGTGGCTTCAAATGTACTTGTAAAATACATATCAAGATAATGTAGAAAAAATAATGTGGTTAAACTCAGTACAAGTTGTTATGTAAGGGGAGGGTGATTATTTATTTACCAAATCTCTAAGCAAGCTGTTTGTATGTACTCACACTTCAAAGCTACATACTCAAATGAACCAAGACGTGACTATTGTAGTCTGATGGTGATCACTTGTGTGTGACACATGAGACAAAGGATGCCAGTTCCTTCTGACTGACAACAACAAACTACTCTGTGGACAGATCTTTGATCTTAACATAAACATCACATTCTCCAACCTTATTCCTGGGAGCAGTGTCCTGGGAATAACGTCCTTCACTATCAATATAGGATTCTTTAAAATATTTTTTCTGCTTTTATTTTGGTGCTAACACACAAAGAATTTCATTTAACATTTCATTCATACCAGTCTTGATTTCCTCACGCACACACGCATGCACACACCCCACACCCCCCCCCAATACAAATCTGCACAATAACCTATCAGGAAGCATATATACTATTTTCTCCACAGTAACTCTATTTTTAACTTACTGGAGACCATGGGAAACATTATGATCTGTAACGTTGGCCTACATGCACATCTCAGCTAGAAATGTGTTGAAATTATGATAAGTAGAAGACAGTAAAGTGAAATGATGAAGTGCCTATAATTCAGTGTTCCTTTATCAAAGTCATTTCAGGTATGAAGAATTTCTTGGAATTTTTAACATTTAACATGAGAGTGAATTTGCTATTTGGCTTGGTGATAACAAGGAAAATATGAAACATCCTTCTGCACGTAATGCTTTTAGATCTATTTTTTGTTTGTTTCTCAGGTGACAGATTATTTTGTTACAAGTGTCATGCTGCTGCTATTTCCCTTTTCACTGGATTAATCTTGTAAAAAATCAGAAAGTTAAGGAAGAGATGGATGTTCTAGATCACTCACCTAGTCTATTTACTCTGGTTTGGAAGTTAATAAGTCTTTCTTTTCATCTCAATGACAGCAGGCTAATCTTTAATTATTTAGCAACTTTGTTTTGCAGCCCAAGGTATTTCTAAGTTACATTTTATATTACTATGGACTTACAAGGTTTTTTTAACCCAGACACTGATCCTTATCCATTCCATGTGAAGGTGTGAAATGTGAATTGAGGGTGGTGTCAAAAGATCCCATGGAAAGAAATGGATTCAGTGATGGCTGCCCTGCAAGAAAGACTTGTGCTTATCAGAAGAATGTTTATTTTGGCAAACAAAACTACCAAACAAACAACATATCAAAAGATAACTGTTCAAGATATATACTTTTTTTTTTTTAAACAAAAAAAAATCTTCACTAAATCTTCTGGTTTAAAGACACCTATAAATTTGATTCTTCTGTTTGTGGGGTACAACACCTCTGATTTCAATTTTGGTAACTGAAATGATTGTCATGTCACAGTGAGAAACCGTGGAAGCCTGGATGTAATTTTGGAAAAATCTAGAGTGACTTTTCCATTTATTTTCTTTGGCATTACATTTGCCAAAAGCATTAGTTGTGAAGGTATTTGTGAGAGACTGCAAACAAAATTCTGTGTATTATTGAATATTTATCAAGTGAGTAATCCCATGAATGAAATACTTGCAAAGTTTATTCAAGCTTTTAGTTCTGGGCAATAAAATACTTTAATTGTAGTACAGAGGCACAGATGGCTTTATAGTCATTGAATGAGTTGTCAGGTATTCATCCTTCATTATAGAAGGTTTAAAATTTTGATTATGTTTTTTGTTATATTCCAATATTTCACTTGTCCCATAAGGTGAAAAATTTGACAAAGTAAATTTTGGTCTTATGTTTCTTGGTTTTGGGGGGGTTCAAAGTAATAGATTTCAGTTGCAAAGTGTAGTGAGCCTTCAACTGCTAGCCTTATACTTCTTTACTAAAAATGGAAATAAAATATAAGGGCAAAAAGTTCTGAAGTTACATGTGACATAAACCTATAATTTTATCAAGCACCATTCACAGAACATTAATATTATGATCATAGGAGTGAATACATTATATTCACTCTCATTATTTCCTTTTTATGTGTCCTGTTGAGTTGGGACATTTGCATAAACTTATTTTATAACATTTGTTAAGTTTTCAGTTATCTGAGGGTAACTTGCAGTTGTGCTTTTTAGTTGTGCTCGATTTTATTAATAGAGAACTGAAGTACAGGGACTTAATCATCATCCAGCTGCTTACAAAACAAGAATAGAGGCAATATTAATGTGTGGCGCAGCATGAAAGGCAGAGCAGATGCTTTTAGAAATCATATTTGTTATGGCTTTTGGATTCTGACATTCAGCTCTTCAATTAACTTGGAGCAGTTCCTGGCTTGTTCCTACTGTAAACTTTGTCATGCCGTAAGCCTCACTGACAGTCTTGAACTGAATCTCAACTTCACAATTTGGGAGATAGGCAGGTTCTTCTCTGGTATTTAACTGTTACCCTCTTAACTGGGATGCAACCCACCAGTAAGCCATGTAAGCAGATGCCATTAATCTTTGCAGTTGACTGTTGGATTATTATAGATACAAATAAGAACTTCTTCTATTAGAATGTTCTGGATGTTGAAATATTGGCACTCATTAGGGAAAGTGGAGCTTGTGTTTAGTGCTGAGAGTTTTTGTGCTCTGTGACAATTTCTGCTTTTTGTTATGGAGTTCTGAATGTATTTGTTGATACCATCTCCTGACAGCTTTAAGATACTGGCTGCTTGTTTGTCAGTGTAAGGAGAATTTCATTTAAAGACAATTAAAGAAATTGAAAAGAATGAAATTTGTGTTTCCAAGGTTGTTTGACATTGATACAATGTGTGTGTTTTAATGAACTCCCGTTACCTGTAAACACCACCAAACAGTGCTTTAACACTTTACTAAAATCTTACTTGGCACAAATGTGTCTGGTGGCTACTTTTCCTTTCAAAAGGAATAGCCTTTGTGATAATTCTGGTTTATGGAGATTAAACTTCAATTGTTTAAGTGTTAAGAAGTTAAAAAAAATAAGTTATTGTTATAAAAAAAAATATTTGGGGATAAATAGCACTTGTACTAACTGTCCAGATTGTTGTTAGTACTGGCATATGCTGGAAAAGCGTTAGTGGAAGATCAATTTGATGACATAGAAGTACCAGTGTTAAACAAATATTTGACTGACCTGTCTGGCTGCGAGGGAGGATATACACAATAGCATGCTATACTTACTAATACACTGCTGGGAGAAGGCAAATTAGCAGAAACTTGATGTGTGACAGCTGTACTTTTGTAGCCTTAAATCAGTTCATTGTATTTATTCAGTTCCAAAACAGATTCTGAGCCCCTAACATCAGTATTCCAATAATCTAAATAAATTTATTCCTGTTTCTGTTAGTTTTAAGAAAAACATCATTGATAGCAGTGAGTGGGTTTTGTGTTTAATTTTTTTATGGCTTCATATTAAGTTATTGAGTAGTGTGCAGAGAGATGAGCCCAAAGTGGCTTCATGAAATGGTAAATTCTCTCCCATACTCCTCTTCATTTTCTCCTTATGATGATGGCCCATTACCACTCCGAAAAAAAGACAATATGCTTATTTATACACTCTTATATAAAAGCTGAATCTTATTCCTATAGATGTTTGCAGCAAATTTCTTCTGTTTTTCCAGAGAGTCAAATGTTTTGTCAGTCTTGAAGCAAACTGAGAAGAAAAAAACCAACAAACCTGGATTATATCACAGTGACTTTAAGGACATACAAAAATATGTATTATTAATTCAAAATCACTTAATAACATTTTTAGTTGTGGATTATTGATCAAACAGATTGTGTTCCCTTTGCAGTCATTCTGTTAGGTTCAAAAAATCTCTCCTACTGAAGCTAGCGGCCTGTGATAGTTCCTCTTGCTTCCGTAAGTTCTTTCTTTGTAATGTATAGCTGTAGAGGTAGTGGCTTAATTCATCCTATAGAAGTTCATCATCTGTGTCTTACTGCCACAGAAGGTGTATAGCAGTTATGTCATACGTTGTCATTGGTTATTTAGATCTCTGTAAAAGACCCACTGTGGTGGGTTAACCTTAGCTAAAGGGCCAGATGCCCACCCAGCCCCTCTCTCAATCTCCCTCCTCAATCCCCTCCAGGACAGGGAGAGACAAATAGTATGGAAAAACTCAAGGATCAAGACAAAGACTAGAAGACTGCTTACCAATTGATATCATGGGCAGACCAGACTCAGCCTGAGGAAAATTTAATTTATGCCAATTAAAACTGATTTAGGTACTGAGAAAAAGAGGCAAAACATTAAAATATCACCTTCCCCAACCTCCCTTTCCACGTTCAACCTTGTTCCATTCCCAGCTCCTCTACCTTCCCCCTTCTGCAGTGCAGGGGATATGGGGGATGGGGAGCTGTGGTCAGTCCACAAGCACTCCTCTCTGCTGCTGCTTCCCCCTCTGCTCCAGCGTGGGTCCTTCCCATGGGCTGCGGTCCTTCGGGATCAACCTGCTCCTGCGTGGGCTCTCCACCAGCTGCAGGTAGCTCAGGGCATAGCCACCTGCTTTACCATGAACCCCTCCATGGGCTGCAGGGGAGTCTTTGCTCCAGCTCCTGAAGCACCTTCTCCCCCTCCTCTTCCTCTTACCTCTGTGCTGGCAGGGCTGTTCCACACACTTTACTCCTCACTGCTAGGCAGCATTTTTTGCCCTTTCTTACACACACATCCCTCTCCTGCTTTGTAACCATCCTCTGTCAGGTCTATATGCAAATTAACTATATACAGTTGGTGGAACAACATGATTTTTCAAACTGGTGAAGATGTACTCTGTTACAAATACTAATAGTAATTTGCTCTTATTTTTATTAATTTTTTCAGCAGTTACTGCTTTGTCAGAAAATAAATGCTAATGCCTTGATTCTGAGTTCCATGTTTTAAAGGTCTTGGAGGAGCTGGGCATGGAGCATGTACCCCACAGATCACAGTGGAGTCCCTAATAATGTTACACTGTAGTTTGTGGAACTTGTAGCTGCTTTCATTGAACCCATCCAGGAACCTGAAATAACTCTTCCATGCATTTTTTTAATTCCACAGTCTGTTTTCCCCTCTCCTGCTGTAATTTTGGCACAACGCTATACTAGGAGGTTCCACACTGCAGAATGAGTTAAGGGAGGCCGGTTTTCCACCTCATGGGGAAAATTCTCCCAGGCCTTTGAGGTATTTTCCAGAAGGATGATGCACTTAGTGTATTATTCCTGAGCGTTTGTAGATGAGATGCCTTGAGGCCATGGGTTTGCATTTATTATTACTGGATCTGTATTCAGAGTATAAGATGAGAGCTCTGTGCTGTTTTGGGGGAGGCAGATGGTATCAATTTAATAAGTTGTTACTGGTTCAGCACTAATGTTGGGTAACTGTTATCTATGTCTTGCTTCATGATTTTGTGCCCAAATGTACTCCTATTATGGAGCTGCTACTGGAACTTGCTGTAAAAATCTCAACATACTGATTAAGATTATAATAACAAGCCAGACTGGTTCCCAAAGGGAGGATTTGTGGAAATTATGAGGAAGGTGGAAACTGAAATCTTGTAGTCACTGGGATGGGCCTCACTGGTATAACTGTGCTAATTTTGAAACTCTTATTGGTACGTAACACTTGATACCTTCCAAACTATTTTGGTGTAGAGATTTAAGCCTTATTTTTTCCAAAAAACATAAACAGCCAGAGGTGTCCCATTGTCTCCACCTCATTCCCTGTCATATCACCCGAGACCTACACTGATCCCCTCTAATGTCACAACAACTGCAGAGCAAGAGAGTTACTCCAGACTGGGGAACTCATCTAGGTTAAAGAAACCTCTTTAGCTGGTGAGTGCATATGTGTTTTTAGCCGAATTTAGAAGTTTGGCCAGATCACTTTTAAACTGGATTACTTTCCAGGTTGGTTCTGAACAGATCACAGAAGCGCTTGTGTTGGTCCAAGAGAGGGAATTATGTGGGGCAGAGAAACTCGGCTAGAACTGAGGTGAACAAGACTTGCATTTGGCCGTAAATTCAACTCGGATGTTGATAAAAACCTGCCTGTAGGCAGATATGTGCAAAGGAACTCAGAAAGGCATTTCTTAGCATAAAAAGGTGTCCAGTTTTTCCTAAGAGATGAACACACAAAGGATGTTGTAATGCTAAATACAAT
This sequence comes from Falco peregrinus, assembly GCF_023634155.1. Lineage (NCBI taxonomy): Eukaryota > Metazoa > Chordata > Aves > Falconiformes > Falconidae > Falco > Falco peregrinus. Next base: position 13,815,802 of record NC_073724.1, on the reverse strand, counting down.
ATTCAATATAATAAAAGAAGATAAAGTAATTAGTTTGTTATGGATGAACTGTATGTTTGGGAGGGGGAAGAATGACCTTCTGAAATACATTACAAATTATTTATATACCTTATCAAAGGTTTAGTGCTGGTTCATCACTGTTTTCCACCTGCTGCTTATTCACAGCTTACCTTTTGTCGGGTTCTATAAATGTCAAGAATTCATCAACTTCCCTGTTAAGCCTTTTAAATGCCAGAGAATGGCAGTAGGTATTACACGGGGCTTTGGTTAGGAAAGCCCTTTCTTCTTTCCTTCCCACTCATCTTTATGTTTTCTTTCATCTGTTTGAATTTCCTTCTGCTTCCTGATACTTTTGCTATTAATTGCTCTTAGTAGTCACTATTGCTATAATGACTGTATTGTGGAAGTGCTGGTCAGCCCTGTCATCACCCGGGCTGTTGGCAGATGGGGGGGGGGGCATTCTTCCAACTGCTGACACTGAAGTCTTAGCCTGTCCGTTGGTGATGAAGTCACGTATTGGTAAGCAGGAATTTATAGATGTAGTTGCTTAGATACCAAAATAAGGTATCCTGATGTCAAGTGAGATCGTACAGAATAATTATGCCAGTTTTTCTTGAGACTGCTGTTCTTAGCACTTGCAGGAATATGTTCTGCAATAATGTTTGTGTTGATATGTAATAAATCTACCTTTTAATGTTATTCTTCATCTTTGTTTTATGTTGTAGTAACAGCTATGGGTCTACAATACCTCCAAGAACATAACCTCCTGTGTACTGTTCCAACAGAGAGCACTACACAAATGTGCACTCGAGTCCCTAATATTACAGTATTCCTCATTTCTTTTGAATCTTATAATAATTATTCCCTTCAAAACATCCACACATTGGCTGTATTACAGGTGCTGTTAAAAATCGATAGCATTATAAATATAAATAATGCTGAACAAAACATAAAAAGGCTCATATGATATTTTGCAGTAAATTATTGTATTATGCAATATATAATACAATATAATTTACGATATTTATATAATTTAAAAAGTTCATTACAGAAAAGGACTGTTTTAGATATCACTGGAGAGGGCCTAATGTAGAACTAATGAAAGCAGATGATTTTAAGGGAGGATTTGAATAAGAAAAAGCAAGTGGTTGGGCAGAAATGAACTGGGGAATATAACAAGCTCCTTTTCTTTTAAGCTCTCAGAAGCAGCATTCTAAAGGATATATTGCAGGTAGTCAGCTCTGAAAATGGAAGTTCCATTTCTGTGAAAAATCATTTAGAACCCATCTGTTTATATTTCACAGAAGCGGTGAGCGAAAGACGTATAAATGATTGAAAGTTGTGTGACTTGCAAAGGGCAAAAGTGTGAATGAGACTGTCTGTTTTACTTCTCTTGGAAAGAGAGCTGCATTTTATAACCCTATGCCTAGAACTGTTTCATCTGCTGCCAAAAAATTAATTGGAATTAACACACGCGCGCACACACACACATTCCAGAAGTGGGATTTTTAGAGCAGCTTAGGGGAAATAGGGGGGATCTTCATTGCAAAATGGAAGTTGGGTGCTAAGGCTTTTGAGGTCTTAGAAATATCTAGTTTTAAACACAGAGGGCTGAAGAGTCTTGTTTTCCTCATATGGAAAGAAGGGGGATGCAGAAAGAAAAGGCGCTCTGTAATCCACCGTATTGGGACTGCATAAGGTCCACCAAAGGAGCTAGGGAAGGAACAAGAATATATCAAAACCTGCCATTTCATAATTGTTCATCAGCAGAAGAGGCCTGTATGTGACCCATTTCTTAGCCACACTAGGTTGCATTGAGAATGCTCTTGTAGGTACTAAGTGCTTGCTGTGTCTTTGCAGCAAGTGGCTACAGAAACTCAGCTACTTAAAGAACCGAATAAATGATAGGGTCAGACTGATGGTTTTTGTAAATCTGGGCAGGGACATTAACTTTATTCTGATTTATGCTTGGTCTATGATGTTCTATGATGCTTTGCACCTTGTGGTTACATACAGCGCAACATGGTACTCTGTCAAAAAAGCAAAGGATTTGCTCTGACAAATCGCGTGATGTGTGCAGCAGGTCTGACTGAGTATCGCTGTGTAAACAAGTACTTATGGAAGGTTTTGCACGTAATTTAGCAGTACTCTTACTCAATATGTCTAAGGGTCTTCCTCATGTAACAGAAACGTACCTGAAAAAGAGGCAAAAAATGCATGCAGCATTTTCTTCCTTCTAAGCTCTTGTTTTTCAATGTTGGTTTAAAACAAGTTTTGCAGTGAGCTGATTTTTACTTGGTGCAATCCAGTAAGGAGTGGATACTGACTTGTCTTTCCTACTGCGTGGGAGCCAAGGTGTGAGTGGCAGCAGGGGAGGGGGGAGATGCGAATCTGGAGACTTGGGTACCTTCTAGAGTTGATTAGTTGGGAAGTATATGTGTTTTCTGGTTCTTCTGAGTGACAAGCATCAACCTCTTGAAGTAGAGAGCCCTACTTTACCTATTCTTTTTTTTTTTTTTTTTTTTTGAGTCACATACTTATGTGTGCATGTTTCTGACAAAACCAAATGAAGTTACTTTTTCTGTATCTGAAGAATCATTTTACTACAAAAATAAACCCCAGAAGCTCCACACATACTACTAACACTAAAGTTTATCCAACTCTATTGCATCAGCTTATATTCTGATGGTTTTATAGACTTCTTTTATCTGTTTTGGTGGGAGAATAAGTTTTTTACATTCTCTTAGAAAAAACTTCACAGAACAAACCAATAAAATCATCTTTGAATTACATATAGTTAGATAAAAATGTCTATGATTTCCCATAAAACTGTCTGCTGTATTATTGTTATTAATAACAATATTCTATTTATTTATTCAGTGTCAGTGTTTAAATGCCGTGGCAGAAATATGCTTTAAAAATGACCCTTCTCATAAGGATTGATAAAGTAGGATGGTATTGCTGTAACTTATCTACACTTAGAATGTTCCACTTCATTGCCTGCAATGAAAGGGAGATTCTGGCCATGATATCAGTGTTGCCTATCTTGGCTAAGAACTAATTAAGGATCAGGAATGTTTCCTGCGTGAAAATTTAACTTTTGAAAAAGTTGATCATCGTTTAAAGGTCATGTGACTTTTTTAATGGTACGGTTTTAGAAGAGTTTATGCATAAGCCAAGAGTATTGTTAAGAGAACAGATGATGGAGACAGATGCCATACCTTTGTCTGTTTAGCAACACCTCTTCCTGAGCCGTGGTTCTCTACAGCACTGTACCATAGATAATGTGTTAGCTTGCTCTTAATCCTTTTGCTGTTTCACTGCAAGCCGTATTAGAGTCCAGTAAAATGCATCATCATACCCAAGGGCTGAGCTGGTTAAAGCGGAGAAACTTGCATATCCACTCAGAATTTCTAAAATTCTGTCATTTCATGGTACAGCTGCAAGTTTACTTCTGAAAGATTGGAGTTGGAGGGAGGAGGTGGATTATTTTTTTATTATTATTTTTATTCCTGGGTTGTCTTTACCTCAATCTATTCAAAGGGAATGTTACAGTGGTTTAATACGCAAAGTAACTTTCTTGATTGGATTTTAGCACAGCTGACTGGGTGGAAACCTGGGTGAAGTTTTTTAGGAAATCTGTGGGAGTTCCAATAGGGTAGGGATATGATTTTCAGCTTTTTATTTGTTTAATAAACAAATCTAAAGAAAAGCAGATTTTTTTGTAAAAAAAAATCTCAGTTAATTCAACTAGACAATGAGCATAAACCTTTTCAAGGATTAACTAACACTTGTAGAATATTAAACTCAAAGTGCCAGAGAAGTTGACTTTCTTAATGTTGACTCTTTTCTATTATGTCTTACCCTTTACCTCTTTTTCCTATTACAGATATTGATTTATATGCACTCATATAGGTCTTGCATATGTAGCTAAGTTTTATTGATTCAACTTAAAGCAGTTTTAAAAGTAATTTAAGCTAAAGAGATATTCCTGTTTAGATTTAAGAATTATTTTTTTTTTAATCTTGATGTCTAGTAGACTAAAAAAACCCACACTAAGCCCCTTTAACTGAAATGACAAATGTGTTCTTTCATGTGTTGAAGTAATACAAAAAGGGCACCATGTTATTTCAGGGAAAAAAGGAGTGCCACCACTTCAAATACATAAATCTTAACATTTATGCTATTCTTGATTTTGCCAAAGAGGGTTAAGTATTACACAGGAAACCGGCTTTAAACTAGGTGCTCACATGCACATACATGCAAACACATAAATACATAAGCTGAAATACAAATCCAGTTTGCAAATGATGATGTGCAGGTTTCCTTTATAAGGTGGAATTCGGTATTTATATTTGTGCTGTTATGTACATAGGTTTTTATATGAATTCAAAGTGGAAAGCTGAGTCTATAATTAGAACAGCATGCTATGGTCTTACAATTGGAGAGACTTTGGTTATGGAGTCTCTAGGCTGGAAGCACCTGCATTTGTATATGTTTTTATTTGCATCCCTGGTATATTTTACTGATGAAATGGTATTTCATATAGTGTGTGTCATGGTTTAACCCCAGCTGGTAACTAAATACCACGCAGCTGCTCACTCACATGCTTATTCCCACCCCCCTAGAGGGATGGGGAGGAGAACTGGAGAAAAGGTAACACTTGTGGGTTGAGATATTGAAAGAAAATATTACCATAATAACAATTGTAATGAAAAGGGAAGAGAGAGAAGAATAAAACCTAAGGGAAAAAAAAAAACAAACCCAACATAGTGATGCACAATAGACTTGCTCACTACCCACTGACCGATGCCCAGCCAGTCCCCGAACAGCATCGGTGGTTCCTGGCCAGCTCTCCCCTGTTTACATACTAAGCATGATGTTCTATGCTATGGAATATCCCTGTGGCTAGCTGGGGTCAACTGTCCTGGCTGTGTCCCCTCCCAGCTTCTTGTGCACCTGCTCACTGGCCAGAGCACGGGAAACTGAAAAGTTTCCTTGATTTAGGGTAAGCACTATGCAGCAATAACTAAAGCATCAGTGTGTTATCAACAGTATTCTCATACCAAATCTGAAACACAGCACTTTACCAGCTACTGAGAAGAAAATTAACTCTATCTCAGCTGAAACCAGGACACGTTATAGTTTTGATATCCCTTTACAAGATGGATGATAAATGTTATAAAAGAAGGGTTCTGGGAGATGATTAGTAAAGCTATATCTGGGTTGCTCTGAGGTAAAGGATGCTGAATTTCCTATCTTAATTGTACTTTTTACATGAATTTGTAATAATTCCCTCAAATTATGACCAAACTTACTACTCTATATTTGCTTGCTGTGTAATGGTGGTTCTCAGAGTGGAAAATAATGGGTTTTGATAACATTTTTTTTTCTTACTGCTAAGTATTACCACTCGTCAAGCTGCAATCAAGTGAAGGTCTCTCTAACCAATGCTTGAATAAACACTCCAGACCCTGGGTTTTGCTATGATCACATAGTTATTTTAATTCCCCTGGAACATGAAATTCAGGATATTTTATACTCCATCCATCTTCTACCTAAACAGTAGGTTATGGTAGCTACTCTGTAAGGCCAGCCATGGTTTGACCCTCGGTATCTGAATGCGTGTAATGTCAGTAAACCTGTTAAGTGTGCTGAATTTATTTACTATTATTAATGGGCCTTCAACACATGTTCTGACTGCTATAGATGTATAGAAAAAAAAAAATCCCTGTTTTGATATTATGGTTCCATAATGCTAAATACTAACAATTCCATAGGGAAAAGAATTGTTCTCTATAAATCTAAATACTCTGAGTTTGGGATTGAGTTTTTAAGCCAGTAGTTTTTGAAGAGTGCCTAGCATAAGGGACTCGCCTGCAGTAGAAAAGAATAAAGATTTGTCCATTAGAAGATTGGAAATTCTGCATAATGGAAGAGGGAAGCCAAGGCATACAGTAAAGTCCATAGCTGATAAGCTTTACTGATAGTTTGTATAAGAATAATCAACAGATTGTGTAGGTGTTACCTCCCAAAATGAAAGTAGAAAAGCCAATCAGGAGATAGGTAAAGATAGTGTGCAGTGCTTTCATCTTTGTGTTGCCCTATTTGCATGGAAATACTGTTAACAGCAGACATCACGTGGTCCTAATGAGAGCAGGTGTGTTCCCTCACAGATCCAAGCCAGTTGAGGGTGGTAATGAAACCAATCTGTAAATGAGATTTTAAAGGGTGTAATACTTCATCACTGGCACTGTTGTCAACATGCAGAAGGCCTTTCCCTCTATTTAGAGTGGAATGTGATTAGTTGCAGATTAAGAGTGATGACAGAATAGAGTTCAAAGCACAACCTCCATAGTGTCAACAGGCCTTAATGATAACATAGTGCCACTTCCCTTAAAGAGTTTCATGTCTTATTCAATGTAAATGGTAAAAATGTGGCATTTTAGAACCAATGATGTGTTTTTCTATTGATGCTGTCATAGTACACAGCTGCTGAAAGAGGAGCTGCTTGTCAGATCCCATTTTCCTCAGTGATTCATCAAACAGTGGCAGTTCATGCATGCAGTATCAGAATGGGAATAAATAACTTGCAGCAACGCACTGAACAGTTTTCTTAATCTCCAACCTACTCTGAAGCTACTCAAGGTGTCAGAGATTTTGGGGTATGTTCATCCAAGTATGTGTTCAGTATTTTGCAAGTCGCGTGACTGCTTTGCAGGTGCAGGACTTACAAAATAGAAATATTAATGAGTTAATGATTCAGAAAAGAGAACTATGCATTCACATTCTTCCTGCTATGGGAGTTTTCCACCACCACCCCACCCAACCCTGAAGTGCCATCGATGCAGCCTTTTCTCTTAGTTTTAAATTCTGCATTTTTAACAAATTGCATTCATTCTAAGGGGGGTGGGATGTGGTGAAGATCAGTTTAGTAAGTCTTTGATAACTCAAAGTTCAAAAGTAATTCAAATCTAATTCGCTCACATAGCACCTATCACCTATAGCATGTAAATGATATGGTAATAAAATAAATGTTTCTTGTTCCAAAGGGTATTGGCACTAACAAAACATGAGTACTCAAGAAGTTCTGTGCATTTCCAGCTGTCGTAATATGACCTGGGTGGAAATCCAGATCTTGTATGTGTTTTAGCTCCCACCTTGGGACAGTGGTCTTTGGCTGTTTTAAAATATCTGTGAAGGATTAGCTTTAAGTATTGTGTGTCTTTGACAGTTTAGGATTTGAGGTGAAATGAGTAGAAAAGGGAGGGGGGAGAGGGAAGGCAGGTATAAGAAAAGCCAAGTAAAAAGCCTGGCCCATCATAGACTTCTCTCTTGAAAAGTAGATGTTGACCAGGGTTATGGGAGTTGGGCCGATTTTCTAATGGGAAATATTGTGAAGGGTTCACACTGTCTGACTTTGGGGGCCTGAATGAATAGGCTAACACCAGGAGACTATATAATCAGTTTTAGGTTCCCCTAAAATCTGCCTAAAGAGGAAAGGGTAATATTGTAGTTTACATGCAAATTTTAAACCCTGGCTTTGTGTGTGAGTTTTTGAACAATAGAAAATATAAATTCGTAGCTCACTATTTGGGGTGAAGTTTAATTTTCCATTTAAAATTCTGTTTCGCACTGTGAGTTCAAGAGATTCTGGCAAGTTCTTCAGCATGAAATGTATTTCTCAGGGTCCAGGAAGGATAGGCAAAAAAGGAATTCCTTTTGGATCCCTTGTAGTCCACAGTAGCTAGCCCTCTCTGATGTTGTTCTAGGGAGCAGTCCTTACATGGCCTTCAAGGATAAAAAGCCTGTAAAGTACTGTTTAATAGAATTTAATTGGCATAATGATGACTGTTTTGTTCTTCATATTCCAGTCCTTCAGTCCACCTGACTAAAGATTATTTGGATGACAGTTTTCCACAACGTCCTGCTACTTTCTTCAGCCAAATCACAGGAGAAACATCAAAAAAAACCTGCTCAGTGATTGAAATCTTGTGTGACAAAGATGATAGTATTCATCAGGACTCTCTCTAGAGCTGTATAAATTAGTATGAGTATAACCAACACAAGACCATTATTAATTAGTTTTTAAAACAATTATACACACATACATGTGTGTAATCGTGATTTACATGCATATGTTACGTTTGTATGTACCAACACGTGTAGACATGCACCCCCACCCCACCCCCTGAGTATACATTACTCATACATTGTCACAGCAGGGTAATTTTTCATGTGTCTGGTTAAGTGTGGTCAGGAGTTTTTCCATTCTTTTCCACCTAAGAGCTCATTTACATATCAGTTGGAGAAATGCCGGGAATTCTGATATGCTTTTCAATGTGGCTTTAGTAACTGCTTTCATGAAAAACTTCCTGATAGTTTTCTGTTATATTTTGTCATGGTTTTATCATAATCCCCAGCAGTGTTCTGCTCTGGAGCGTCCTTCTAATAAGAGTAGTGGGCCAGAAAATGTCACTACATTTAAGATAACGATTTATCAGTTCATGAACAGAATTAATGGATGTGTCTGTGAGCATGAGAAACTAAACTCCAGTATATTTAAAGAGGGTTTACTCTTGCATTGCTGATCTCATCAGGCATCTTTATCATTGTTTTTAGTAGAAAAAGGGTCAAAGTCAATGCTTTAGTAATATTCCCAATACTGAGAGAAACAGGTAATACAGAGGAAGGTTGGGGCTGCTAGGTGGGCAATCACAGGATGCAGAGAAAGTGGCTTTCTGGTTAGAGACTAGCAGGTGTATATTGAAAATTAAACGTGGGATTCTTTGTCTTTCAAACTACAACTCTGGGTTGTAGATAGTTGCATGTTGTGCGTACTCAACATAAATTCATGAGAATTTCCATGTGAGACTTTGAAAAAACCCCATGATTTCCAGTATTCCCATTCAAGGGGAATCAAGGACAGAAATTCTAAGAAATGAATGCATAGAGAATAACACACTTTCAGAAATGTGAAATGAATACCCTTCACAGATATTTATCATGTGGTGGCACAGCAGTAACATGTTAGCAATGGCTAACTAAAATGTGCAAGTTAGACATAACCCTGGGCTGAAATCACTACAGTGCATACTTTGTTTTCTCGGAAGATGATGAAATGTATGGGTTTCTCAGTTTCTTAAAAAATGATAGCTATGAAAAATATTATTAAAAAATAGTATTAAAGCATGATTACATGAGTAAAAGAGTACTCTGGACTGGGGGAGTCTGGTAATTACAAGTCTACTTCAGGTAGCATTGTAACGTGGTCTTTGAAAGAGGTTGGCTTCAGAAGGCCAGTGAAGTATGACTGTCCAGGGCATGCAAGTCCCAGAGGCTTTGAGCTGTTTATTTAGGATCTGAGGGAGGGGAAAAAAAAAAAAAAAAAAAAAAAAAAAAAAAAAAGGCACCAAACCACAATATATGATGGTCATAATAATTATGTATTTTGAATGGGATTTTTGTACCTGTGTCACAGAGTTGTTCCTTGCATGAAAGTGGAAAGCCAGTATAATTTTGTGTTTCATTTGCTAATGGAGCAATGTAAAACTACTTAAATATAGACACACAATTGACAGGGAATGCTATTATAGTTAATTTATCAAATAAGTTAAGCTTATGAATGCAGTCTTACATAGAAAATTCATAGTTTATCTCCTCCGATCTCAACGGATATAACACAAATATCTGATCATTTTGGGATGTTTTAAGACCAGTATTTTCCTCTTTTCTCCAGAGGAAGTTGAGTGCAAGAAGATATCTGGGATCATGTCCAGTCCTGGCCCTGAACTATGTTTTAAAGCATCAAGGGGGCCAAAAAAAAAAAAAAGCCTATGTGTTTTGCCATGTAACTCCAATTGCTACTGCACACCTCAGTATATCGGGCAGTAAAATGAGGATCACACACCTTTGTTGGAACCACTTGTTGAATAGGTTACATGCTAACATGATTTTTTTTCCTTCATAATGTTTCTAACTTAACTGATAATTACTAAAGAGATTTATTGCTGAAGGCTTTGGCCTTTTCAAAAGGAACTGGGAGCAACAGTGTAAAAAGTTTATGTGTATTTCACAAAAAAGTCACAAGCAATTCAAAAGTATTGTTTCTGGTGTGGGGTAGTGTTGTGTAAAGAAAAAAATACAATACCTTCAAAACAGGGAAGTACTCCCTTATTTCTGAAATTTATCCTGAATGCATCTTCATACAATATTTTGCTCATGTTGGTTTTGTTGTAGATTATTTTTCTGATGGATTCTAGATAGAGAACACAACAAAACCCCTAGGTCAGTTCCTATAGTTTTTCTCTTGAGACTTAAATCTTTTCTGAACGTGTTGGGGGAAAAAAAAAATAAAAGAGAAAGAAAGTTTGATGCATGTTCTTTATCATGAAGGACTTTCAGTGATTTATTTTGGTCAAACAAATCCTTCATATGATGCTGTAGCTGTAAACATTTCCATTAGTAATTGTATTAATTTAGACTTTGTTTAGTGAAGGTGATAATTTTTAGTGCATCTAATGGAAAGGAGGAGGAAGCTTTGCAAAGGCAAAGTGGAAATACTACTTCCACATCTTGCTAATTATAATTTTGATGCGAGTGTGTCTCTGGTATTTTGTATTCTTCCATTTGAAAAGAAAGCCGCTCCCCTAACCAGTCCTGCTTAAATGCATATGCGTAGCTATGTATGATTAAGAGATCATTAGGTAATGTTATAGGTAAGTAACTACTCAAGCTTACAGTGAATATCCTTTTAATTCTTCACCTCCCCATTCCCTTTGTGTTATATATGTTAGCTTTACCTTAGTTGTTTTAAAGGTATCGAGCCATTTTCTCTGTCTTCAAACCTATTCTCTGGGAATGTACCTGCACAAAAGCCTGCAAATGTAACTCCCCATTAAAAATCAAGCACCCATGAATATTATATGCGTGAGAATTGACCATTCTCACTAGTCAGAAAACATAATAAAATCATCCGGGGTCTGGGGCAGAGGATTATTAGTCCACCAACTTAAAATAGACAGAAAGTATAACAGTGGAGTGGAGGGCAACATCATGCTCTATGCTCTGCATTTTATAATGCCATATATTTAAAAAAAATCTATAATCAATTAACAGAGGTCATTTAATCTTACTGAAATTCTGATTTTGAACAGTATGCAGTCCCATGCACATTAATTTCCACTGACATTTGTCTCTTCCCCTATGCCTCCATGCATCTGTGTTAAGGGAGCCAAAGTTTATTAGTCACAGTAGGAGATGATCTTAAATACCTCTTGCTTTGAATTTAAATGGGCCAGTCTAACTACTTTGAAGTTAAAATTAAATTCAAAATTAGTACCCTTGATTTTGAAAAAGAGTGTGAGAGACCAGCCAAGTGTGATTTTTCTGAACAAATTAACCTTCTTTGAAACTGCTATATGCAGTGTTTGGTAGTTACTCACACCAGACTAGGTTGTGACAGATTTTTGATGCACGTGGACATATGTGAAAAGGATCCGTTTCCTGTCAGCCCTCCGCACAGGCTGACTGAAGGTCCCAGTGTTAAACCTCAGGAGAAGACACTAGCAGATTCTCCATCGGTGTTTGGGAAAGGGGTTTTACGTAGGCTCTTTGGATGTACGAGGCACCAAGAGCAAGCGATGAGTTCAATTGTAAGAGGGTCCCTCTTACTAGTTAAAAAACTCTGGTGCCACATGACAGAACAGTGTAGCTCAAGTATAAGGTTATGCTGCTAATTTAGATTGATCCAAACATTTTTTATAGGTAAACGTGACAGCAGCAGGCATTATGCCATATTGTCAGCCTTCCCACCGCTGGCATGAAAGCTCATGGCAGGCACAGACTTCAGTTTATGGGCTGTAGTGGAGTTAGTAATCTGTCTGTGTCCGTGTTGGTCTGGAGCAAATGCGTACTGTGAGCAGAAACGTGCACCTGCTAGTAGCGGTTACAGAATTGTAGTCTCAGTGGCAGTACTGAAGGAGCTAGCAAATTACTGAGGTATTTGGGGAGGTATTGTTGCAGCTGCCATGAGTTTAACATAACTGAATGTCATCTCGTTATGGCATGGCCTTGAAGAAGTGTATGCTTACAGAAATGAGAAATGAACGCTGGAATTTAACAGCATTTTGGATTTACTGCTTCTGAAGGAAAACACAAAACGTAAGAGTTACCTCCAAGTCAAGTGGCCGGATATCACTTCTGTCATTACTTCTATTTCACTGACAAACTGAGTAAGATTTTTGTACCTGTTCTTCTTTTAGTAACTCCTAAATTCATAAAAAAGCATGGAGTTTGCCCAGTTTAATTTCTCGAATAAGTGAATTCAAGGTGAAAGATACCCAGGTTGGTTCTTAACTAAAATTTGTTAATATTTCTTAACTGAAAAATGTTAATACATTCTCAAAAGACTGTTTTAAACTTTCTTGGAAGAGGTGTACTGTGCCTTAGTGTATAACCCTATGCTTTATCTGAACTGATGAAGTTAGAAGGACCTTTTGGTAAGACACAATTCTCTTCCAAAGCTTTATTAAACTTTCCTAAGTACAATAACATAAAATTAGAGAAGTGTTTCGCTTAAACTTTAAACCTTTCTAAAAGGTTTTAATTAGCAATTTAATGATCAATGTGAAGGAGAATGGGGTTGTGTTTGCTCATTAAATGAAATTAAATAATACATTTTGGTTTTGTAGAGTGTGCTCTTGTTGTGACAAGCGTGAATATGTTTCTAAGAGGGTTGATTAGCCTTTTGGCCTCTCTGCTTAATATTTTTGTCATTCTTCTGTGGAAGTTCCTGTGTGCATCCCATCAGGATTATTGGAATTTGGAACCTTATCTATAATTGTCTACCAATGGGGGTGACATGATGTCTCTCCGCTGCATTAACTTTATCGTTCCCTGTAAAACATTAACACAGCAAAAAACTGAGCTTGTAAATGAGAGCCATGTCTTCATCTTGATCAGAGAAATGAAATTTGTAATTCAAATGAGAAAAGTTAATGAACTTAATGCACAGGCTGGAAAAAGTGTTGTAATGTGCCAATTTGGTTTGCCTATAGATGCTTCCAAACATTCCCATTAAGGTATTGATTGTGTCCATTTAGCAAAGTGAAGGGGACAGTGAACTCCCTAATGGTTTACACATTACACCAGTAGTGTCTAGACCCCCAAACAAATGAAACCTATTATGATAAGCCTTAAATTTCCTTAAGAAAAATGAATTTAAGAATGTAGCTATTAGTGCTAATCTGCTTCTTTAGAAAGCCAAAAGCTCTTGCAGACAGAATAAGCAGCCTTTTGTGTTTATCTATATTTATGCAGAATGTAACATTCCCAAGTTCAAATAATGGTGGATGGTCTCAGCAATACAAATAATAACGAAGGTCTCCCATCAGATAAATGATTGCTGTAGTTTCATAGTAACAGGTTTATCTGGAGACATAATGTTGTGATCATGATGATAATTTGGAAATTCAAATTCTGTTTCTTGTACTTTCAGAAAATGTTATTTCTGCATTGGTTAGCAACAATTGTTGTTTTATCTGCTGTCAGTAGCTAGTGATGGTGCACAAAGGATGTTCAGGAATGCTTATATGCACAAAGCTTTATTAGTGAGGTCTGTAGCTGATGACATTCATCAACTTCAAAGTTATCTTAAGGGGAAAACAAAAAAATACACACAACAAAACAAAACAAAACACAAAACCAAACCCCCCCCCCCCCAAAAAAAAAAAAAAAACAAAACCAAACCAAGGAGTAAAAAAGAGGGACAGATAGGGAGAAGGGGAGACCTGTTCCTAGTGGCTGCCTGAGAAGAGAAGTGTGTCCTTGGACAAGTGTCCTCTGCCATGCACCAGGTGGTTTCCGCAAGCACTTTTCTCACAGAAAATATGTGGGCACCTGCTCAAATTCCCCAGTGGGTATTCCCACTTCTGATACTGGTAGTGGTGGTAAGAGCATATATATCAGGGGCAGGCCTTGCACGTTGGTTGGTGGCTAAGCTTTGCATGCACTAATGTGATGGGAACCTGTGCACTGGATCTGTGACTCATCTCTGGTATGCTGTCTGTGGTGGTGTGCTAAAACTCTAAGGTAAAAGACTTGAGGGGAGTGGGGAAGGTGCCTTCTGCTGGACTTGCAGGCTAAAAACCAAGAGGCAGAGAGTGACTGAAGCATCCCTGTCAGCCACAAGAAATTATGATAGCGGTCAGAATCTGCCAGCGCAAGGCTGCGAGGAGAAAGAGTATACTTGGGATGGTAGGAAAAGCACTACCGCAGTGTCCTCGGGGTGTGTGCTGATGAAAAGACACGAGGTTACAAGTGAGAGCCGAGCTACAAAATTAGAAACGGAGGGCCTCTGGCTTTAGTGGGCAGCATAGTCACACCTCCTGCAGTCTGTGTAAGAGTTTTAGTACTGTAATAGCCCTAACTTATTTCTAGATTACTTGTGTATATACGAGATGTTTATGAATGTGACAGTAACAGCTGCTGACTTAGCACCTCATGCCAAGTAATAGAGTGAAGTACTAACCTGCAACTGCAGTTGCAGATTTGCAATTTTTTTGCAGCTTGTGAAGTGAGCCTCCTGACCAGTACTTTCTTTCTCCTGTGTTGAAGAATTTTGTCTCAGAAGATTCATGTCCCATGAGTTGTGAATAACAAGTTTTCTTATCTTGAAAAATTCTAAGTGCCAGCTTGCAAGCATTTTACTGTTTTACCAAGCTAATTGTCTACAATTTTAGGTTACTGGCTGATGTATAAATGGTTGTGGACTTTGTGTTTAACAAACTGTTCTGATCACTGGACAGCATTTTAAGTATGTAAACACATTGTAGTTTGTTTTAAATAAGGCCCATTTTAAAACAATATGCATAAATTTCCTCTAAAGCACGGTTATGTGTAAATGCAAGTCTACAAGGGATACGGAGTAAGAAAAGTAGTGATATTTTTTACATACTATGACTTAATTTCACTGTTAAAGAAAGTAACGTTTAATCAAGAAAATAAATCTGCTGAACCTCCTGTGAACCAAAATAAATATGTCAAATTGATGGAGGTAAGATATTTTTATATGAAAATAGAGGCGTTTACAGAGATCCCAAAAGCTGCTTCCTACATTTAAGTCTGAAAGACCTGGAAAGTGTTTGAAAGGTAGCGTGTGCTAAACGCAGGCCTTGAGCAGCAGGAGGCTTGAACGCAGAACAAGTCAGCGTCCTATTGATTGGAGTACAGTGGGATAAATGTGTGGCTCCTACCCTTAATGGAAGCTGATTGTTCAGGGACGTACTAGCAAGGCTGGTCGATTCTTTAGCTGTTGTTTACTGGGTAGGACGATATCAATTTTCCAGAGGGATGATTGGTGGGATGTCAAGGCTGTCACCCTTTTCTTCTCATCACTGACAGACAGCTGAGTGACAATTACAGTGATGGGACATTGTCTGCATTGGCATATACACCAGAGGATAACTGGCAAACAAAAAAAGGCAGCAACGCTTTAAAAAAGATATAATCAGCAGTTGTCAGGACTAGTTACATATATGATGTCTGAATAACAAGGCCAGGGTGTCCTGTCTCAGACACTGACATATACTGTACTGTGTATTCCTTCAACCCACATAAAAATTAACCCTGGGAAAGTCATTGACTGTTGCTAGAAGTCACTGGTAATCTAACTGGGAATTAAGCTTCAAGGGACTGTGTTTTCATGTGGCTTTCCCTTAAAATGAGAGCTTTTCTGCAGAACTTCAGAACAGTGGAGTTACATGCCAAATTTATAAGCTAAAAAGTCAGTTGAAGTGTGTGCCTATCTTCTTCAGGAGTCCTCTGTTAGAATTTCTTTTGAATGCTACCCCAACAGTTAATCAGACGGCAAACTGTGGGTGTGTACATTGTGTTTGTGTTAGGTATTTAACCTGCCAGTCCAGGCTAAACTCTACGTCTTGAAAGCCTTATTTTCCACTGCATAAATATATACTAGGTGTACATATGTATTTCTCATGAATTAGTATCTTGTAATAATTACAGGTTGTTATGCAAAAGACTTTGTCCTGCTTCTGTGAAATCACAGGTAAAACTTCTTTGATTTCAGTGGTGCTTAATGAGGACCAATGAATCCAGATGTGCATTACACTAACAGCTGTCACTTCCTCTTGCTTGTGGAAGCTGAGATGACAATGAAGATATAAGAAAAAAAAAAAAAAAAAGAGACCCAAAGAATGACTTAGACACAGACATAAGTGTTAGATTTATGGTGCAAAATACCTCTGGCTTATCTCCAATCAACTGTATTCTCCTTTTTGCTGCTTTTCTTGCCGCTCATCCCAGAAGCTCTAGATTGAGCAGAAATTTTCAAAGGGTATTTCAGATATGCCTCTCTTAAAACGTCAATTACTGTTTTGACAGTCCACTTACATTTATTTCAAACTTTTATCTGAAATATACATCCTGCTGAGACTTCTCTTGGGTTTGCTTCTCAAGATCTCCTGCAGCAAGCACAGGAGAGGGCAGAGCACTCTGCTTTCTGCATGCCGCTTACTCTGAAGCATGGAGAGATAACGGAGGCAGTGGTTTTAGGAATGATCATGTTCTTTACCACAGGCCTGTATCTTTGATCCTGCTTATAATGGATTGAGAAAAAAATGAAGTAGTGGTCAGTGGTTCAACAAAACTGTGCCTCTCCAAAGACAAATATATAAATACACTAACGGAATGTGAATGTTGCATTTCAGACCTATCATCAGTGGAAAAATGGTAGAGCGTTTGCAATGAGGAATTGATAGTCTGAATGCTTTTCAGGCTAAGTGGGACAGCTGCATGAAATCCATTGCAGTAGCATTTGGATAGCTTCCACATCTACTGAGATGCTAAGTGCTGGTTATTGTCTCTATCTTGCACAACATACTTTTATGTTGTGAGTAGTCTATGGTATGAAGGCCACACATGTTCATTTTCCTTAGTTTAGTTCCCTTTTCTCCTTGTTTTACCTTTTCGTGTAATCTCTTTTTGTGTGTTAACAAACTTGCTTTAGTATGTT
Source organism: Falco peregrinus (assembly GCF_023634155.1). Classification (NCBI taxonomy): domain Eukaryota; kingdom Metazoa; phylum Chordata; class Aves; order Falconiformes; family Falconidae; genus Falco; species Falco peregrinus. Next base: position 13,798,770 of record NC_073724.1, on the reverse strand, counting down.
AGTTCCTTTCTCTTTTCTGTTCTTCCACATCTGCATTTTCACTTTCTTCCTACATATTTTATATACCTGCATGTTCTTCCTAGTTTTCACTGTACAGTGAAAATTAGAGATTTTATGTATGCTTAAGAATCCCTTATGCAATTAAATCTCTCAAACAACAGAGTGCAAACTTTAGCAAAATGATTTTGCTTGTCCTGTCAGGCATGTTTCATCCCTTACGTTCTAGGCCCCTAATGTAAGCAGGCCAAACAGCGGTTAGGAGATGCTGGTACGGAGCATGACTGTTTCTGGTGTGCATTCTGGATCTCAGTGGAACAATTCCCAACAGAGGATTTTGTTTCTGCTGCTGACAGCTCGTGATTGAGACTGTTGAGCCATGGGGACTGTTACAGTAAGATTTTAAAGCTGCCCTCCACTGACAGCCCACAGGTATAGTGGCAACATTGTGAGGTCAAATAATCAATCCAGCACGGCTGCTCTCTGGCATATTAAAGGAGATGTAGTTTTCACCTTTCTGATACAATGAGTTTATATTAAACTTAATTTGCTTGCTACCTGAACTTTTCTTGCCTGCTGTTGTTACTTTAGTGTATCTAATGACACTCCTGTTTGTGGAAGTTCAGGTTTCTCATATTTTCTTGGTTCTTGAATATCTAGTGTTCCTCCCACCAAGATAAGGTTGTACTGGTTGGCTTAGGAGAATATTCATTAGACCTATTAGTTTGCAGGTACAAGGAAAATTTCATAACAAATTGCACTTTGGAAAGAATTGCCTGCTGCAGTAAAGAGATAATAACATTGATACTGAAAAATTGGAGACAAAACTCTAATACTTGATTTGGGAGTTTCAGAAAGCAAACATTCTTTATTTTCAGTGCCGGACGCAGGGGGCGTCGGTTCGGTCCAATGTGCCTACCGACTTTGTTCACTGTTTATTTTTATATGGCCCATCTATACATATTGATGACATTTCTGAGAAACTATTAGCATATTCATTACAGTGGCATAACTTATTCTATCTACGCTCCTACTACACGTGTGGCCTGATGGGTCGGGGTCCTCTGGTGGTCATTCGGGACATCTTCATCCTTTCTTCGTCCTCTTCTTCATCATCCTCCTCCTCTTCTCGCCCTTTTCATGACCTTTTCTTCTGGCCCTCTTTCAGCATTCTTGGCTCATGTCTTGGTTTCCGACCCGTTCTTATCTACTTAGTAGCTAAACTATACAATGCAGCATTATACTAGTAGCTAAACTACTTAATACACTGCTGTGCAACTCCACCATGTCATGGTTACACAGTTGCAACACTTACAGTTAATCATACTGGTAAAATTCCTCCAGTATCAATATGACATATGAAGTTGGCTGTCTCCCAGCTGAATGGCATTAGAGAATTACATCAGACACTTATCTTGTCTTTTTCTGTTCTTTCTGAAATTGTATTTTCCTTGAGTGCTTTTTTTTTTGGCTACGTTATAGTATTTTTCAGATTGGTGATATGAAAGACTATGATATCGCAATATAGGGATTTTTTTCTACTTTTATTTCAAAAAAAAAAAAGTGGTTCTTCAGACTGCAGAAAAATACCAATGCATGTGATTAATATGGAAGGTTATTTTTTATGTGTCTCATGAAAATGCCAAATAAATGTGATTATTAATTTCTTTTTCTAAGCCACCAGCTAATTGATTTTGCAATGTGCTCATTAAAAATATATACCTTGTTTTTCAGAGGGCTGTCTGGGAAACCTAAGGCAGGGCACAACTCCTCTGGGACACCATCAACTGACCATTCCATCAGGCAGGGGGAGAGTGGTCATGGTGCTTGTCAGAGCTGAAGTATATTTACCTCATCTCCCAGCAGATAAACATTTGCAAGGCAAATAATAAATTAGCCATTAATCAGGAGAGTAGCTGTGTTTGATGAACCCTGAATAGAGTGAAGATGTCAGGTAGAGAGACAGAGTAAACTGACATTGTGGACTGAGCCATGTGGAAATGGCTGTTAGCAGTTTTCAAAGCTTTTGTGCTGCGTTTTCAGGAGACTTTCAAGGTTAAAGTAAAACAAGACTGAAGATATGAGGCAACCAGCAGTTACTAGTTTCCAAAATTGTAGTATTATGCAGTCTTTCACCTCCGTTAGATCTGTGGCACTATTCCAGTGCATGGCAACATGTGATACAGAAAAAAGATAATTTAGAAGAAACAGTATGGAATGACCTATTATTACCAAATTATTCAAGGCATACGTTTGTTCAGATTTAATGATCTCAATACATCTTCAGGTGAAAGTTCAGATTTCTGATTGACAGTGTTTCTTAAATATTAATTTCTGTTACATTAAGTAGACTTTTTTTACAGCATTTACAGTGTAAATAAATATTTTTCCCAAAATATATTGGGAAAACAGTGGGGAAACTCCACTCTGTTTTTTTCCAGGCAATTTTATTAAACATTGGGCAGGCTTTAATGACCATACTTAAAAACAGAACTGAAAATAATGGCAGAGTTTTGTAATTGCCATTTGTGGGTGCTTAATTTGAGCATCATTCTACAATTACTAAATAGTCTAGGGAACTTCAGATGGTCAAACTACAGACAATTGGCCAACGGGTGTCTCAGACTGATTTAGTCCAAATTAGGTTTTCTTCATATGGTGTAAGCAAAGCTTATAAATAAATTTGAAAAGTAAAATATGTAGGCGTTCTGTAAGATTTCCCAAACTGAAATGAGGCTTGTAATATTTTTGTTCTTAACTGACAGGCAGAATTTCTATCCTTACAAATTGTACATCACATGTTTAGTCACATGGTATGATCTCCACATTGGACATGCTTTTAGCCTTCAGTTGTCACAAAACACAGTTCGTTTGAAACACTGATCTGCACCTTTTTTTCTTGAATGCATTTTTTTCTGAGATAGATTAAAAGTACAGTTGCAAGTTTTTAAAGTAATCAGAACATTCAAGATCTTTCATTTTCATCTCCACTCATTCAAGAACAGTATCGCTCCTAGAAACAAATTTCCAGGCTCTCAAAGGAACATCTTTGGTTTCTAAGATCAGCTGTGAATTTTTCATCTCAATGCTCGCCTTGGCTCTTGAAATTCTTAAATCATTAATTTTGAATTAACACTTGTTCAGTTAGCAGGACTCAGGTACTTTAAGAGAAATGGTAAAGCTACTGTACAAGAGTAGTTGCTTTCTCATAAAAACAATAATTTGAAAGTAAATGATTACATGATTGCTTGTTTGTTGCTTATTCATTGCCCATGCAGGTTACCTGAGGAGGCTTTGGTTAAGAAGTGTACCTTGTTTTCATTATTCCTGTTTGAGACAGCATTTCCTCTTCTTCTTTTTTTTTCCTGGCAGTCATGTAGCAGACTGCAAAAAAAATCTGCATGATTTTATTTGGTTTGAAAAGTAATGAGATACTTTAAAAAAAACAACAAAAAAACAACACAAACCTCCAACCCTGTAGAAAGGTATCTTCCTCAATTGCGTTAACAGCCCAAGATCATCTTTGTCTCTCAAAGGCTTATTTTGTAACCTGTCTAGTGTATTAGGGAGCGTCATTTTACTGCTGCTGGAAATTGTGCTGCAGGTGAATGTCTCAGCAGGAGAAAGATTTTTATTCCTACAGTTCCAATTCTCTTGAAAATTGGAAATAGAGACTTTATGAGAAAGAACTCTCTGAGCAAGAAAGGTTGCTAACCTGTGCATATACAGTAAAAGTAAATTTGAGGGGTTTAGATAGAAGAAAACCAAGGGAACAAAAATTCAATAAAAAAGTTTTTCCACCCATATCATCCGGGATAGTTATAGAAGGTGCTTTTTTATGTTATTTTTAGTTAACTGTTTTTTTAATAATGTACATGCCTTGAGTTCTCTTGTTGGTTTTTGTAGGTCACAGAAGATCTTTCTCTTTGTTTTTTGGTTGGTTTGTTTGTTTGGTGTTTTTTTCTTTTTTATCTGCCTCTATATAGAAAAAAAATCCACAGAGAAAGGGAGAGGAATTGTTCTCAAATGTAGATGTTTTCTCTTATCTCTTGTGATCACAGCAAATCTCAACAGTAATTTATAATATAATAACACCCTGTTAATTCTTTGTCAGCTGTATGATTCCAAAATCAATGGTGACCCTTCAGATTTCAATTTTCTATGGGCTGGCCATATTCATAACAAAGCTTCAGAATGTGAAGCTGAATTTTGAAATCCTTCTTAAATTAACTGCAGCAGCCTTGTGCTTAGCTTTCTGCAAACCCATATACTCAACAGAACAGTGAAGTGTATTCATACACAGATAACTTGCCATGTATTTGTGACTGACTTGGGTAGGTTTCTAAAAATGTCCTTTAGCTTTTCCATTGTTCAGTTGATAAGCAAAGTTTAATAGAGGTTTATGTCAGAGAAGTCTTGATTGCACTTAGTCTTGTCCTTTATAGAAAGATCTTTTAAGGCTTTGCAGATCACAGATTTTGTCACTAAATGGAAAAGCAAGATTTTTGGTACTATAACCGTATGACAAAAACAGTATGTACATAATGCAGTAAAATAGGTTTAGCCTTAGTTTGTGTATTTTCAATAAAAGTCTTGGAGGAAATGTTTTTCTTAGGTTCTCAAGGATACATGAGTCTTTCTTGCTTTCAAGATAACTTGCACCGGTCTTAGTGTGTCAGGATCACTAGCTTATGCATTTCAGATAATTTGAATTTCAGTTCTTTATAATTTCTTTCAGACCATTTGGTAATTCTTGGGCTTTGACTTTGCCAGGCTTATATTCTGAGTCCATAATGGTAAACAATTATAATTAAAAAAATAAATGATTATAATCTTCCCCTATCTAATGAGTAGAGGAAAGGGACTATGTTAGTATGCATGGTGCTCTGAAATAAGGTGAGAAAGAAGAAAACATCTCTCTCATTTTGTATTCTGTCAACAATTTTGCTGGTAAATAGGGGAGAAATATAATAATGAAGAATATACTTTTATTAAGTCTTGGTTATCCAAGCAGCAGGGGAACTGGGCTGACACTGATCTGATGTGATGTACTAGCTGTTAAAGTAGAAAACAATAGTATAAATGTAGGCAGGTAAATTATAGTTACTTTGCTATCAGTATCACAAAATTTTTAATACCATGGTGTAAACGGGTACTATCTTCTTTCCCATATTGATCTCTGTGTGAGACTGACAGTACCTTGTAAAGTCTGTTCAGCCTACCTGTGGATGTATTGCATTTCTGGAAGCTTAGAATCTGTACCTTCTTTTGCCATCTGTGATTTACCTTTGATTTTGTCTCTGCTCTAAACTTTTTTCTTTTTTTTTTTTTTTTTTTTCCTAAATAAATATCCTGGTGAGTTGAACGTCTGCTAAGTTTATCTTCCTTTTTTCTTATTCAAGTTGCTAGTATAGTGGCACAGAACACATCTTTTGGGGTTATTACATTTACCTAGAAAGCTGACCTGACAGCACAGTAACATTGGAGAAAGGCAGAAGTTGAGGCTACTGTGCTTTCTGTATTAATTGATCAATGTCGGTGGTGTTCTGCCTTTTTTTATTTCCGGTCAGCTTTAAGAGAAGAAAGGTCAAAGTTATGGTAGCCTGAATTTGTTGACATCATAATTCAGAAAATGAACTTCACTTCCCAGGTTTACTTATTTTATTAGGAAATCTCCACAGCCAATACTGCTTTCTTTTTTTAGTTTGTTAAAACACTGGCTTATAATATTTAGGCAGTCATTTCTACTTTGCCTTTTGATCACCTAATCTGTAAGTTTTAGTAGTGTTTAAAAATGTAGACAAAAGATAGTATAGAACTTTCCACACTAACTCAGATGGCTTTTTTAAATTTTTTTTTTTTTTTGGCTTGCTTTTTTCTTGATGAGCCAGTAACATGGTATAATGGTACGTGTTGCTAACAAGGGCTCTGTACAACTCAGTGGCATTTAAGATTCTCTGATGATTCACCGCAAATTCACTTTCCCAGCAGTGAGTTTTCATAAACCCCAGTAAGATTAGTAGAAAACATATGTATCGATTGGAAGAGATTCCTCTTTTTCTGCTTTTGTTTTATCTCTCTTGTGTCTGCTTTTTCACTCGGGTGATCCAGTATGAGCATTTTCCTTTGTACTTGTCACTATTGCATGTAGGAAAAGCTCAGTAAAGCTTGTTAGTTGCTGAATTACGTTTTAATTCTCAGTGTTGTTTGATTACACATTTCAATTAAAACTCTCCAGACATCTTTAACGCTTTTGAAATTTTTAGCCTTTTAACCACCCTTGGATTTGCTATGGAAAAATTCTTTAGCTTTATCGCTATTTTTTGGTCTTTCCCCTTTACATTAAGGACTCATCCAAAGACTGTGATGTGTTGAAGGGAAAAATAAGGAACTGGAGTGGTACTGGGTTTGGGTGGCAAGGTGCTGGTGCGGGGCTGCAGGGGCGGCCCCTGTGAGAAGCTGCCAGCAGCTGCCCCCATGTCCCACAGGGCCCGTGGCAGCGGCTCTGGGACGGACCCGCCGCTGGCCGAGGCCGAGCCCGGCAGCCGCGGGGGCAGCGCCTCGGGGGGGGTTTAAGGGGGGGGGACCCCAAAACCCAGAGCGAGAGCAGCCAGAGAGGCCTGAGAGCGTGCGAGAGCCCCAGCCCCGCAGCCCCCCAGGCCGGGGCAGGAGGAGGCCGGGGGGCTCCAGGCGCCGCAGCAGAGCCCCCCCGGCAGCCCCTGGAGAAGCCCCCGGCCAGGCGGGCTGTGCCCCCAGCCCATGGAGCCCCCGGGGGAGCAGCTCCCCCCCGCAGCCCGGGCAGGACCCCCCCGGGGCAGGGGGTGCCCGCAGGGGGCTGTGACCCGCGGGCAGCGGCGCTGGGGCAGCTCCTGGCAGGGCCCGTGGCCCCGCGGGGAGAGGAGCCCGGGCTGGGGACCCCGCGGGGACCCCCCTGGGGCCGGCTGGGCCTGGGGGGCTGCGCCCTGGCAGGGCCCCGGGCTGGGGCAGGGGCAGGGGGCGAGGAGCCTCCCCATGGGGGGCAGGGGCGGCAGGGACAGCTGTGAGGGACTGACCCCAGCCCCGGCCCGGCCCGGCGCTGCTGGGGGGGCCGGAGGTAGAGACACCGGGAGTGGAGCTGAGCCGGGGAGGGGGGACGGGCGGGGGGAAGGGGGTTTCAGATGTAGGTTTTATTTCTCATTATCCTACTCTGATCTGATAAATCTAATTAGTTTTCCCCAAGTCGAGGCTCTCTTGCCTGTGATCTCCCCCTGCCCTTATCTTGACCCAGGAGCCTTTTGTTATATCTTCTCTCCCCTGCCCAGCTGAGGAGGAGAGTAACAGAGCAGCTTTGGTGGGTACTTGGCATCCAGACAAGGTCAACCACCACAAGAATGAAGATCTATCCCCTGTGCTAGGTGAGGGTCTGACCTAGCTGGTGAGCAGTGAGGCGAGTTCTTACATTCCCACTGCAGCTCTGCTGTAGGTTTGAAATGTCTCATCAGGGGCACTGCAAACAGATTGAGTCTTGTCTCCCCTGTGAAAACTCCAGACCCAGAGCTTGCTTGGCTTAAGCTGGGTTGAGTTACTCATCTCACTTTTGTAAACATGTTTGTTTCTCTTGCTGGTTGTGTCTTGAAAGGAATTTGCAACTCCTGTTTATTTGTTGAAAGACAAGACTTGAAGTGCCTGCCTTTGTGAAGGGAGTTCAGTGTGTTGTCTCCTGAGTGGAGGGAAATAGATCCCAATAGTGGTAAAACAAAAAGAACAACAACCAAAAAAAGTTACGTGGAGAGTGGACAAAAGGTTGTTTTAAACAGCTTTGGGCTTATAGAGGCTTTCTCCCATCCATTCTGATTCTTGTTTGTCTTCACTTAGTCTGAAGGCAGACTTTCCCCTAAGCAGGGCAATAGCTTCTACCTGGAGAGGGGGATCAGTTTTTCAAACCTTAGTCAAAGGAGCGCTCAGTGCTGTGATACATCTTTCCGTCTTCTAATTTCAGCCTTATTTGAAATTGGATTTAGGCTATAGAATTTGAGACATGCTTCCTTGACTGGGAGGCAGCTAAAAATACGTCATTTTATATAAGGTAATTCTGCCTGCTGGCTTTATCCATACCGTAGAGTATTTGTAAAGTAGACCAAAATATATACCTCTCTAGTTTGCCCTATTTCAACTTCTGTAAACCAGAATGGTATCTCCTTTCCTTATAATTTGTATGGACTGCCCATATGTGGGGTGTTTCCAGAGGTTCTGAAACCATTTTTTTTCCCTTGCTGTTACTGAAGTTGTGGGCTTGAATTACTGTATATTTTGCACATAATCAGAGATTGCCAAAAGTCTAGTAGAAGGGAATTTTTAGAAGGAGCAGGCCCTGAAAGCTGCATAACAGCAGTATGTGTGGGTCACTGTGGTAAAAGTTGCAGCTGAGGCTGACCATGCTAAGGAGATGGACTTGCTCTAGCTGCAGTCCATTTGTAATTAGATAAGGAATACTGACAGGAACAGTGAGTTAGTGGCTCCCCTCCAAGGAGAGCTATTGACCGAACATTAGGTTTTGCATGAGATGGTGATGCAGTCGATAAAAGCATCAGGCCTTGTTTGGAGTAACACTGCAGATTACTCTCTAATTTGCCACCTGGAAATGAGCCACAGACATTTCAGCCTTGTGTTTAGTGTTGATGAGATCTAGAGCGAACATTTAATCTTATGTTTACTAGCAAACCACTTGTAAGGAGGATGCAGCACCACAAAAGCATAACTCTTTGATGGTTTTCCAGCAGTAAAGCTTTGTTTTAGCTGTAACCCAGTTCAAAGCTACAACTTGATAAAGATTATTCATTGTGTAAGCTGTAGTTCAAGGCAATCTCTTAAACCTTTGATGGGTCACCTTCTTTTTTGTTTTTAAAGGTATATATAACGTTTACCTTGTGACTAAAAAATGATATTACTTTTCCAAATTACAGCAACATCTCAGTTCTTCAAAGTGCTCTAGATGAACAGGGACACCTATTTGCTTGTATAGTCTCACTGCTGGAAGTCCACATGGCTACAGTTGTGTGCCGATGGCAAGTAGTTTGCAGGACCAGAGCTCTTCTGCCAGCATTCTTCTCTTTGTTTTGACAGATTTCTTATCGACGGTGCTTTATCAATGCTGTTTGGTTTTTAGATTCATTCATGCAGTGATTTAATTTGAAGAAATACTTTTTTTTTTTTTTCTCCTAGAAACTTATTGGGCGCATTCGTGTTGCTATATGATTTGCCTTATATCAGGACTACAGGCTAACAACGTTTAGCTCAAATACAGCTTCAAGTGTAAACCAGCAAATATGAAAGAAAGTTCAAGTGCCTAAAAAAGAAATCCCATCCTATTCTATGGCCAGTGGAACTAAATACATAGAAGAGATTTGTTACAAACATTAGGTTAGCTTAGAAGGTAGGGGATATAAAGTTTTATATTTATTGGCCTTTCATGCGTTCATGTAAATACTATTTTTTTTTTTTTATGTCCAGTGGTGATTTGGATCTTCTGTGCAAGGAAATATTCAAACTGTAAGTAATTACAGTAGGAAAGAGCAATACCACAGACAAAGCAAACATTTGTCCCCCAAATCATCACTAACCCTAATGTGGTTTAAATGCTTCAGAAGAGGTCATTTTCATTACAGTTCACCTGCCTCCCTTAAGTTATTTAGGTTTAGGCATATAAGGAAGTGCTTTTTCCCATACTGTAATTTCTGTTGCATACAAATGAATCATTTCTACTCTTGTTCCATGGGAAAGTTGAGGAATCTGTACAACCTGTGAATTCTGATTAACCGCACAGATTCATTAGCGCTATGTGATTTGGTCAGGCTGCTTTGTGGTTGCATATCTTGCACTGCTGACAATGGCGGGAGAGCTAGCACGCTTATCAGTTGTTTCAGTTCAAGACTGGTGTATTAGAGTGAAACCAGCTTGGGGCAGTCAATTAGATGAAGTTCGGGAGAACAATATGTGTAGGAAGAGAATTTGGTGCAATAAAAAGTTTTGAAAGACAAAGCTGTTAGAAAAGAGATTATTGGAGTTTTGTCGGGAGTCCTTGAAGTTCAAACATTCTCCGTAGGCTTGATGCATGCCAAAAGAACTGACACAAGTGATAATAAAAATAGCTCTTGCTTGCACCTTCTCCATAAATTTTACTGGAAGTCTTGGGTACACTTGAATGCAGGATTCAAATTCTGGGAACAGTCTCGAGCCTTATGGACACCTTTGTTGTGTGTTATCACTGACCTCTCCAAAAAAAGGAAAAGGAATTATTTTGTATAATCCAAATATTACTGACACTTACTGACACATGACTGGGTTTAGAGATGAGAATAATTAATATATAGTTTAGATGACTTTTGTGACAGAGATTTCTGTCACCCTTGGCAGCAAGGTGTCAGAAGGTTGGCCAAGTTTTGCGTTTGGGCTTCACCCTTAAGGAAAACCTTGTGTTTGATACTGCTTTAGCTTAAGGCAATCTGGATTTCCAAATATTTGTAACATTATATAGCCACTTTAGGGTTTCTGTTTAGGCTTAAACTACCCTATCCACTAATTGACGTTGTTCATGAGGAGATCGGTTTTCTTAGACCTCCTATAAGTCTACTGATAGCCTCTGCCTGCCTTTAAAAATGTGGCAAGCCCTTTCAGCATAGGAAAAGTTATCCTCTGTCTAGTTCACCAGGATAACTTCTTAATGACAGTTCCTGTATTTATCTAAAACTTGAAAAAAGAGAAAGCTTGTGTAATGTGAGCCTTTAGTTTGTAATTTGTGTGTATGCTGAAACCAGTCAAACACAGTGATAGTCATGTTTCGTGAAGCGTGATGTTTATGTTTTGGGTGAATTGTTACTAACATGGGCTTTCCAGAATTGCTCTGGAAGACGTGTAAACCAGGAGAGGCTCCCAGAAGCTCTGAGTGGAGCAGAATATCAAGATCAAAATGACATGATGTCAAAGGCCTGTTTAGGTTGTAAACCTAGGAACACTAATCAGAGGTGGAGAACTGGAAAGGACAGATTTTAAATCCAGAAACTTGAGAACAAAGATGTTGGATTATTCTGGAGACACTGATGTAGGAAAAAGAATGTTTCATGGGAACAAGAAAGGAAGTTAATTTAAGGAAATATATACAAGTCTTATTTTGTCGTCTTCTGGGCATATTTCCTTATGTAAAGGCAAGAACTATAGGGGGGTTTACATTATCTGTATCTCTGAGTCTGCTGTAAGGTACAACCTGGCCCTTACAAAGCCCATCCAGAGATGACTTCTGAGAAAAAGTGTGTTTAATTTCACCATTTAATGTAGAAGCTCATCTAAATTTGGATATCATCGCTACTGTTCTGGTAACTTGGTGGGTGGTTTGAATGAGATTATTTCTGTTGATGGCTAACTCTAATTAAGAGAGGGCCTATGCACAGCGATACGCCAGAGAAACCATGGACTAAAACAGCACTGCTATGCTGCTGGTGAGGTTAACAGTGATACTGTTCTCCATTTTGCTGGAGGGTAATGTTTTGCTCAAAACAGAATATCCCCAAGCTAGTGTGGGGAATATTAAAGTCATGCAGATGTATTCAAGATTTTATAGATGCTCAGTGTAATGATTTAATTAAATGAATTAAGCCAGAACAGTACTTGAGCACTGAATAATTTATCAAAGTAGGTTTAAAGGAAGAATCAAAACAGTATGTCTCCCCAGATTTTGTCTTGCATGCGGGAAATTTTGTCCTGCTGTGATCATCCTCCGTGCAAATCTGGGCACTGTACAAAAGTCCTGAAGTGGCTGAGGTGGAGTTCACTGAATTGGCTGCTGGGTGCATGTAATAGGGTACTGAATTTAGAGGCAGGCTTCTAGGCCAAGATTGCTGTAATGAATGATAATATCGGAGTGTACATGAAGACATGTGGCACCACACGGGGGGGTGGATAGCCTGCCCAGGCTGAGTTTTCTTGTGAGAAAATGATACATAAAGTTTTATCCAGAAGCCTCTGTCTGCGGTCTGAGGAAAAGTAAGGGAACATTTGCTGTAGTACACTCAGAGCTAAGGATGGCAATGTCACCTGATAAAGTGCCACTGAGGCTGGGCAGGGATGACTGGTCTTTGTTAACCTTTTCAGGCCACTGCCAGCATGAGTGATGTATGACGGACCATTGTATTTTCTTGAGACTCCAAAGTCACAGACTGAAACATCAGTTTAGATGAAGATATTTCTTCTGGCTTGCTTTACTTTGCTGGTATAAGATTTTTCATGTTATCAAATGGGTCGTTTTTGTGTACTTCACAGCAGTTGATGCTTCTAATAAGACTTCATTGAATGGCTAATCATAAATTACATGCACAGTTGATCAACTCTGTCTTGTTAGGGCCTATAGGCAAGAAAAGAGTTCAAGTACTGAAGAAAACCTTATTTTTCTCGTAATGGATTGCAGTTCAGGGTTTGCCACAAACATTTTGAACTCAGTGTCCTTATGCTGCTTCTGACACATTCTACTTTTGCTGTTTTGTGTTTCTTGATTTTTAATGATTTTCCTGGGAAGTTGGAAGAAATCGTGCATGCTTTTTGATTAAAAGTAGGTACCCTCACCATATTGCCATAGTGTGCTCTGGTTAGTATCCTGCTTTTTTCTGGAAGAAACTTCAACTGTGTTTTACATTTAAGTTGTATGCCTGCTTGTGTTTCAACGAATACTTACTTATCAAGGGATGTGCACACTAAATAAAACCTGCTAGTTCATCTGAAGGTGTGGTCGGTAAATAACGTGTATACCAGGCAAGAAATGTATAACTAGACAGCTTTGTTATTAGATCATATGCCTTTTTTTTTTTTACATTTTCCACAACATTTACTTTATGAAATACTCTTACTAGTCACTAAAATTCACTTGGCACTGACATACAGCTGTCTTCAAGGTGAAAGACAACTCTGTAATTGCACCTGTACAGGAAGTAAATATGTATACTTAATAAAATGAAGCTATAGGAGATTTTTTAGGTGGGCAGAATGTAATTAGGTAAATTGGAATTTGGTCTGGATCCTGAGAATAAATGCTACAAGGTATTAAATAACAAGAGGACTTAAAAAAAAAAAAAAATTACGTCTCCTAGAAATGCAGCGCTGCCTCAGCTTCAGCCCTGAGGTGTAGATTGAATACCACATTGTCTCCAATTCAGTCTCTATTGAAGTTCATGGGGGAAAGAAATCCCCTTGTTTAACGAGCTTTGGATCTGTCCCTGGGAGGGAATTGTCAGCTTTGAATCATCAAACCACTTCCTGGTGCACCTGTGTTTTCCTTGGAGGACTCCCATCCAAACCAAGGAGGCACGTTCTTGCTCAAACCTGTGAGATCTGAGAAGATCAAAGCCCAGGGCAGAACGGCTCCAGCAGCAGGAGCTGAACAGAACTGGCCACAATGCAATGGCTGTGCAGTGGGATTTCCTGTGGGAAAATTCATCAGTCCTCCAGAGTTGATGGCTGTGAAGAAAACCACAGACGAGGAAAGAACTTGAGCGATACTGAGTTGGGTGCAGCTGCGCTGTGGTTAGGGGAAAGGATGCACAACTGTGTTCATGCCCCTTGGGTTGCAAAACTAGAAGCTTGCAGACTGGACGCGATTGACAGTGGTACCAGAAAGTGCAACCTTTGTACTTCCCTCCCTTTACCTTCCCCTGTAAATTGATACCTGTGAAGCACTGGAGATTTTTTTTGTGCTATCTCGCGTAAATAAACATTAGTAGGATTAGTTAACTTCTACAAGTAATTGCAGGGTAAGAAACCTTGATAAATTTTCTGATTCATATAAGCCAAACTTTGAAATCTAATTACCATAAAGGTGGCTGCTGAATATCAATCTGTAGTGAAGGTGCTGTCAGTTTTCTTTTAATCTCTTATGGCTGTGGCTTTACTCATGATACAAAGATAACTGCAGTTCTACAGGGCTACTTTTTCTGACCTTTTAATCGTGATCTGTATTAAATCTTTGTAAACAACCCTGTGCCCAGAATGCCTATAGGTAATTAGGATCCTGTTTGTTAAGACTGGTGTAAAGAATAATTACTCTAGAGGCAACAATGTTGCTGGACAACACACTTGCATCTCAAGAGACAATGGCATTAATTGTAAAGTGTGTATTTCTTTCACCCTGCACAGCTTACATCGCCCTACTTTGCAAAATCTAAAATAAGCAAGCAATTTAGCTTTCTTTCAGTGGTTTGTAGGCTGGAAACTGTGAAGATTTTATTTTTACTTTCCTTAAAGATCTAACCCCTCTCCCCCTGCTCCCCCCTAAAAACAAACAAACAAACAAAAAAACCCCAAACCCAAACCCAAAAAACAAAACCACATCCCTCAGTGTGCACTCTAATGCTGCTTAAGTGTAGAATTTTGCTGGAGATACTAGTTTGTTCTTGTCCTGGATCCACCCTATAGTATTTTTTTGGTGATGACTTTGCATAGTTCATACCAGATGGCAGATTTTTTTCAATATCCATTGGAGTTTACACTGTATTAATTTGAAATGTCTTGTCAATAAATGCTGAAATGTTGTATTTTCTTCACCAGTGAAGCCTTTTGGTACAGATAGGGGTAAAGTGACTTGTGTCATTGCCATCTCCAGTATGAATATATTGTGGGAATTCTAATGTGGAAGAGGACAAAAATATCATATATACATAAATATATACATACAAATATATAAGCATCAGAAATGCTTATAATATTGGTTACAGTACTAAATCATAGTTATACAATATTTCTAAGAGTTCTCTTTTTCTTAATGCTGCCAGGGACCTGTTTTAATAAAGAAGTTTATATAATGATTTGGGGTTTTTTTGGTGCAGAAAAGTAGTATCACATATTATTATGAATACAAAATTAGGAGCACATTAACTCCTTAAAATCCATTTGAGAATACGATCTATAAATTAAGAGTTCTATAATTTTTTGCAATGTGTGTTTAGTACTGAGCTAGATGGTTCACCTGGAAAAAAGTGCACCCGAAAGTCCCTGTACAGCAGTCTCTTATTATTATGAAGTGAGCCTGCAGATGGAGTGACTTTGTATTTACAATTTTAATAGTGTTTTCTTTAATTAACAAATAAATATGTACTTCAAATAAGAAAGCCTCTGGCATGGCATTTGTTTCTAGCTGTAATGACTACACAAAGGACTAAAATTGAAATTGTATTATTTTACAGTTTACTGGGAAGACCAAAAGCCAACTGAAGATTGTCAAAATTGTACCCAATTTTCATTCCCCCCTCGAGCTCAGCTATGAGGTTACTCTTCTCATAGGTGACAAGAAGACACTGTAGATATTTTAAAGAATTTTCAGTATAAGAAGATATCAGGTTATCTGAAGTTAAAAGAATGTAAATTACTTCACTGTTGCAAAAGTTTAAAATCATAATTAATGGCTTAAGAACGCTTGCTAAAGTAATATAACATATAAATTTATCAAATTCTTTTGTGTCCGAGCCATATAACCTTGTCTGCTCACAACATTTTTCAGTGATTTTAATTCAAACTGGTGCATCTCAAATGTGGATCCTTTGGAGGCACAGTTCTCATGTGAAGATTTAGATTAATTTATGTGTAATCACTTCTGTCAAGTCCAAATAAACTTTGTTCAGAGTAATTTAAGTGTCTCCACACGAGCTTTTAACTGAGCCTAATTATCATACCTGTGGATACTTCAGTTGAAAAAGGAAAGAAAATTAAGAAGAAAAAAGAAAAGATAAAGTTTAACAGTCTGGATTTTAAACATCTCCAATTGGGTGGCAGTAATGAACGTCTCTTGCTCTGCAGTATTTGAACACTGCTGGTTGTTTTTATCTTTGACCATGAAAAATTTATTGTTAACATCTATTATTATCATCATCATCATCATTGGTTTTACTATTACTAATTTTTGTCTCTAGGCAAAATCTTGGCTCAACTGAGGTATGTAGGATTTGTTGCCAGTGATTTCAGCAGAGTTTGGGTTTCACGTTCTGTTGTTGGGCCCTTGCACCTGATGTGACAAGGTTTCTTCCTTTGGTGAAAAAGATCTTTCACCTTTCCTATTCAGGACACTTAGTCTTCTGAAAAGACAATTTAGCCACAAGTGCCCTTACTTTTGTTTTCCCCAGGCTAAAGCTGTGCAGATAGAGACAACTGACTGAAAATGATACAGCTGGCAGCACCTGCATCACCAACATTGACCTGCCAGGACACCTCTCTTGCCAGCACTGCCACCCTCGTGGGCACTGAAGCATCTGGTTGGGAGCTGCTGTCCTCACAGAGTGTGACCTTGTGCTCAAACTCCATGTGCAGTCCCTCCATGGGGGATCTTGATTGGGGTGATCAGTGTCATAATGTACTTTGGCCAGTGTCCCCATGAAAATCTAAAGCCTTCTGAACAAAGCTGTAGCAGATACGATGAGTTTTAATAGTTGGTGAGTGAGTGGTGTGGAGGAAGCTTCTTCATTTGCTTTGTCCTGGCTGTTATGCCTTTGCCTGTGTGGCAGCTTCCTAGATAAAGGGGTTATTGCTCCTTTTGCTGCAGGAGGTCTGAGGGCAGACGGGGAGAAGGATGCCGAGTGCCTGGTTGGCACTGAATGAAAGGGCAGGAGCTCACTCTGGGAGCTGGCCTAAGGCCAGAGCTCAGGAGTCACGAACAGCTAAAGGCTATCTAAAAAGGGTTTGCCCTACTGCTAGGTGTAGGCTTTGCTGGAACTGAGGCAGTCATTGAGCTGTGGATCACGCAGGGCAATGCTAAACAAAAATGACATTTTTGATAGGGGACACTGTTTGAAGCCTCATTTTATGTCTAGCCTGCTTACTTTATCATCAAGTTTCTGTTTGTTTTTTAAAATTACCTGTTGTGGTAGCAAATCCAATGAAACTTGGATTTTGGTTTTACAAGCCCACTTGGCGTTTTCATGGAATTTTCTGTCAGAAAAAAATATAAATACAGGCAGGTCTTCAGAGTCCTGGCAGGCACAGTGCCCCGTTGCAAGAGAGCTTTTCACATAATTGATCTTATTAAGAGTATATTAAAGAAATAATAAAATAATCGTGCACACACAATTCATGTTACTTTTTTTTTTTGAGGAGCTGTGAAAAGGGAGGTGTGGCTGTATTGCAAGCCTTAGGCTTTGGGTTTTGTACTTTCCATGTCTTTAGAAATCCATCTTAGCTATAGGCATTTTCCTCTCTTCCTTGTAACAAAATATTATTTTAGATCCTGTAGACCAGCAGCAAAAAGAGGTACCAATATTACTGTTGCTGCAAGTAATTCTGTGGTCTTTGCTATTAGATCAGCAAGTGACCTTATACACAGAAAAAGGTTGCTCACAGGCTGCTTCCTTCTCTTACTGCAAGGCTTCAGGGCTGCTTGTCACTATTATTTCTTCCTGGATGTGCAAATTGTTTCAGAACGCCAATAACTGTCATAAGCAAGTGCAGAATTCATCTGTGCAGTGTGAATTTTTCAGGCTTTTGCTTCTCCATTTCTTGATTGATTTACTACTTTGTAGTAAAATAGCTGAAAATAATAGTTCAAATATGTTTTCCATGTTAGCATGACATGTTTTCAAGGACCGGTGACTCCTAGTATTTTGAATGTAATAACGCAGGTTTGAAGTTATAATTGACTTGTCCAGTTTGCTGACTGTTCCTCACAATCTTTCCACAATGGTTCTGAAACAAAATCAGACCGTGTAATACAAAGCTTGCTTAAAGGAGCTCCAAGCTGTTATCTTTCATTTATATTACAGAAAACACTTTACACATTTCTAGAGAAGTAGTATAAATGCAAAAGTTTAGTAACTTAACACGGATGCACGGATAAACTTTAAATGAGATGAAGTATCCTAGAAACTGGAGAAGTATGTCGTTGTACAGCTCTGAAAGCTACTTTTATGTTTCATTTGCAGCAGGTGAAGTTCCATACTAAGGAGCGTGACTATCCAGCCATACAATGCTTCCCTTAAAGAGCTGTGATTTGTAGCTTATTCAACCAGAAATTTCTTAAGACAAGGATAATCATTCTGAAAGCAAAGTACACAAAACCTGACCTACTAGCCTCTTTTTTTCTTTAAGCTTTTATCTCACAATTCATGTGGGAGTGGACGGGGGGCGGGGGGGGGGGGGGTGGGGGGTGGTGGGGAATTCTATCTGCTTCTCAGACTGTCATATTTTCTACTCAGAGTGCAGCAGGTATACACGGCTATGCTTGCTATAGCACACAAGGCCATCCACAAAGGGCACAAATCTGAATAGAAAGAAAGAGCATTATTGTCAAACCTGCTTTGGTCTTTGACCTGCCTGAAACCTATTGGAAGGAGTCATGGAAAAGAGAGACAGGAATGGTGATGTCTGGTTTCAGCCATTATGTAGGCACTGTGCTGCAGGGGTAAGTTGAGGAGGGGTAAGACAGAACTGACAAGAAGCAAATGATTTTATTTTGCCACCGTTCCTGGAATACCTGTCCTTCTGCAAAGGATTTGAAAGCTGTAAGGTGGTCCTGCCTAGAGGGGTATGGTATTTATTATTAAAAAAAAAAAAAAAAAAAAAAAAAAAGTAACGCTTTGTTCCTCAGATATATTGATATCCTGGAAAAGATAGCTGTCCTTTTTGCCTGCTCCAGGGTAAAGTTAATTATAGAAACATTTCAGTCCCTTTTTGAAGGGCAGTAAGAGAAGAAAGAAAAAGAAAAAAAGGAATTCTGAATAAAGATTCTGTTTAAAGTTGGAATCTAAGGATATATTCTTTATAGAGGTAACTGCAGTGCTTGTCCCTTACCTCATTGGCAGGTGTGGGTGAGATGAGGAATATATTTCATTTTTGTGTTTGGAACAAGTATAGGTTAGGTGCGGAGTTACAAGCATTAGTTAACCTTCAGCGTTCCTTTCTAGGAAGCATGGTGTTCTTTTTTGTGCATGTCAGCTTGACACTGTTCATAACGTTGTAACCTTAATAATTTGAATATTTATGAAGAAAAAACAAAGGAAAAGAAAGAATTAGAACAAAAGCAATAGTGTGGGACATATCTGGATTCACGATCCCATGTACTAAACCAGATAAGATTTTTTTTTTCTTTCTAGTATCAGAGGAAACAATATCCTTCATCCTTGAAAGAGCATAGGCTTTCCTTTATTGCTCCTTTGCTCTCTCAGCATCTCCTCTTTATTTCTGTGGCCACAACTCATTTTCAAGTCCCTTGACGGAACTGACTTGTACACTCAGGTTCTGCCCCATCTGGCCATCATGCATCTTCTAGTTCGTTGAGTCCAGTCTTGTTGCAGGCTGAGGCTCTGCTGGAGTGTGCCCTGGTTTCAGCTGGGATAGAGTTAATTTTCTTCTTAGTAGTTAGTCAGTGCTGGATTGGCTCTGATGTGAGAACAATGTTGATACCCAGCAACAACTAAAACCAGTGCGTTGATATTTACACTAAATCAAGGACTTTTCGGTTTCTTGGGCCCTGCCAGCGAGAGGGCTGGGTGGTCACAGGGAATTGGGAGGGGACACAGCCAGGACAGCTGACCCCAACTGGCCAAAGGGATACTCCATACCGTGGGATGTCATGCTGAGTATATAAATTGAGGGAAGAAGAAGTGGGGGGGGGGGACATTTGGCATTATGGCGTTTGTCTTCCTGAGTGACCGTTACATGTGACAAAGCCCAGCATTCCTGGGGATGGCTGGGCACCTGCCTGCCCATGGGAAGGGGTGAATGAATCCCTTGTTCTGCTTTGTTTGCATGCACAGCTTTTGCTTTACCTATTAAATTGTTCTTATCTCAACCCTCGAGTTTTACATCCCTTTCCGATTCTCCTCCCCATCCCTCTGGGTGAGGGGGAGTGAGCCAGCTGCTGGTGGGGCTGGGTTGCCGACCGGGGTTAAACCACGACAGAGAGCTAAGAGGTCCGTTTGTGAAGAAAAACTACATAACCAAGTTGGTGCTTTCCCAGGACTCTTGCTACGTTCTTTCACCAGAGCTGGTAAATCCAAAGCCATGATACGTTTCGTTTTAGATTCAAGACTTCGCTTAACACTCTTTCTGGAGTCATAATGTTAAATAAGGGTGTCCTTTACATAGTGCTACTAATACATAGTGCTACTAACCCCTAATATACATGGAGTTTTACTGGAGAAAAAAAAGGTAATACCCGGATATATTGCCATTTGACAGAGGATGAGAATGCTGACAAAAGCATTTTTTTGCTGGGAAGAGGTAAGCAAGTTTACAGTGGAATAAACTTAATCACTGTGAATTGTAACAGCTAAGATTGAAAAACAGTTTTTTGATCAGAACCATTGTACTTTGTCATAAAGCTAAATTGTGCTTTTCAGGTGAAAATGCCCCATCTTCAGCATTGTGCATGCCACTTCATATTTTGCTATTAAAAAAAAATAATAATAAATTCTTTTTTCTTTTACTGTAAAGTGTATGCTGAATGAAGATGTAACGTTTACTAATTTCAGTAGTGCCAGAATTTTAACCAACAGTGCTTGGGAAAGAAAAAAAAAAAAAAAAAAGGCGTTCCAGAAAATGAGAGCCTTTGTAATGCAACTTTACCATGTTGATTTCTAGATAAGAAATAGAGGTGTAATACAGTTTCACACCTTTGGAAGAGGTTTTTGTTAAGGAAGCACATCGTTTACTTCTTTCCTTTACACATGCATGCAACAAGCCTAAAAAATTTACATGATGGAAGAGCACTAAACTACTGAAAAATGCCTCAGCTCATGCACCTTAACGCTGACTTGTAAACTACCACATTTCAGTCCTTCCTCTCAACTTTGGTGGAAATTGCTAATTGTGTAGTTGGTTCATGATGTGGCTAAATGTCCACTAGGGATTAAGGCAAGATCACAAATCTCTTAACTCATGACCTCAGACAGACATGAACATTGGCCTCCAGAGATGAAAGGCTAATACGCAGCCTTACTACGACCATCTCCCCGTCATGATCTTGTCCTCAGTAAAATCCAGGATTATCAGAGCTTTGTGTCTTTTAATATTAGATGTGTCTAAATACAGAGTAACAAGAAAATGTGGACCAAAAAAGCTAAAACAGGGAATAAAGAGAATTTATAAAGCTTTGTTGCAGAAACACGTGACTTTTGCATGTTTCTGACAATTCCATGTATTCAGATGAATCTCAGGAGATCCAGACAATGACCAGTTACTTTAACATTTAACAAACAAAAAGAAAACACCTGATAAAACCCCAAAAATTCCATCTATGAGGGTTTAATACTAAGTTTTGAAACAAAAAGAAAACATGGTTTTAAAGAATCCTTGTTCCTGATAATAGGAATTATAATGGATTTTGAAATGTCTTGCAGCGTGGTATCAATAAAAGTGACTGGTAAAATGTGCTAAGCAGAGACAGTAGAAGTTTCAAATGAGATTTCACTTTTTGAAAGATGATGACCTGATGATTCAAGGCAAAGGCATGGAAGCGACAGAGATCTGTGCTTAAATGGAGGTGATGCTAATGAACTTAGCAGTGAATTGAAAAAAAAAAAAAAAAAAGATAAAAAGAGGAATTTTCACAGATGACAAGATGGTTTAGCAAAGTTAGCAAACTGAATTATGTAACATTTATTTGAGACCAAATAGTACAAAATGAACACTAAACTCAATCAGAAATGGTCAGAGGAGAGAAAATTGTAAATGATCCGTTTTATTTTCCAGCAATTTTTTTTCTTTTTCCCTCTTTTAGGAAGTAATTTAAAAATATTTTAGCTTATAGGTTCCATGTGGAATTGATGGCTGCACTAATTTTGAAGATGATTATTCTTCATTTTAAAATGTGCAGTGAGCAAAACAAAAAAGGATGATTTACTAGGACCACTGGATTGGAGATGATGTAACAGTTTGTAAAGGATTATACTCTAATACATCGAATCTTACCGAAGTGTTTTCACACAGCATGTGTTTTCTGTACCACACGACCCTTCCTGTATTTGCATGTCAATGTGTGGCTGCCCGGGAAGGGGAGGCCAACAGAGAGCGATTGTTGAAAGAGCCTGATCTGATCCCAGGTCTGATCCCATTGCAGAGTGGGGGGATTTGCTCCTTGTTTGGCATGAGGTAAGGCTGCAATTTAAACCCAAACAATGGGCATGCCTCTCATTTTTGCATTTAGAATGGCTGTCATGAGAAAGACTGCTGTGAATAGTAGAGGAGGTGTAAGGTAGCTATTAAAGATTTTTATGTTGTTAGGTTGAATGAGCTCTTTTGTAATGTGATAATGTTACTAATCTTGCAGGTCACTTTTTTTTAAATAAGCACAGTTAGCGATTTGATCCTTAATTTATGATTTAGGAATTTACTGTATCTCTCATAGTAGCAGAGAAAATAATTAAATATGAAGAGATCTTCTTGAAATGTTCAAAATATAATGACTATGTATCTAGGGTCTTTAGGACATTTGCCAAACCAAAGCACTTCATCAGATCTGATTGCTATGGAAAGCAAGATTACAGACATTTCATATTTAATGTGCAGGCTTTTGTATCATTTTTAAATATACCTTTTTTATTAAAAAGTCAATTGAGATAATAATTTGTTTTCCTGTCAAGCACTGAAAACTGAATGGATGGTAAATTCCTTACAATGAAAACTTGCTTTGTTTTCCCGAGGCTGTGTGCTCCCTTAAAGTTATGAATTTTCGAAGAAACTCCTTATGGTTGTACTTAAATTTTCGTAATGGAGGATGGAGCCATTACTTCCTTCTAAAAATGAGATGAGCCCTGAGCAAGCCTGTTAGTTGTGCTAACAAGTCCATTTTGTTAAGTCTTTTCTTTTTTCTTTTTTTTTTTGTTGACAGAGTATTCTCTGAAGATTGTGAAAATATATCAATGCAGAATAGATAGAGAGGTATCAGGCCTCGACTGTAAAGCTTTTAACCATATGATTAAGTCTGTTTTTACATGCTAGAACATATCTCATCCACCTCCTGCTTTATTTCAGGTCTATGATTTAATCTTTTAAAGTTCAGCATATGGTTATTCTTCCTAATTGGGTCTCTAGCTGAAGCTTCTGATGTATATATTTTGGCAGTGTTTCATTTCCCTGTGATGCTATGTTTCTGAAAATGCACGTGTTTTGCCAGCACCTCTATGGTTTCTGCCTACTGTGCTCATAAATCTCGCCACCCTTTGTATGACAACTGAAAGGATAACTTTTGGGGCAGCATTCACCTGGTGACTGGAGCTTCAGCGCACATTTCTATTTTAATCTGAGTTAAACAGCCCTTCATAACATCAGAAATTTAGAGAAGGATATTTATAAGCTGTGATGCAGATTCTGTTGTTTTAGTGAGGCGTTACTCCTCTGGTATATAAAATTTACGTGAATATTTATGAACCAGACACAAAAATCTACTTGCCCACCTTTCATTATGTTGATGAAATTGCAACAAGTTTTCACTCACGTGTCAAAAAGTTGCTTCCTTTGGATGAATTAGCAAAGAGAAAATTTGCAGCAGTTTTGAACACAGTTTATTATCTGGGGTTTCTATCTGAATAAGAAATTTTCCACTTTCCAACTGAGACTTTATGTAGGAATACTTTGTTGTTGGGAAGATTCACCGTAGTTGCTGTACACTGTCTGCAAGATAGATGGCAAGAAGGAAAGACATTTCAGACTGCACTTAACTGCCTGATGGAAAGGTGCTCCAGCTTCATCTCTCACCCAAGGCTCACTAAGCCAGGACTGCAGCGCTAGTGCCCACTCTTTAAGGCAGGGTGGGTGTTGTCCTGATGAGTCAGGGGCAGCCCACCGCTTGGCAGACCCAGTGGGTGATAAATGTCCAAAGCCCTCCAGGCTGACTACACATTTTTCATCATTAATCCGGCCTATTGTGAGCTGGTCACTCACATTGATTCCAACTAGAGGGCATCATCTGCCGTTAAGAGGGTGATGACTCGCTAAAAATGAAGGCCTGAAACTAATCAAATACAGTTAGAGCCTTTGCTGGCAGCTTGCTTGGATTGCTCTAGGGCACTAATAGGAAAGCAGCAGACACGTGGGCAGATCCCTTCAGGCACTGCGTGGCTTTGTATAGGAATGCGATGGTTTCCTTTGACAGCATGGCATGTTATTACAGCTATTATTGAGTCAAACGCTGTTATGAGAAATTCTTGTCTCTTTTTGCAATTTTTCCCCCTGGTTGTTTTGCAATAAAAAAAGGCAAAAAGAGGGGTGAATTTGGAGCCATAATGTAACACCCATCCTGTAAAGTCAAGATCAGGCTAAATGATTGTGCTACAAGGAGAAAATAATTCCCTCTGCGGAGATCTTTGTCTGCCTATTGAAATCATCTGCCTGCCTTTCTTTTTATTTAGCTACTTATTTATCTATTTAGCGGAAGGCTTCGTTTCTTTTGTTTAAAATTAAGACATAGGCCCAGCTTGATGCCTTATTCAATCTTTGTCTTTGAATAGTTATAGTTTGTATGTACGGAATAAGTCCAGCTGAGAAGTAAAGGGTGATGATCTGTGTAAATCATAGCCTTAAGTGAAATTATAGATTTTACAGACATTATAGAAATTACAGAGTTAGTGTGTTTGTAAGCAACTTGTCCCTACTGCAAAGCACTGAGGTTTTTCCCCCCCACGGTTTTTCTTCTTCACCTCACTGAGCATATCCCTGTTCTAAAAGATCACATCACTGTAGGTTCTTGGAGGAATTTAACACTGCTGGAAAAGAGCCCTTTTCAAGACTGTATCCATTGTTGGCAGGAAGCTTTCCAAATGTCTGCACACTGCTGGGGGGGGGGGGGCGTGTGTGTGTGCCCATCCCTCCTGGGATTGTTTTCTGGGGTTCTTCTACTCAAGAGTTTGTGTTGGAGCAAGTCAGTATGTTTAATTGGCAGCTCATAAAGTGCTCTCATTGTTAAATGCCTTGCCCCCAATAAAAGGTTCGTAAATACATCAGGCAGTGTTCTACTTTGTTTTTATTACAAGATGTGCAAATGAAGCCTAGTGGCAACTTTTCAGAACATGAAGCTATTGCTCTTTTTGAGCGTTGATTTAGTCCTGTTGTAAGCAAGTTCAACTTCCAGGTCATGTTTTCTTAGAAAGCTGTTTACGCTACAGGGGTAACCACTTTCTATTGGGAAGAAGTGCT
Source organism: Falco peregrinus (assembly GCF_023634155.1). Taxonomy (NCBI): domain Eukaryota; kingdom Metazoa; phylum Chordata; class Aves; order Falconiformes; family Falconidae; genus Falco; species Falco peregrinus. Next base: position 13,773,642 of record NC_073724.1, on the reverse strand, counting down.
GAGAGTGCCAGTCTTGGCCATTCATTTAGGCATAATGCAATGAAGTGGTTCACTAGAAAGCACCCAAACAAAAAAAGAGCCCCCCAAAAAACCACCAACACAAAACAAAACAAAACAAAACACAAGGCTGGTTTCCTCAAAAGCTGGGACAGCTGTTGATTGGAATTGAGGGGTGAGAAGCAATTCCCTGCTGCACTTTCTTAGCCGAAAACAAGCTAACTGAGGAGCACCAAACCACCTCTGTGACCAGCATTAGTGCATGCTGGAGAGGAATCTTCAGGGAATTTGCTTCACAAGTGCCCTACTGCTCTAAGGGAAAACATGAATATAGATGCAACCTAACGGTCAGATTTTTGTAAGGATAAGATGGACTTGGATAATCAGCTTCTGCTGAACTCATTCAGGCTGCAAACTTCTTCTGCTAACCCGTAAGTTTCAGTGTGTTTACCTGTGTTGCCACTGTGGCAACTGTCTCCACAGATCTGAAGCTGTATAGGATGAAAAGCCCTCCATGAAGGCTTTACTACAATTGTGGATTTTGCCCAGGAGAACCATAATTCAGTTACATATGGGACTATTCACATTTCTAAAAGTGAAAGTACATTCTTCTGTACTTTGGATTGTTTAGCTTTGTGTCATGACCATTCAGGGAACCCTGCATTAGTATAAAGAAGGTAAGAATACTTGGCTGTTAGGTATCAACGTAAGCAACGCATTTCTGTCCTCGTTTGGGCTGGAATGGAGTTTAATTTTATTTTTAGCAGCTGGTACAATGACAATAATGTTGACAACACAGTGACATTTTTAGTCGTTGCCAAGTAATGTTTATATACTAAGCCAAGGACTTTTCAGTATCTCAGGCCCTGCCAGCGAGACGGCTGGAGGGGCAAAAGAAACAGGGAGGGGACACAGCCAGGACGGCTGACCGAACTGGCCGGAAGGATATTCCATACCATATGACATCATGCTGAGTATATAAACTGGGGGGGGGGGGGGGGGGGGGGCAGGGGGCGAGGTGCGTTGGCTGGGGCCTGCCGATCACTGCTCGGGGACTAGCAGGGCTTCGAAGGGTCAGCAGGTGGTGAGCAATTGTGTTGTGCATCGCTTGTTTGGGGTTTTTTCCTTTTGGAATTTATTCCTCTTTTCCTCTCCTTTTCATCGCAATTGTTGTTGTTACTATTATTATATTCTATTTCAATTATTACATTATTCTTATCTCAGCCTACTAGTTTTACTTTTTTACCGATGCTGCTCCCCAGTCTGGGGAGGCGGGGTGGGGAGTGAGTGGGCAGCTGCGTGGTACTTAGTTGCTGGCTGGGGTTAAACCACTACAATTTTTTTTCAGAATCCCAGAAATACCTTTTATGGAAATTATTGTTGTTTGCATAACAGGTATCCTGATAAACTATATATAGAATTTCTCATATATATAAACTATATAGAGAGTTTTTTTCCAGGATTTTATTTCATTTTCCTCTGTCAAATCCAGATATTGCTAGCTCAGATAAAAGACTATTCATGTTCTACACTGTTGGGTTTATTAAACCACTCTTTTAGGGGTTACTCCTTGTTTATATTGTTCTGGCATTGTAGATGGGTGAATACTTTTTAACATACTTTATGACATTTTGGTAATTCACTTCAGAGAATATTATGTATATTTCTTGTCTATTCAGCATCTTCAATAAAGTGAGCTGTTTTAATTTCTCCTACCCACAAGTAAATGAATGAAATACTACTTTGCTCACACATCCAGAGGCTAAGAAAAGATTTTACAAATAATATCAAAAAGGAAAGAAGTCAGCCAGCTGTGAAATTACTGATCATCTGGATTTTCCCTCTAGTTTTGACTGCATATAGTGAACTGGAATAAATGCATTTTCTGCAGTATACAGCACTTCTACCTCATAGTAGTTTACACCAATTTGCTTCTGTTGATTATGTGTCCATCTTACTAGAGCAGAAGTAGTGTACTGGTCAGTTTATAACACATTTCTTGTGAACCTTCAGAAGAGGTTGTATGGGGCAGGTAAGGGGAAAAGCCTTGTTAATGTGCATTTGTCCTGAAGAGAAGTACTCTGAGGAAAGATTTCCCTTCTAAAAGTGGAAATAGCCTTTCTTCATAGTGTTTTAATACAGATAGGGACTACAAAATAACTGATGTGTAATAATTCTTTTGCACTTACGGTACTGTGTAATGAAATGAAATGATCTTTTGTTGAGTGTTCAGAAGCAAACTGCATGTGTTAAACCTTGACTTCAGTTGCTGGTTGGGAAGGAATGAGCTCAGTCATCTAACAAATTCTGCACTCCTGCTAGTTGATCAGATAAGCAGAGCTAAGCCTATCTTAAAGGAGTTGGGCTTTAGGAAGTTATAAATAAGGGAGCCTGAAGACTGATCTGTCATCATGCTTGTGGCAGTTTTTGGCTGCCCTATATTACATATGCGAAGGGTGAATGACTATGTATATGATGAAAGGAAAGTTTATCAAAATATCTGTGACCCTGTGACAACAAATACTTCAAGGTTAATTTTAGAGTGAGAGTGGCATGTTTATAATAAAATGGGTGAGATCTTGTGCTGTGGTCTCAGTCTAGCATGGCCCTTAAGAAAAAAACCCACAATGCTTCCGTCAAGAGGAGGTTAACATTTCGTAGGCTGGAAGCTGCATTGATTGCATATAGAGACTGCACTGTTTCTTTAGTGGTAAAGCTGCTTTAAAAAGACCCTGTTGCTGATGGCTAAGAGTGTAACATGGGTCTTGGTTGATTGGCTGGTTATTACTTTTCTGCTGGATTATTTTGGCAGTTCAGAGCACTGCTTCATCGTGTCCCCAAACAGTTCCACTGGTAAAACTGGGGAAGCCAGGAAACTGCAGCGTGGGTGACAGGAGGGCATTGCTGGCAGAAGGTGAAACTGGGAACTTTGGGGTCTGGCACTGCGAGCAGAGAAAATACAAGGTCAAATTGTACTGCGATACATTTTAAATTAAGTATGTGCTGAAATATTTTGCTGGTATGGAGCCTGTATTGAGTTGCTTTGTATGTGTTGCTGCTTGAAACAGTAAAGAACTGATGACTACAGTGTTTGTTTTGGAGCATGTTAAGATCAAATTTATAAGTTAAGTTGGGTTAAATGATATTTGATTTGATGTATTATAACCTCTTTAAGCAAGCCTTAGCTTTCTGTGCCTCCTTTCCAGTTCTACAACAGACAGCGGGTTCTCCCTAGGCCCTCTGTAGTGTTCTGCACTCGTTTGTTTGGGGTTGTTTTTTTTTTTTTTTTTTTTTTTGCATGGTTAAAGAGAGGTTGTGCAAACACCTTGATACTCTTGTGTGCTTGTATAAAGCAGTTTTGTCTGGTTCTGTGACGCTGGTTGACCGTTCTTTTCTTGAGGAGTGAGGTGTGATTTTCCAGTCCCCCAGTGATGCTTAGAGGCTGAGGCAGGTTCTGGGGCTTCACCTGCACACTCCTTGCTGCTGGGGGGCGGGGGGGGGGGGGCACCACAGATTGCCCCAAGTGCTCCACGGTACCTCCTCCATTAGCTTGGATCTCCTGGTGGAACTGATTCTGTGACCATGTGCGAACCTGTTGGAGGCAAAATGAGCTGCCTTATCTTGAACAGTTTAGTCTTTGCTAGGCTGACTTGACTGAAATCTCGTATGGAACCATGACACAGTCTGTACTGCTATAATCAGAATATCGGAGCTGTATCGTGAGGTGCTAGCTCATCACAACTGTGTGTTTTGGCCGACAGAGCCGTTGTCAGGAAAGAATGCCACACAACCCCTGAAGTCATCCGTAAATGCTGTTCAGCACATTGGAAGTGCTGGACACAGAGAGAACTTTTTTTTGCATTCTTTTCTTCTAAAACAGCTATTTTGTGGTGAAAAGAATAACCTTTTTCCTATAGTATAGCAAGGATGTAGCTCTTGTTATGTGTGGGATTTTTTTTTGCCTGCTGGATCCATAACTTTCTTTCCTTTGCATAAGCAGCACTTCAGCCTAATCGTGAGTGTTGCAAAGTGCTGAGGACATCATCAGCCACAGCATTCAGTTGAAACCACCTTCCCAGAAGAGAAAATGTAACATCTAGGTAGCCTAATTACTCAGAGCAATGGGCATGAAGGTGGGGATGTGCCAGGACCTCATGCCAGCAGTTGTTGCCTCATGTGGTCTTAAACCAGCTTCATAATCTGCATGATTAGAGGAAGCACTTCTCGTGTCTGTGGGGTGTAGACAGAGAGATGCTCTGTGGCTGTATTAGAGACAGTGACACTAGAGGAATTGTCAGATTTCTTTCTGGCTGTACACATACATCATAATATATGATATTTGGAACAGATAGATTTCCTCAAAAAGTTGCCTTTCAGTGACTTAGGCAGTTTAATACCAAAGAAACAGAAGAAAATAATTATCTTTTGTCCCCTGTATCATCAACATGCTGATGTCTGGATTTTGTGGAGTCCCATTTGTGCATAACACGTTAATATGTCATGCAAATTTGTTTTTTAATCTATTCTGGTGTGTTTGCAGTAGAACAACAGAAGCTGGTAATGGAATGCAGCGATTTCTAGCACAGTGAGTGATAGGGTATAGTAATTTTCCATTGTGTCAGCAAACATTGTGTCATAACAGATGTTTTAATTATGTTTTTAGATGTTCAGTAGGTAGATATCGGTTGTGTTAAAGCCGCTATCTTTCAAGCTGTGCCTTTACATGACCATAGCACTCAGTAGCTGGATGTAGGCCCAAGGCCATGCATCTTGTAAAGTTTACGTGTGTCTTGACATGGCTGTGAAGAATGAAAGGTCAATACACACAGCTTTTCAGTACGCATACAGTGTGGCTGCTGGAACCAAATTGTCAGTGCTACAGAAGAAAATTTTTTTAAGATGGTCATGCTGAGAAAGAAAATGCGTGGGGCAGTGGTACGTTCAGGCTGTGTGACAAACAGTGCATTTTGCAGGTGTAGAACTGCGGAGTCCTGCTGCCCGCAGCATGCAAACCTGTGAGGTGGAAGGGTGGTACAGCTTCCCACCAGCTTGCTAGAAGACTTCCCTGTGCTGTCTGTTCAGTTTTGGTATTGAGCAGGAACACACCAGGACTGCAGAAAGTTGTGCGCCACACAAGCTGCCCTTTTTGAGTGATTGTTCTTACACTGTGGTTTTGATTTATGACCATGCTTACTTGGAAGGCCTAAGGAAATATAGTGCCTCAGTGTCTTGCAAGATCTACATCTTTAGTCTTTGTGTTGCCTTGCCCCTCACCTCTGGGTAGAGATTAGATTTTTCGATTTTTCTGCCTCTGCATTGTTCAGCTGGCTTAAATGTACCGTGTTCCAGGGATGAACTCGTTTCATGCACGTGAGCCTGAGGACCAACACCTGCACCTTCACCTGCACATCCTTTCTGGTCTTGACCTGTGCCAAGCGTTGATAGGTAGCTTGAAGGCAGGCAAGCCATGGTGCAGGGTGGAAGGTAGAATTTAGCTAGTTCTGTGTAGACAATAAGAAAATGTTTCCTTCACCAGCTCTGTACATACTTTAAATAAAAGGGGTTTTCCCCTCTTTTCTGTGTTACTAGCATAATGACTGTTCTGTCTCAGACCAGACAATTTGTTTTTATTTTCTTTCTTTTTTTTTTTTTTTTTTTTTTTTTTTTAAAGAGGAAGTATCCTTATTTTGCAGCTACCTTTACATTAAGTCTCCAGGCTGAATTAACACATTATGAGAGAAAAAAAAACCAACCAAAAAACCACAAACAGCTTGAAGTAAAACCATGCAGGCAAAGTTTTAAGAATTGTCTGATCTTTTAGAGGAACCTAAATTTTTGCATCTCTGGATTGAGGCATCTCTTAAGTATTTGGTTTGCAACAGGGAGATGAACAGTACTTCTGGAAAATTATCCCCCTAGAGAAAAAGGGGAGAATAGCAGGTTGGGAATCCTGAAGTAAAACCAATCAAAATCACAGGTAAATTAAAAATAAAAAAAGATTCCCAATATGAACAATACTCTTACAGATGAAATCCTGTTATTCTTGCTAACAGTTGAAGTTGATCCCTCTGTAAAAAGCCCACCCTTGGCCTTTGTTGTACTTTCCTTCCACTTGAATGCTATTTTGAGATTTCAAGTGGAACTTAAGTGGCAGGGATGCATTGAGCAGTTCTTCTCTGCAGTTTTGAGTTGAATAGTAGCAACAGGAAGAGTTTCATGACATAGCACAATAATAGATATTTAGTCCATGGAAGGAGCCTGTGTTGTCTTTTGTGAGCAATGCAAATAAGAAAAGAAATATGAATGCAGAGTGCTCTTCCAAATACTGTCATGTTCAGACATGTGCAAATGCCCAGTGATGAAAGTGATTAAATGGGAGGTTTAAATTCTCTCCACTTATGAGAATAAAGCAAAGCAGTAATAACATGATTTTTAATGCACACCAACATTATTGCAATCTTGTGTCAAGATATTTGCTTACAAATGAACTCCACACTCTTTGTATGACTGCTCTTTAAATTTACAGCAAAAAAAATACCTGTTTTCTCTTGATCAGAATGTGTCATTAAATTAGAAAAAAAAATGAACTTGATCTTTGTGCAATAACTGTTGTCCTTAATTGGAAACATGTCCACCTTCCAAGCTGTACTGCCCTAGGAACATCTAGCGTGGTAACAGACGACAGGCCAAGCAATGAATGAATCCATGGGAAGAGTGAGCTGTGAGTGTCCTTCCCCTGAGGAGGCACTAAAGCAGGGCAAGCTGGAGCGTTCTGCCTGAACGGGCTGCAGGGACCTGCAAGGTCACACCTACACTCCCCAGCTTCTCCTGCCCCAATGCACCCAGCCTGACCTTCTCACAGGCACTGAAACTCCTCTCTGGACAGCATTTGAAGCTTTTTAATTAAAACTATTTTATTTAAATAGTTATTTTGGTTTCTCACATATTATCTGAATAATATAGTCTGATCACTTTTTAGCAATCTGACTTTGAGTGAGGTGCATGGTTACTAGTGGTAGAGACATGCGCCATGTGCCTGCAAACTTCAATATACGGTGAATTGTTTACCACCTTTTCATTGCCTCTGACCTGCTAAACAGTCCACTCATGAGAGCCTATTAGTCTTGACCTAATTAATATTAATGGACTGAAGCTACTTATAATTCAGGTTTAAATGGGCAATCAATCTTACATTTGCTTGTGAATGGTGAAGGCCTCACTGCTTTGTTCCCTGCCCTATGTCAGTATCTTCAGTCATCTGGAGTTATTGTTATACTTAAAAATAATAAACACCTGCCATGTTTGCCTGCACATAATTTTAGCACTATGTAGAAGTTCATAACAGCATTGAAAAGAAATACCAGCTATACTTGTACAGCAGGGTCAAAAAGCAAATCAATTTTTCCAAATCTCACACTTCTAAAGTTTGACAACAAAGTTGTCAAGATGCAATACCTTGAGGTGGTGGGGCCATCTTGTAGCGGTTGTCTTCATCTTTTCATTTGAGAGAGTCACTTGAGACCCTCTTCAGACCTGAAGTCTTGTGGTTAGTGCCTGATACAGTGGCTTAATAATAAAATATTTAGTTTTGAATGAGAACAGGAGAACTGAGAAGCCATGCAGCAGTGAGTGAAGAAAATAAATAAATTATGCTATTTTGTCATTCTGGTCAATGTCATGACCAGAATGTCACAACCAATTCCTAACTGATAACAATTGTGTAAGCAATATCTGGTGTGCACACCATTGAGTTCTAATCATTATTTTTACATTTCATATGAAGAAGAGAAATTAGATTTCCTCAGCTTATAAATGCCAATGGAAGTGGACTCTCCACTGCCTGAAATTCCCATCATGCAGCGCTTTCGCAATCCAAGCACTAGAGAACATAAACTGTTTTTCAATCCCATGCAGTCTAATAGAAGGAAAGAATGAGGATTTTTTAGTGGCCATGAAATCCCAGATTTGTCTTAATGTAGAAGAATTCTTTTATTCTGTATTCTTTTATTACATACAAAAATAGAATTTATTGTAATAATTGTAATTCGTTGTGCTTAGGGTGTTTGATAATTTGAGTACATCTTCAAACTTCTTAAAATTCTGCAGGTTTTTTTCAGGAGGTGTTTATAATTCTGACAAAGGACTAAAATTTTCATTTCTGTTCCCTTCAGACATCACAGTAAAAGCTGAATAAGTAGAAAAAAACCATTTGAATTAGTAAACAATAATAAAATGATAGTTTAGAGATCTTTTTAACATAACCATTCTCTAAATGGGATAGTATTTTAACTTGCTATAGAGAATATTCTAATCCTATGGGGGGTTTTCTTTAAATATATTGTTTTTTAAAAGCATCTCACTCCATCATCTTGTCTTTTACATATATAATTCAGTTATTGTATAATGCATTGTATCATCAGATATTCTGCATAGTATTCTGGAGTGTATGCTATTTATATACTGCAACCACTTATTCATGTACGGGGTGCATTAGAATAATTTTTCCTGGATACGATACATGATTAAAGGATGATGTCAAAGTAATTTTTCAAATTGTTTTCCCCTTTCCCTGTTGTTTATAATAGGTTTTTGGAAGAGTTATACTTCAGGCATATTCATGTGAAATCAACTAATGTCTCAGAACATTTTTGAACTTGCCTTGGCTAATTTTGGTGAGCTAATGAAGAGAGATTAATATCTGTTTGACTATTAAGATATTAATGAATTTTAAGTCCTGGGCACCCAACTTAGCCATTCATCTTTCCGAAGAGACAAATTATTGCATAACTTTCAATAATGCTCCAGAATTTTATTATATCTATAATGAGAATACTTGTTTAAACACCAGCATTTTTATTTTAAATGGCTAAAAGGTATAATCTGGTTGAAGTATAAATAACTCTGCAGCTTGAGTGATAAGGAGGTTCTTAACATATTTCGAATGATGAGGAAGTTCTTAACATATTTTGATTAATGAATGTCTCGAGTCACATTCAGAGCAACAGACTACCTCTGCTTCTGGCTCGCCGGAAAGGGAGCAAGGACAAATACTTTTAAGTTATCCTTTGACGAGTTTCACTCACTTCTCCTGGTTTTTATCTGGTTTTGTATCTGCTGCTGCCCTGTCATAAAATGCTGAACTGCTATACCCAAAATGAAATGTGTTTGTCAAAGGCCTCTTCACTTTGGACCTTTTCCTATCTCTGGCTTCTAAATAGCACACTTTCTACCGTCATTTTGCTACCAGGGATGCTGTTAAGGGATTACACTCTTCAGAGATATTCATGTATCTTCAAGATGTCATAGCTGAGTAAATGTAAAGAGATTGGAGCCAGAGTGAGCTTTATGTTTTATGCATGTGTGTAGTCACTTGCATGAGGGATCTTGATCCTTGATGGATGCCTCCAAGCTGTTGCCACAGTAGTAGTAAGTTCTTCCTGCAGATTCTGTAGAAACATTCATTGAATTTCTCTGTGAGCTGGGGAAAGCTAGCAGGGCCTGCCTGGATCGGCTTTTCTCTTCTAATATTCTTGGTGACAAGGGATCTGGGGGGTTACACAGGGTATTGGATTAGGTGTGAAGGGATTCACATGATTTGGATTATGTAGTTGGTTGTCTGTATTTTGCCCCTTTTGCTGAGGTCCTTGGTCTCAGACTGTTCTCTTTCTGCACACCAATTTTATGTGGCTCAGGGTTTGTTCGTGTGGTTTGGAAAAGTTTTGTTAAAGAAAAAGGTAATATGGATTTTTCATCTATTTCTGTAACATAGTTCATCAGTATTATCTTTTTATTGTCAAGATTTTCTTTTTTTTTTTTTTTTTTTCCTTTTCATTCTTTATGTAGTTGGGTATTGCAGAACTCAATGTAGTACAATCAAAACTTAATCTGTTGTAGAATTGGCACTGATCTCATCGATAAGTCGTTTGGGTCCCAATTTATTTTCTTTTTCTGAATAGGAAGGTCCGTTGCACGGCAGACACCTGGCATTTTGGCCACTTGAAGCTACAGATCCCAGACAATTCTGTTATTTCTGTTTAAATATGCATGAACTGTTGTTTAGGTAATCCACCCTATCATAATAACATCAAGTGTAATATATTGCTGACCTTTTTTGCATATTGCAGATTATCAGAGAAGTCTACTTATACTTGCAACTACATTGATTGTGTTGCACTTTTTATATATTCAAGTCTTTGGAAGTGTGAAGATTATAAGGCTGTAATATTTGTATTAGGTAGCTTCATTTATTCATACATTTTATTTATTTGGCCCTAAGCAGGATATGACATTAATCTTGTATGGCACAATCTTGGGCTTAGGGATAAGAGAATGTAATGAGGTAACTTGGCAAGCCACAAGCCTTACGGTGCAGCTTGTGCAAGGCACACCATGAGGGAAGGGCCTGCACCCCTTCCTGAACCTCAGCCTGGAGGGCTGCAAGAACCTGAAGTCTCTGTAGATGTAGTTTGGCATCCATTGTTGGAGGAAGCAGGCTTAGCATCACCATGCCTTCAGAGGCACCTTGAGATCATTTTGACAGCGGTAGTCAGAGCAGCACTTCACTCACATACTTTCTCAGCCAAGAGGGCCTGCAAGTACGTGGCAAGGGGCTAGCGCTGCCAGCTGTGCCATGCTCTGAGATAATCCTCTGTCAGCCAGCTAAAGTACTTCAGTGATTGAGTTGCTGCTGGACTCTCTGGGAACAGAATAGCATTGCACACAATTTGTATTTCATGCAAAAAAGGCTCTGGGTTTCAGTCAAGCTGTGGCAGTTTACCTGCCATGTTAACATATCGCTTTCAGTGGAAATTACAGCCTGTGTCAAATAAAATTAATAATGTCTTTTGATTTGATCCATTTTGTTTCTTGCGGACAAACTAAAGTGGAAAGTGGTTTCTAAAGGGTCTTCTGAAATCAATCATTTGCCATCTCTGCAGGTATTTTGTGTTAGTAGAATTGGCCTTACCTGGTCTTGGTATGTTTATGGATTTCTCTGCCATAATTATGGGAGGGAGACCCCTTGCAGAATCCGTAAAACTAGAATTTTGTATAAGCTCTGCAGTTTGGTTTTCTAAGGCTGAAATAAGATTGACTATACTCATTGTGGTGTTTTTTTGTTTGTTCTTAACTTTACAGTGGGAAGAGTTGCTATAATGACAGGTGTGATTTAAAAGGTACAGGCTTGTCTTCCTGCTGATGAATGTATTTTTTTAATAGGCACTTAATCCTTGTGAAAGGTGCTGGATTCTGACAGCAGTTGAAGATGAATTCTTTTATTTTTCTGCAGCAGGAGACAGTGGCAGGGCATGCTTCTCTTACAAATACGTCTGAACCCTGACCTAGAGAGATCACCTTTAGAGATTCGTCTCCGTGCCCATTCAATCCTTGACCTCGCTGCCAAGACTCTTATCAGTGTTGCCAATTTATGATGCGGACCTTGGGCTGAGAGTACCAGCTCATTTCAAGTTGACTACCAAACCAGTTGTGAGTGATGGCAACTCAATAATGACCTGAGGTGGTTTCAAGCCAGTGGTCACTGGGGAAGGGCTCCCATCCTATTACAGATCTTTTGAGCTGCCTAGCTTGCAGAGCAGGTGCTCTTCATTGTTAGGAGGTACTTTCTTTCGTCCATATTCTGTGTTCATTTTCATAAGGTCTTCAAAGCAATGATTTTACATATCATTAAAAAAAAAAAAAAAGAGAGACTAAAACCTGTAGGGGTTGTGTTTACATCAGGAGTCTGCACATTTAGCATGCCTGTACAAAAATCACAGGAAGAGAACTGTATTTAGCTGTGGCAGTTGCACCAGCCTGTTTGTTTTCTTGCTGAACTGCATGCAAACAGTGAGCGTCTGTGGGTGCACTTTCCCCTGTCCTTGTGCGTGTGGCAATGGTCAGTAGCAGGTTGTGTACAAACTGAATGACACCCAAGCAGATACTCTCCATCTCCTCCAAGGAAAAGATGGCAGATCTTTATAATTTTTCCTTTTTAAACTGGGGAAAATAATATATGTATGTTGATATGCATCTGTATGTATGTGTGCGTGTATGTGTGTTCTAAATAGATACACATATTTAGACATCTTGAGTTAAAATATTCTGCAAACAGTTTATGAAATGCTCACTGTAGATTGGTAGTCCCTATTCTGAGTTTTTGCTAGGCTTTATCCTACAACTATTAGATGACAGAGAAAGTCTCATAGCATTGTTTCAGTCCCTCGTCCTTGTTAATATTTTCAGTGAGTTTCATAGGCACACAGAAAAAGAGAACTTTGGAGTGATTATTCAGCCTCTCTTGTAGTATTTTAGTAGTATTATTATCCTCCTTTACGTTAGTAGGAATAAGAGCCAACTAATGCATTTTGTGAGAGTTTTCTGTGCCTTATCTTTTCTTTAGTAATTGACTCAAACTTGGCCTTTTTTTCTTTTTCTTTTTTTTTTTTTTTTTTTTTTTTTTTAACAAACTGTAATGGTGTCAGAGGCCGTTTCCTCTTTCCCATTCTGAAACACTTGAATAACATTGCTCATTTGGAACCTGTCTTAACCTTAGCAATATACTTAGGCTATTTGAATTCTTGTTCTCTTTTTCCTCGTTGTTATTCACCGTACAATTTGTTTAATGCTGCTGTAGCCATGCATTACTAGTCAACCTTACATATAAATTCCGTAATAAATTAAATAAAGCTCTGTATGGGTCATCTTAGACTAGCCCGATTAAAAAATGATTTACTAAAGAGATAGAGGTAGCAGGATGGTAGAACGTGCTTCTAAATCAATTATGAGTCCATTCACTGTCAGCCTATTGTGTGTAACAGTGTATTAAAATGCATTCTATATTGTTAAAAAAAATTGACTCCTTCATTGAAACTGAATTAACATTTGCAAGCGCATAATAGTGTTTGGAAAGCTATAAACATTTAAATTCAATCCCTCGTTGCAGGCTAAGTGTGTACACCTAGAATTGTAATATCCAGATAAGTCTTTATGTTGTGCTCGTTTCATTATCATAGCAGGATGTTCACCATACTAAAGGTAAGATTGGGTCAGCACTTATATTTATAAGCTCATAATTACAAGAAGAAAGTAGTACCATTGGACTGTAAAAGTGAAGTTCACTTTAAACTGAAAATTAGTTTCTGTATGTACATGTATTTGTGCATGTATACACACATGCATATACAAAACATATAATATTTATTGCTAATTTTTTACAAAACCCGCTTAGAGAAAGTGTTTCAGTCTGAGTGCATTGGTTGGTCCTGTAAAACATCTGCTAGCCCTTGTGGCAGAATATCCACAGTCCTTATCCTCAGGGTCAAAACCTTCCTGCCTCCCAGCTGTACGCTGAGATTGTACTGGGGCACATCTTAAGTTCCTCCCCCACGCAAAGCCTCTTACCCCCCTTTTCCTTGAGGAGGAGGAGAGGCAGGGTGCAATTAAACCTGCTGTCTGGTTTTGCTGAGCTGGAAAGAAAGGCTGCACCCATTTTTGCAGCTTGGCACAGACCTTGTTGTCTGAGAGTGGCTTTCTTCCTTTCCCCCAGGTATTGCACAAGCTCTCAGTTCTTGCTAGGGGCTGCCTGCAAAGAATTGCCATGGTGTTAGGTGAGCTGGATGCATCAATGTACTGAATTCACAAGCAGCAGACTTGCATTCTGGTACTGCCATGGTAGCACTGAGACAAGGGATGCAGTGGAGTTCTGTTCCTCTAGAGCATTGCTCTGCTGGGACTAATACTGTCTTTAGTGGAATTTGCTTACTTCAAACTCAGCTAATTAATTTTTATGGGATAGATTGAAAAGGAACTGAAACTATAGCTTTTGTTTCAGTTTTACTTACACTTGCACTTGCTTCTGTGTTTCCAATATACCAAGATGAAATGAGAAGTTCTACAGGAAACATACCAAACAATGTAATCTGCAGAGTTTGAGAGTTTTTAAAAAGTTATATTCTGTTTTCTTTCATGGAGTATAGATATTGGGGGCTGGTGTTGAGTCCTTTTGTCATCTTTATGAACTGTATTTGCTTCCTTTGTGTATTAACTTGGTTCTTTAAATGAACACCTCTCTGCACATGTGCACGCGCACACACGTGTACTTAAGTGTATAAACCTATAACAGGCAGCTGTTTGTATCTGAAGCAGATTGGTTTAAAACAGTGCAGCTTTTCTTGTCGACACTGGTCTGTGGTCACTGCCAGTGCAAGAACTGAGCTTGTACATTTATAAAATATTAGGCGAAGATGCACAAGCAATAGATGATAATCTTTTGTGACTTGGAAAGCAGGTAGGGAGCATCTTGCGTAAAGTTTTATGGTGTCTAGTGTTCACACTAGGGTATCCAGATGTACATGAACAATTCTTTCAGCCTTTAGAGTCTGCCTGAATTTATTGTTTTGAAAGTGTGTGTGTAATTCGGGTTATGTAAGATGTTTGGAAAAACCTGTGAGAATTACCTAAGCACTTTTGTTACACCCGTGAGGGACATAGGCATGAGCTGTCATGAAGACTGATTTATTTCTCATCTCTGAAGAAACTTAGCCCTTCAGTTCTCTGAAACAGTCAGTTGAAGCATAAATTCATTAGTGTTAATTTCTAAACCAAAGAGAAACATATATGGCTTTAGATGTTCTGCTTTTAAAGAAAAATTCCGTTCTACAAGTACCATTACGGCTGATGCTCCATTTGAAATATAGATTGACACTGGATGTGCATCTAGAGGTAAATGGGTTTTGCTATATTTTCTTAGGATTGGAAGAAATTTATGTAAAGAGGAATATAAGTCTAGCAAAAGCTTCGTACTGTGGAAAAGTATGTTAATGTTTCAGGTTGGTTTTCTGCCATTTTATGATAAGTGTGACATGGTTTAATCTTTTTATAAATTTACAGGACCTTTTTAAAAAATCATTTAAGTTTTGTATGTTAGTCATTTATACATTGGGTTTTTTTCCCTATAAGAAAAGTTATGACAGATTTCAGTAGGTTTGTTACTACCCAACTACCAACTACCCAACTAAAAAAAAATGTGTGAATGTTTAACCTCGCTGCAGCCTGTAGCTTTATAGTGCAACACAGAGGCTATCCAAATGAAATAATTGCTTTGTCTGGCAAAGAGATTGTCTCATAAGAGGACTGAACTGTATTAAGTGATTTTTCCCCTGGTGATTGGAAGTATCTCTCTCCACTGATTCAGGTAATTCTAAGGTTGTGCCTTCATTCTTTCATGCTAGACTGCTTTTCCAATAAAATAAAAAATGTAGAACCTGCTACACAAATGTAATGTTAACCTAGATTTCTCTGAGGACAAAGGTGAATGCTATAGGGCTTGCCAAAGGCAGAGAGGGAAATGATATTAAAAGGATATTAGAGATAGAATTGGGTGCATGGGACTGTACAAAGCTGAAAGGTGCAGATCGGGGTGTATGAATTTTATATTAGTTTACGTTTCTCTGAGACTCCTTGAGGCAAATCCTAACAGACTTTTAAATACTTGAATACTACTTCTTTTCCCTACCTGATAGAAATTTGAGCTAATGGGTTTTTGGGTTAGAACAATAGAGTTATAGTCAGAAGAGGAAGAACTGATCATGGAAAAAGAAAAGCGTAAATGTCAACATAGAGCAGGCTTATACATTTTTATGTATTGTTTTAGGTTAATACATGAGCAGGACTGTGGCTGGCCAACTATGCATGTCCAGTGAACAAAATGGAAAGAAGCAGGAGTTTTGGTGCAATGAGAAACTCACTTTCCTGAAGTGACCTGTAGTTTTTAACATGGACCAACCAGGAATGCCCAAAGGCACAGCTGGATTTTTCTTTATTATTGTACATACATCAAAATTATGTATGTAAACGTTGAAATGCACTTCATGCCTAGAAAACCATTGTATTCAGCAGGGAAGCTGCTGCTTTCATTACAGCTAAATGGGGTGCAATCTGGATGTATATTTGCGGCTGCAGTGGAATAAATGTACACATCTGGAGGGACGTTAGGATAGAGTACTGGTGGGAAGCAGTGAGCACATCAGTATCTATTTTATGAACATCTCATTCATGTGCAATGATGCAACTTGAGCTCAGTTGCATTGCATCTTGCATCCGATCTATTAGTGGAGAATATTTGGTGCTTCATTTTACTACAGGAGCTTTGAGTGCTATAGAACTGTGGGGTTCCTGTTACATAAAGGTGCCCAAAAATCTATACCTCGTTACACTGTGCGTGAGTACCATTAAAAAAAAAAAAAGTTTCATTAAAATAATTCTGAATAGAAAATATCAATAAAAACATTTACTTTGAAACTATAATGGAAAATGTTTTGATAGCAAGAGGAACAGTTGTTTCTGCAGTATACCATATAAAATTGATACTTTCTGTAAATTTGGTATTATATTTGAGCTCAAAGATAACAGCTAGAGAATTTAATAATGAAAAATATTTAGTACTTCTGGAACCCCTGTTCATTCTCAATTTTTGGAAGAGAAGACTAATTTCATACTGCTCTAAGTAAGAAAAAAATCATGCACTGATGTGACTGCATGGGAGCCAGTGTAGCTTCTTTAGGGCTAATGATTGTAAGTCAGAGGTGAGTGAAGACAAAAGAGCCATTCAGATGATACCACTGCTTTACAGACAATAAAACCAGGCCTAGAAATGGCAGTTGAGATTAAACATTTGGGAAATAATTAGGCTTTGGGGAAATAATTTTTGCATTGATGGTTTCTGCCTCTGTGTCAGAAGAGCTGACCTGGCTCCTCTGCTGATCGGCTGGTGATGCATAAGACAAGTCCAATTTAGAGAAAAGCTGTGTCTCTCCCTATCTCCCACTACTATACGTGCATCTACCCACTGAGTGAAAGGGAGCCCAACTACTCAGAGCTCCCTCTCTCTGGTGCATTGATCCAGGCACATGGAAGAAGGCACGGCCACTTAGCACTCACGTGACACCCAACGCAGAGGTCTGTTTGCCCGAGTTACTGTTGATGTGAAGAAAATCTTGAAGTCTGTTGTGCAGGTCGAGGTAAACATCCAGAAATAATAACTTCCCAAATCTCAGTATGGACAACATTTTAAATCTTTTGGCAAGGTAAACGTTGAGGAAATTCTGGATCAATTCCCACAATGTAACAGAGTTCAGAATTTTCAGTTGTTAGCTGGTGCCACAGCCCTTGCCGCACACAGAGGAACTGAGCAGTGTTTGGTGGGAGCAGCCTGCAGCACGAAGAATAAGTAGTGAAAACGCTTTTCTTTTAATGCCATTCTCCTTTGTATTTGACTGAAGACCTTAGTGGTAGCTACTGTGTCTGGCAGAGTGGGCATCAGTATAAGAGTGTGCTAGTTACATTGTGTTTTGCCAGTTATCTGGCAAACCAGTTACTTTCAGAAACTGGATCATCCTATTAGCAACGCCGTCAATTGCTACTCTACTAGGCAGCTGTTGTCCGAGGATGATTTAAAGCAAAGCCTGTAGCTCTCAGTGGTTCCCATCATGTGGCATGTCCCCTCAGTTCCAGTGGCCAGGCGAGCAGGGTGAGCACAGCGGTTGTTGGTGCCTGGGGTTCCTGGAGAAGGTGGGGGTCTCATCTCATACAATGTTGGGTCTTCAGTCCTGCTAAGGAGGAGAATTAGTGAGCTTTGGAGAAATACTTTTCTGGGCTCTGACAGTAAGGGCTGTGATCACAGGACGGAGCGTGTAAGGAAGAAATGGAGAGGAAGATGGAAAAGGCCTGGAAAAGCGCTCTTGTTAAGGCTTATGCAAAAATGCAAACAGACTTCCTCTCTCAGCAGCTGTGTGTCCTTTTTGTGTGTGTATGAAAAGGTCATCTTAATATTTATGCTTCAGTATTTCTTCTGATGCAAATGGTGATCAGGCATTAATGTTGCAGGCCAGCTGTAACATCGTCTTTATTGCTACAAGAATGCGCAGAAGTGCTGTTTTAGCTGTGATGGTGTAGGATAGAAGAAAGTTTTGTAAAGTGACTACCTAATATGACTGGGACAAACATACAAGCTTTATAGGCATAAAATAAACATGTAATATCAGCTCTGTGAACCAGGAACAAGAGCATTCTCACTCTCTCAACAAATTTCAGTATTCTAGCGCACAGGGACTTGTTTATTGAAAGCTTCTATTTATCCACCTGCTATGGGAAGGAAGACTTCATGGCTTATAGGCTGCTGTTCAGCATCACAGATGATATTGTTGCTTAGCAGCCATTAATATAGCTTTAACTATAATTAGCGAAGGTCTTACACCTTTCTGGCCATATGGAAAATGATAAGTTAGCTCCTGTCATAACAGGAAAATAATTATTGGATAAAGTATAAATATCAAAACATGATAGATAATGGTTACCTCAGCAATCCTCAGCTGGATAAAAGTAGCATCTGCCTTCGCTTTCTGAATATCACACATGATTAATCTGGAGACAGCGCGGCACTTTCTCAGCTGTGCTGTCTCCACTGGGCAAGCCTGGCCAGGCAGCCAGTCCCATGAAGCAGTGGAGGCAAGAAGAGCCTGAAGCCGTCTCTTATCCATGAGCTCTGTCTCTGAATCAGAGCTTTCATGCAGATGTTATTTAAGTAAAAGTGGGAAATAGGGATAGGGGTGAGGTGAAAATGTAGCATTGGTTGAAAGTATTCAGCTTGCTCTTACAGTTTTGTTTGTAGAAAGTGCATCTAAACAAACTTGTTTTATTCTTCTCAGAATTTCTACTGTACATCTTAAGGCAGAGTTTCTGCTAGCCCTCTTGAATTGCAGAGCTTGCTTCCCGTTCACCGTTGGGTCACCCATACAGATACTCTGAACCTCCGGTTTCATTCAGAGATGTGACCTGACCAAACTGCCCAAATCTGACTCAAAACTCCTAAGCTGTTGGTGGGTGTTAGTCACTGTGCAATGCACGTTACGTGTTTCTGTTGAACTGAATCCCTGACAGATGATGGTGCCACCACTACCCCAGCAATACCCCAAAATATTAATCCTTATGGCTATTCATTTGTTAACAAAAAGGAGAAAATTAAGATCTGTGTGTGTTAAACGGGAGAAAAACAGGTGAACTGCCACCAAACCTGAGGGAAATTCACTGATAAAGATAGGATAAAGAACTTCAGTTCTTCTTTTACTTTTCCTGCGGATGGTTTTGAATAAAGCTATCAGGCTATCTCTGGTTTTCTTAAAACTGTGAAATAAATGTAAAATCTTTGCTCCTATTTGAAATGAATGGAAATAGCATAATACTCCAGAGTGTACTGAAATTACTCCTGTAAGCTTAGTGCTAACTGTTAATCCACCCTGATTTGAGAGACTAAAGGACTGTGTCAGTGGAGAATTAGGACTGATTTTCATATTTCTTAATTTCATATAATCTTGAATATCTGTACATGGATAGAATTGCATGGCAAAGTATCTTCCCCACACCCCCCAATAAAACCTTTGAGTTTGCTGTAGATTCTGCGTGGGTATTTGCTACTTAAAATCAGCTTATCTAGTTTGAGGTCCATTAGCTTCCCTGGAGCTCTGGGACTTCACCCTCTGCCTCTGGAAATTAAATATTTAATATTGCTTTGTCTGTGCTTACTTTGAGGAGCATTCATCCTTCATTTGGGTACCATGTCAGGATTCATTGGGAAGCAACATCTAATGTCGCCAGCTGAAATCAAACCTGACCCTCTCATTCCCTTTCTGCCCTCAGGGGCTCTGTTAGTGTTACCATCTCAGGACCCCCTGGGGTTGGTCATGATAAAATGAGGTGAAATTAGCACCCTGGTAGAAAGCAGTCTGATATCCTAAGTAGTAATGTAGAAAAGCATGCCTTATATTCGTTTGCTGGTGGTGAGATCCTTCTTGCGCAAATTACTGCAGCATAACATAATGTGTATAAGATTAAAACGCATATAGTAGGCGAGTCGGTTGGACTAAATATATAGGAAGCATTTTTCTTAAAAGCTTTGCTTGAAATGAACAATGCAAATACATAGTGTTTATCTTGCCAATTAACATTGTGTTTCTTCCTGGAAGAATATGAGGTGTTGTGACATGGGAACAGACAGGATGTGTGTGGTTTTAATATTATGTTTTAAATTAGATTTTTTGCTATCTTTTTATCTTTCTCTAACTTTTATGGTGACCTACCTGACTATTTTGCCCATAAAGTATCCTTCCTGGGATTAAATATAGTGAATTTATTTCAAAAGATGCATAGCCGGTGGACAACTTGCACATAACCTGGTTAAGATTCAATCCATGTCAACACTGAGCATACCTTGTAAACTGTAGGGCTTTAAATTGAGAACAGTTTGAACAGGCTATCCAAATGTTTAGTTGTGTAATATCAGCATTGATATAAACACCACAGTCATCCCAGTTTTTAGCTGTTTTGTCTTGTTAAAGTCTTGTTCAGTGATTTTAACGGTACAGGTTACATATCTTTGGAGACAGATGCATACATTTTATGAGATCTTGTTGTAAGTGGTTAAATAAAATACCTGGGTTTTTTACTTTTTCTTGGTTTGGTAGTTGAAAAATGCCATTGTATTCATTCAATAAGTATGTGAACATTTGTTTTGGAATTAAAGGACAAAAAAACCCAACCACCAGCAACAAAGCAAAACGCTTCTTACAGTTTTGTTCTATAAGAATGATGTTATTGATTGAACTTAATTGGTGAAACTAAGATAGGTGAAGGCATCAGCTTCTGCATTGCATAAAGCAAATATGAAAGAACACTTTTCCTGTAGCACTAAAGGAGTACGCATGGATACAATGATAGCATTTTCTCAAAGCTCATAATGAGGTTGTAACAAGTACTTTATATGATATAAGGCACTCGTAGGAAACAAGGAGATAACGTTGTGTGATTGCATGTGGACGCTGTGCGTGTCTGTGGTTTCAGATAAGTTCAGGTACCCCTGAGTTACTGTGTGATGAGTGATAATGTTGTTTAAGAGGGTGGGAATATTTTAAAGCTGTTAGGTTGTTTGGGTTTCCTGTTATATTCATGTATTATACACATCTACATTGTTAGAAACCTTCTTTTTCTGTGTTTGTTTCACTAGTTTACTGGGACGTGTTTCCTGTAAAATTATGTCAGTGTTTAATAGTGGAAGGATAATATTTCTTTTGAAGGGTTTGCCTTATTCTTTACTGGAAATAAGAGAGGAAGGGCTGTAGTGTGTCCTTATCCAGGGCTGGAAACAGTAGCTGAAAGTTGCAAGAAGATTTTCTTCCCTTTAATATTTTCAGTACAATGGAAGACTGTGGTGGTAGAGGTACCACAAGGGCCGAGTGTGGAAGTTGTGCCACAAGACTGAGTTGTGCCCTTTGGGAGTAACCAGAGTGCAGCCAAGGGCCCTGCTGGCTTCTGTGCTCACCAGCAAAAACTGGAGACTAGAAGCATAGGCTACAGCTTCTCTTAGTCTCACAGGTTCTTCAGCTTGTGTCCCCAGAGGTTTTTGACCATTTCAGGAACAAGGCTCTGTGGGCATTCACTTGTGCATCGTCCATCTACTCTTATTGCCCTACCCTTTTCGTTTCAGGACAGGTGTAATGACCTGTTTGAAGATTTAAACTTCTTAGACATCACATATTTTTCCCATGGTTGAAAATTTTATCTGTTTTGTATGATGCATCTTTAACAGCAACAAGAAAAAAGTTAATTAATTCAGAAACACCCACAGCAATTGCTCTAGAAGGTGAAATCTTTGTTTTGTCCTTCAGTGAAAATCATTTTATGGTGTACTAAAACTCAGTATTGCTAGTGCAAGCTGCTTAGGTACCTAAATCCTGCTGGTTTCAGATAACCTTTTGTAATGTCTTCAGTAACTGGTGATTAGCACTGACAGTTGACATGGAGTGATACATTCAGTGGAAACAGGCCCAAGGTCCAAAATCACCTGGCTGAAGAGCCTTTTGTAAGGGCACAACCTTTTCACAGAGACTCAGAAATCTGGGTAGATGCTAGTGGAGGGTTGGAAGGGATGTTCCCAGTGGTGTGCTGAATCTACTGCAGCAGTTTTTCTGGAGGTCAGGGCAGCTCTCACCTTCAATGCTAGAAACTCTGTGGTCACAGGACTTGGTCTTACTAGCTGTTGGACTTCTACTAAGCTATCAAACATCAGGTTGTTCAATTCAAATGCCTGGTTTTCTGGTGGTGGCTCCCCAATATACCCCTCTGCTTAATTTCTCATTACTTATTCATATTTAGTTTTGATGTGCAATTGAAATGTTGGCCTCCTTACCTTAAACAAGCTTGTGGTTAATTGCATGTAACCCTTGTCAGTTCTGAAACGGAACTGCGGTATTAACCCGTGGTGGCATTTGAGATTACAAACTGAAATAAGAGATAGGAATGCAAACTGTTGTGTTTTTTGTCTGGTGACTTACTGCAGTAAATTCCACTCAAATAGGAAATAACCAAGTATCAAAATCAGTAAGTGGACAAGAATACCTTATTTTCTTCTCAAAAAGTGTTTCAAGACAAACTTGGGGAGAATGAGATCATGACTTTAAACAGCATAATGTTTCTATTTTACTAATATGCCAAGTAACATGTCAAAACAAGAAATCAAATGCAATTTGCTACAAAAAACAAAATACAATGCTCCACACAATGTAGTAGGAATTTTAATTTGATCCTTGTCCCTCTAGACTGAAGTCAGCCATCAAGTTTCCAGGTGATTTTAATACCTTATAAATGTGATTGATTGCTGATGTGGTAATCCAGTTAGCTGCTGGAATGTTTAGTAGCCTGAGAATTTATTTAGAGAAGAAAAAGAATCTTGAAGTTAAGATACTGGGGTATTTTCAAGAGGTCTAATTTTAATTCTTAGTTTTGACATGAATTAGGGGTAAGTCCCCTTCTCTGCACCTCTGTTTATGAATAGGGGATTTCTGCCTTCTCTACCTGGTGGGCATGAACATTGGTATAAACCATATGGTCCCCATCCACGTAGACTTCAGGTTCTACAATAGGATTTTCCTTATGTTCTAGAAAGATGAAGCAAGCAAAGATTACATGCAGCTTGTCTGCTATTTTAAACTAGTTTAGCCAATTGAAGAGAGAAAGGAAATAAGAAACTTCCCAGCTTCATCTCTCAGCTCACGTATCTGTCTGTTCAGGATGGTGGTAATTGTAGTTTTGAGTCCAGTCAGAGGTTTAACAGCTTTTGGGTACTGATAGTTTCACACTTAAGTTACAGCATCTCATTAGTATTTCACTCCCTGAGTAGCAGCATATCTTTACATTTAAAATGTTCTTTGCTTGTACCCGCACATACAGGAGACTAATGATATTAGGTTTTATCGTTTTCCTCTGAAAAGGGTGAATGGCAAATGATTTCTGTGACAATTTATGTCAGATTTGTGCCTTTCTTTTTTCCCCATTAGGCAAATCCATCCTACTTATCATTATCTACATTATATAGGATTTATTTTTTTTTTTATTGTGATGTGGGTGCATAAAAGGATGCAAAGACAATGCTGGTGTGACAGCTAATTAAAAACAGGTACTTTAATACTGAGAAACAAACAAAAATCTTTAAAGTTACTGAAAACCAAAGTGTAGTGAAGGCAAAACAGAATTGCTGAAGGCTTGTTCAATGGACAGCTCAAAAGATTTATGGAATACAAAGGAATATGAATGATTTCCTGGAGGAAAGCTGTATTATTATGGTTCCCAGATGACAAGCCATTGTTGCCTTGGCGCTGGGAGATCTGCTATAGTCACAAAGCGACTATAGGTGACTTTTCAGCTTACAGTACTAGATACCAACAGAAGGGAGTATTTTAAATCAGTCAGATCCCCAAATTCCTTTGCAGATGATCTTTCAACCTAAGCAGCTGGCTATGTCCTTCAAACTACTGTTTAGCCTCATTGCATGACTGTAGTATCATTCATGTTTGCATATGGATGGCGATATCTAATTTATATTTAAAGGTTCCTTTGGCCCTAATACATATGTTGATATGATAGTCAAGCAAAAGTACTATTGGGAAGATACCGTACATTTAGATTGCTTATTTGCTTTGATGTGAATGCAGATTGTAACAATATGTTTTTAAGTATGGTTCTATTAATCTAAAGCCTTCACATACTGCTAAGCTACCTTCTTTTACTACCAGGAGATCTTATGATAAACATAGATATTTTACAAAACCCTGTCATATACTGTGGAGTAATTTGTAGAGTTGTTTTACTTAATGTTTTAAACATAAGCCTTTTCATTTAAGTTTTTTATTGATCCTTTCAACACTTTTGCTTTATGAGTGTGTGTGTGTACACATGCTGGGCTCCTTAAGTTTCAGTGAAGCTTAAGCACATGCTAGGCTTCAGAGCAAGAGTATAGTGAAAAAGCTGAGGGAGACGATTATTACCCAATCCTGATCATCCTTGAGAGCAGAAGACTAAGGGGGAATCTAATTATTGTCTTTGACTGGCTGGTGGATGGCTGCAGAGAATACAGTCCAGCTCTCCTTTGAGGTGTGCAGCAAAAGGGCTGGAGGTAATGGCCACAGGTTGCAGCAAAGAACGTTTCAACTAGATAAGGTAAAAAATCGTTCACAGTGAGAATGGTGATTTGTGGCATGGGCACTGATGCCCAGAGGGGTGGTGGAATCTCCATTCCCGGGGTAGTCAAAACCCATCTGGAAAAGGTCATGAGCAAAACGCCTCCTGCTTTGAAGTTACCCCTGCTTTGAGAAGAGGGTCTCACCAGCTCATCTCCAGAAATGTGTCTGTGATTCTAGGAGATGTATATATATGTGTGTGTATATATATTTTAGTGATGGAGCATGTATAGCATTATGGTTTGCTTTTGGCACAGCCTCTCAGGATGTTAAACATACACAGGTTAAGTAGAATTTGGAAGAAGTGGCGTTTGCTTCAGGAAAAAATAAACATCAGACAAGGGACTAAAGAAATGCTTTGAAGTGGCAGCAAGATGTCATGTATTTGGCAGTCAGAGATAACAACATTTAGGCCTTGTGGGAATAGATTCCCTTTACCCCTCCTCCTGCTCTGTTTTGCTTCTAGAGCATGCTTTTGGCAATAGAAAATGTCATTCTATGCATCATGTAACACTTCGGTTACAGTTCCTGAAATAGGATTCAGATGAGGGTACACTCAGCATTTGAAACCAACCGCTGTACATGGAAGGCAGGCATAAAAGACTTGTGCTGAAAAAGATGAACCCAATGCCGTTTCATTTGCAGAGTGTGTTGGCAAGAGTTGTGATCACTGACATTTTGAGGGCAGTTCCTGAAAAGTGCAGAACTCAGTTGTCTTGCTCTGTTATTGCCACATCAACATTGACACAGTTTGTTTGTGCAAATGTGTTGTCAAAATGAAAGCATTTGTTTTAAATCAGTCCCGTTTTATTTCAAAAGTGAAAGAAGATTTTGGCATGTATTTTGCAAAGCCATAGGAGTTAATGTCTAGGAGGCAAAGCAGCAGAGAAAGGGGGGTAAATTGTGTTGCAGACATGAGGAAGCTGTTTGTACAGTACATGCAAAGGCCTGAGAATGAATAGAGTCTTTTGTCACTAAGTTCATGACCATCTAAACCTCACTTGACTTTAAAAATCAAGTGTGGCACAAACTAGGACTGTTCACTACAGGTATCTTATTTGTACACAGTTTTGAAGAAGGAGGCAAGATGTGACATTGGTGTGAATATCGAGCCTTTTTTTGAATTTGAAGGATGTGGGATATTGAGATACAGAAAATGATGGTACGGGACGTTTAGTTAGGCATGTATGAGCTTTCTCTGGATATTTGCAGAGGAATGTGGTAACCTTTAATGAGCCCTGGGAAGGAAACAAAATCTCCCAGGTGAGGATGGCCCAGCTATATACAGCTTCAGCCTGAATCCTACCAGCATTTAAAAAATGCATGGCTTGAGCTACTTGAAAGTGTGGTAAATTTCTAGTGGAATTGTCCCACTGCTCGTGTGTTTATGATGAGCATTCAGGCAGTATACATTGTACCTGAGATGGTAGGAGCGGTCCTTATACTCTCATGTTATTTAAGAAGCATATGTAAGACTATAAGGCAAATGCTGGTTTTGTTGACCTTGGGGGCAAAATCTGATTGATTTTATGGCAACTCTGGATTCCGACTTATGTTAGGGAATTTCAGAACAACCTCTGTGATTTACAGGTCTGAATTTTAGTATGGTTCAGTGGCAGCTGCCCTAATACGCCTTGATAATCCTAACCCGTATCGGAATGTGTGTTATTATGAGTGGCAGTTAAATTTGAAAGTATTATGTTAAGTGTAGTCTTTACTGGTGAGTTCTTTAACTGTGTTTTCTCAACAGTCTTTCCATTCAATTAGGAAGATTTTTAAATGAGATTAGCTTCCTGTCCGTGTCCCCGTGTCCGTGTCCCCGCACCCACCCACCCACCCCCCTTTTGTATAGTAGGAGAACTTTGTAGGTATGGACCAGTTCCCACACTTGAACAAAAATCTTCCTGACTTAGTGATGCTCCTGTGTAACAGGATAGTTAGCTTCCGTGACTTCTGTGCAGATTGAGATCAATAATGATGCAACACAGGCACTGAACATAGAACAGTTAATAGAAACCCCAGCTTTTATTTTCATAAAAATAACAAAAAATATCTGTGCAACCCCTATAAAGACTTTTAACAACTTTGAAATATAAAGCATGACACATTGTTTTAATTTATATACAACAAACACCACATTTCTGAAGTTGCTATTTGGGTTTTTTAAAAGATGAAACTGATGATAGCTAAAATGAAATGAAGTAAGTTTTATGCATGTTGCATTTTAACAAGTCTGCTGTCTCATTGGAATGCACTGCCTTCTTGTGCTACATTTTATTTTTGGAATTTAATAAGGCGCCTGTCATATCTGCCTCAAGGCTAAAGAATATCATGAGGGAGAAATCCAAAGTACTGTCATGTTTGACTGACAGGGGGCCAATTTTAATTTTTTTATGGGAGGTGGTTGATATTAACAGGCTGTAGTGCTGAAGATGCATTGCTCTACCATCTGCTTTAAACACCCTGTGTTGATGAGCCAGTAATGACGTTGCTCAGTGACATTTATCAGGTGAATTTGGCTCTGACACTCAGTAGAGGGTTTTCATTAAAAAATTAATTCTGTGCATTTTATAGTGAAGCCCATTGTGATGATAGATTCTGGTACAGTGCCATGTATCTCCAGAAGCTGCTCTAATTACCTGAGAAACTTGGGAAAGCAATAAACTACTACTTTCCATTTCTTGTGTGTTCTCCCTTAGCATACAATTAACACACTGACTCACTTAGCTTAAATCTCTGAAGATCTATGTCTATGCGATGATTAGTAGCTCTTCCAAGTAATAAGCAAACTCATCTCAGTGGCTCGGTGGTTGGACGGCCGTGGGATCAGCAGCATTTGTGTAGTGCAGTCTGATGGTGGCATTCCCTGGATTTTCACCAGAACAGTGAGTAATATACAGTAGTAGTGGAACTGCTACAGCTTAGGCAAACATTAAAAAAAACCCCAAACCTCCCAAAGGGAGATCTAGTCAAATATTCCGTCAACCTCTTCAGTCCGATGGTAGAAAAAAGATTTCTATTCAGCAAGGCGGGATTTTGAGGTCTGGGCATTGCCTGAACTGGGGACTCTGTGGATGCCTGATATTGATATAAATTAAAAGTCTTCTTTTGCAGTATTTGTTGTAACATTCATTCATCTTGGTTAACTTTATTTCTCATTAGCTTACCATCAGGGAAAAAAAAATAATCTTGTCTAAGAAATGAATGCAAATTCCTTAAGAAGCAGCATCCCTTAATTAAGTCTGGCATTTAATCTAGTATCTTTTCATGTTCTTCAACATGTTAGATCTGCGTGTATCCTTCTCCACTCCATAACGGCTTTCAGGTGACCTGGAAGGAACAAGCAGTCTTACCGAAGCTTTTCACGCCTCTACAAGAGCACCCTGGAAGGTGGTGGCAGTTCCACTGACAGTCTTGGTAGAAAGAGTAAAGGCTTAATAAAACATAGTCAGTGGGGTTATGGTTCAGTGTTCATTGATACTCCTCTCTGTAAGCGAAATTATTTTGTGGTGCCTATTTGGTTTGAATCAAGGCTGAGTATAAATTTGACTGAATTTATTTTAGCACATGATAAGGGGTTTGTGCCAAGTTTATGCAGCTAACTAGAAAAGATGATGCTTCCTCCAGCATGAAACCTACTAAGGCCAGGTTTACTGTATCATGGAATATGACAATATCACCTCAAACAATTTGGAATATAATATCTAAACAAGGCAGCTGAAGGAACAACTGCATTTTTTTGTGGATTGAGAAAATACATTGGGCAGATTGCATAGTGCTAGCTGCTGATCATCAAAACACTTAAGAACAGCTTAACATAAACCAGGTGAATTACCCGTTAATGTCTCTGGAGATGATTTGATTAGCCACCTAGTCAGATAATTTTGGATGACAAACATTCTGTTTAAAGTATTATGACTTTTTTTTTTTTTTTTAACTCGTCTCTTGGGTTTTGTCATTGTCAGAGAGGATTATTATTTAAAAACAAACTATAAATATTCTTAGCATTTTTACAAAAAAATTAAAAGTAGTTTTCAGACAGGTTTGTTGACCTTTTGAGGGGAAAGTGGATTAATTCTCTGACATTCTGCAGTGTTTCTCCTTCCTTCTGTGACACAGGAATATTTCTTCATTGTCTGGTTTAGTAACATGAATACTTACAAGTATATTTGACTCAGCAAATGATTTGCTGTAGAACTGGTGATAGGCTACACCTGGCTTGGGAGTAATACACTAGTAAGAGATGGAAAAATGATACTCACTTAATGGGAATCATGGAAAAAGAAAGGTTGTGACCTTTTGAGAAAGGTCTGTTTAGGGAGCATTGTCATAGCAGGCAAGTACCATGAGCGTCCATCACCTTAATGTGTACCTGCCTGCTGACCTACCCTACAGAGGTCATCTGGGTCAGGTCTTCAAGCAGCTTTTCTAACTGGGGACCCCTGGTAAGCATCCGCTTGATATGCCCCTGGCTGCTGTACGATCTCCCTCTCCCGTCTGTGGCATGAGCCCCTCCCTCTAAAGTGAGTGCCAGCCTAAGGGAAAACGCAGAAAGGCGGAAGGGGCTCGCTCAGTTTCCTCCTCCAGAGGGATCTGATTTCTAAACCCTCCTTTTTCTGCCCTTCTCAAGTGGAAGTGTTTCCAGCTGACTGCCTTGTCCAGGTGTTAGTCCTCTTGTCACCTCTGACCCTCTGTAGTGTGCTGGACCTCCTGCTGGTGGTCAAGACAAAGTTAAATAACCGTATGGCTGCCTGCTGCTGAGCTCAGTTAGCTCATCACTCACAACCTGAGCAGATGGTTGTGCTGCTCAGCCTTGGGAGACAGTCTCTTTCTCTTCTAAGCACAAATTACCCTGTGGCTGGAGAGTCGTGGAAATGTTTTTGTTGCTTGCTTTTTGTTTCTTGCTTGTTTTCCCACGTAAGGAGAGATCTGTGGGGCCTAAACATGAGTCTGCCAGAAGCAGCATGAAAAACAGCAAAACAATAGATGACCATCACAGCAGGGACCTTAATTTAAATATTAGTATAAAGTCTAAGAAAACCTGAGATTTCTTTTTTTTCCCCAAACGTTTATTTTCAGCTATTGCACATCCATTTACTCGCCCACCTCTCAAGGTTCTGTCTGATTGTTTCGGGTTTGCAGCACATTGCGGTGAATGTCATCATGCTTTACAGAGAAGCAGGTTTAAAGCCATAAGGTTTTTTTAATCACCAGCTGCTGGTCATGAGTGACAAACCATGACACAGAATATGTCTTGTTTGCCTGGGTCTTTCATTTAAAGGGAAGGAAAAAAACCCCACCTCTGCTGATGGAATTATTTCTGTCCTTTTATTCTCCTTCCTTGTGAAAGAAGTAGTTGGTTCTGGACATCCTAAGCCTTTTTGACAAAATGGTAATTCATTGCTGTTCATTTCAGCCACACTTCTGTAATCATTTCGTACTTGTAGCAACAGAAAGGTAGATTAGGTGCATCCCTAGTGGTCTGCAATTGGAATCAGGGGCAAGAGGAAAATTACTTTCCTGAAGGGAAAAAGTGTAAAGGGGATGCCTTCCACTTCCTCTCCCCCCATTCCCTCTTTTTTCCTCTCCTTATTTTCTCTGTGAGTATACAGCACCAGCAGCTGGCTGAGGTCAGATGTTCAAAAGAACAGGGATTCTGAGGAGAAGAAAGGGCCAGAGAAATAAAAGTGGAAATACATTTCCCTTTGATCAGAAGAGAGCATACCTGAGGTTGCAGAAAGTCTGCTATGGACATCAGCAAGCTAATGCAAGAATTAAGGATTTTACGATTTTAATTGTTGAAGCAGTGGTGTTACAGTCATAGAATAAGCATATGAAATAAAATAAGAGGTTTTAGAGTTATTTTCATCAGGTCAGGACTATGTGTTTGTGCGTGTCTATGTTTCCAGCATTTTCAGCTGTTGAAGTGAAGAATGCTTCTTTCCCCTTCCAACCATCTTTCTCTTATGATCTTGAACTTCTAAAGAAATCTTGTGAGAACCTTAAAACTAGTGCAACACAAAATCAACAAACCATTAGCTCTGCTGCTCAGGTTTTGTATCCTCTACTTGTTAGGCCATTCTAACGATAACGTAGGGTGCAAAGCAGAAAAATGTCCTGCTTCCCTCCAAAGCTAAGTATGTCATTGTAAAGGGATTACAGGAGAAGGGGAAGAGTGCCCTGAAATGCTTGTGGAGCAGGACGTTCCAGAAGAATTGAAGCTGTCTGCTTCATAGTGGAAACAACTTGCCTGAAGTAGAGGAATTGCACAAGAATAAAGATTTTATTAGCATGGCAAGGACATGATGCAGGCTTTAAAGCTTGCCATGGTTGCTCCTACAATTTGTGGGACAAAGCATCCAGAATATATGGAGTTGGAAGCATCTATATAAATAGTTCGTGCATGGACACTGTGGAAAGAACTGTCTTGTGTGTATTACTCAAAAAGCAACAGTGTTTGACTTCAATGACTAAGTACTTTCTGATTCCCTCCTTCTTTCTCGTAGGATGCAAAAGAATAGTTGTTTACTAGCAGAAATTACTAAGCCACATAGTAAATCTATAGTAGTACTGGAAACAGTGCACTGAATAAATAAAGACTGGGTTAGATGCTAAGAAAGCTGTATAAAAAATTGTAATTTCCCTGCTGAAATGAGGCTTCTCTCTAGGTGAAGCAGGCGGACTAACCAGCTGCGCTTATCAGATGCTGCTGGCCAATAATTTGCTTGTTTTCTTTTCTCTGGGTGCTGAAAGTTCTAATTCTTGAGGGATAGCGATTCTAGTGACATGTATCCTTTTCTCCTTCCCCCCCAGTTTCATTTACTGCTGTTGCTTCTTAATTCTGGTTGTGTAACTTTATTGATCCACAAATCGAACCACATCCTTTCCCTTTCAATAAAGGGATAGGAAATAAAGGGAAAGGGTCTGAACAGGCAAATATTTGAGAAGATAACCCAATTGCGTTTTAGTATGAAAGAAGTTGTTAGGTCACAGCTGTCTCCTAACAGCATGAACAGAGAACATGTTGACATAAGTAGCATCTTCTTGGCATTGGCAGCAAAGGAGCCGAAGTTACACTGGCCCCTCAACATTCCCTTCTCTACACAGGAAATCTTCCCAGTTAGACTCTGTGGACTGAGAGACCTGAATGATATAAGGGACAGCACCTCTGATGAGTTCATGACCTTTTTTGCCATGAATGTGTGTCAATGTAACAACTTTCGGGAGTGTTTTCTACATTAGAACTAAAGTTAGGGGATAAAAAAAATCAAAGGTTTTCATAACACCTCAAATGTTAATGTCTTTTGCTGCCTTTCCAATTAAATTGGAAGAAGGAACCACCTTAGTTATGCCGGGTTTACGTTATACTCTTATAAATGCATCAGGATGAGCAACTATAAGGCACAAATGTATACAATCTTGTAAATGTTTTATTGTCTCTTTTGTACTATATGCCATATGAAAACACTGTCCTGTATAGAATTCCTGCCCCATGATTATTGATTGTTACAATCCTGAGTAGAATTAAAAAAATATTCTGCCCTTTTTAAAGTACGATTTTCTGCAACTCCTAATAAGGAGCTGTTTCCAATTGTTAAGCCAGTTTTCAACTGGCAATTTTCTGGCATGACAATGATTTACCTACATCAATTAAAAAAATTCACAAAGTTTAATATATTTAATGTGAGGGCACTTATGTAATAGCATCCTGATCTTACTAAAATTCATAAGCAACTAATAAATATACCAATCAACTAGGGAGTCTTGACTCCCATAGGAAATAAGCTTCCTAAGCTGAGTTTTTATTAAACTTAGAATTTCAGACTAAAAGGCATAATAAATTACCTAAAGTAATAAGTAAGAGGTCTTTTATTCTGTACGAGAAGGATTGCTTGCCTTTCTCATTTGCCCAGTTTCAGGATGCATACCTGCCTTGAGTGTCTTATTCTTCTTCTCCTTAAAGGTCACACTGGATTGTCAACAGATTAAATTTATCCCATAATTTCTCAGAGCAGGAGAGTAATAATGCATATATCGCCAGAAGGCGTAAATGTAGTTGACTGAGAAGATAAGATCCACTAAAGCATTCCTCCAATTTCCTGAGCATTGTATATGTGACTGTACTGGAATGGGAGGATCTGCTGGAAGCCGCAGATATTTCAGTCTGCACAACATGATTCCAGCCTTTTGAAGTCTATCAGTTGACTCCAGTTGACATGGTCTTCAAATTTTCTTTTAGTTTGATTTTTAAATGGGATGCAGTTTCAGTAGACATAGCTTCAATCACAAACAAATGTAGTATTGTAGTGAGAGTAGACTGAAATCTCCAGGAGCCTGAACTTCCCCAGAGGCAGCTGTGGCCCCTACTGAACTTTCTGTTCTGTGATTTTTTTGGGGTTTTGGGGTTTTTTTGTTTTATTTTTTGAGGCAGAATTACTCTGGAGGAACACTATAATAAAGCAAAGTGTCAAATTGAAGTTAAATTCAATTTACAGTCATTTAATCTTGCAGTACTAGTGTAATTTCAAATACTGAACATGATCTAATGAATGAATTAGCATTTTTTCTATTTTTCTGTAAACGATTTTGAAATAGCTATTTGTTATATCTATCAAATTATAAACATCTATGTATTTTCCTTCTGTTTTCTGTTACCTTTCCACTTTTCATACACAAGGACAGGTGCCAGTAAATTCTGGACTGTAACTGAGAGGAAAAGTGGAGATGTTGAGGTAAAACTGGAAATATTCTGAACTTAGAGAAAGTTGGAGATGTCCCAGTATTTCCCTTCTTTAAAAAGAAGGAACCTGATTTACAGCTTCTAAGTTTTGCAACTCTTTTGTCTGATAAACTCGCTGCTGTCCTTTATGCATAGCAAATAGAAATGTACACCTAGATATATGGATTGTGCGTGTGGTTTTACATATCAAAAACCATGAAGTTTCATGCCAAAAAGACTAAATCTTTGGTTTCCTCCTCTTTGGCTTTGCCTACCGCAGTTGTGCTGTTGAACAGCACTCTGGTGTGGCTTGTCACCTGTTCAGTCGTGTCGTGTGTGATCTTTCCCTCTTTCTGTACATTTTCCTCTGTGACTTAGATGAAAGCCACAAGACTTGGGGTAAGGTGTATTTTTCAGATCAAGAAGGAATCACTGGCCCACTTGCTCGTACATGCATGGATATTGACAGGCCAAAGCAGTAAAATACTGTAATTTCTTTAAGAAGCTAGGGGATGGGACTTTCTGCTTTGAATGCACATGCAAAACATTAAGTGTAATTTGGTTGTTGGTTTTTTGGGTTTTTTTTTTTTCTTTTTTTTTTTTTTTTTGTTGTTTTTTTTTGTAATGGTACTTACTTTGCAAAAATATGATCTTGGGTGTGTGAGCAGGTGAATTTATATATCCAATGTTAATAAATTGGACAGCACTGTCTTCAGGAAATCTGTTACTCTGCGCTTAACTTTCGCATCACTCTTTTGAGTGGCAAAGGGACTCCTGTTTGACCTCTGCCTCTGACCATTCCAGAGCCAGCACTTACAGCCACATGGGGGGTGGCAGCTGGTGGCTGCAAAATCCAGGTGCTGGTGTTGGGAATGTGTTTGTACAGCTGTGCCATCTGGGTCTTTGTACATTTTCATTTATTGTGTCTTAGCTATCTTCACTTCCGGCTTTGCTGGACAGTGAAACAGCCCGTGGGATGTTTGCTGGGTCAAACCATTTATGATAGTCCCTTGTCATCCTTGATGCCATTTGCATTGAATCGCTTTCAATTAAGAGTGATTCAAACTCCATTTATGCATCATTGGAAAGAAACAGAACAGTTGGTCTTGAAATTCGGGAAGGCCACTGGGTGTGTTAAATATTACATAAACATGATCAGCTGTAGGTTTTTTGCTCTGAAGAACATTTATAGGTCAGAAATAAAATCACTGTCCTCTTTTCTCAAAGCACTTCACATAATTGTATTATTTTATCTCTTTATGATTTGATAGTATCTCTGAAGCTTTTCCCAGAGCAGGTGGTAGTGTTTGATCAAAAAAATAAAGGTATATTGGATTGTTAATGAAAAGTAGCGTTTAAAAATGGTCTTCTAACATAATAAAAAGAAATACTCATCAGTTTGCTCATTGATATGGTTTAAAAAAAAACCCAAACAACAAAACCAAAACAAACCAAAAAAACCCCCACCAAAACCAACAGAGGTAAATAAGGTTTTTCTGTGGGTTTAATTGCTTTCTGTTTTCCCCCACTATGTTGGCGAATGTAGTTGCAATGCAAATAGATCACTTCAAAATTAAATAGGCTTCTATGACATGGAATTGTAAAATATCCAAAACCTCAGTGTTACAGTGCAAGTGTTCTCTGTCAAGACAAGACGTAATTGGGAGTGTTGGACCAAATTGACAATTAAAAGTGATTGAGAACTTTTCTCAGAGGAGAGCTCTGTTTTAAAGTACTGGAAAACTGCCTGTATAATGTAAGGTAACACAAAGTTATGTATCGGTGAGCTACCCAGATCAAGGCCCTCGTATAAACTTAATACTGCACTATAAAAAAATGCCAAAGCTGAAGTGAGTAGCAACACGGGTCTTGCTCGGACCCTGCACTGAATCCCAGGGATAGAAAGGCAGAAGCCACATTTTGCAGGGGTGGGGATGAAGGCAACTGTGCTTTGTACTGACAGAGAGAGCAGCTGAGCAAGCCTCTCCACACCCTGCTTCCACTCTGACCCGCAGGACACTTCCTTGGGGTGAAAAAGAGGTCAGTTCATTTTGCAAACTCAACAAGCCATTCAGTCCACAACTCGTGTGCTGTGACTGCTGAGGGTGCCAATTAGTGGCAGCTGTATTGGTAGGGTTTGGGATGTGAACAGCTGGCTGCTAGGAGCTGAACCCAGACAACCCTCTCCTTCCACATGGAAACAAAAAATTAAAAAGGAGGGCAGCGACTTTTTTTCTTTCTGGGTGATTAGTTTTATTTTTTTTTCCATTTTCCCTGTCACATGTTGGTACTTATTTTTCTTTACATTTCTCTGCTTATTAGCATTATATCTATGTGATGTACATCAGCATAGTGCTCAAGGTCTGCTCTAGCCAGGGCATGGTCATTATCTGATGATGTGACAATGGGCTAGATTAGGGAAGAAACTGGGAATCCTGTAAGAGCCCCAGTAAAGCATGAGGAAACACTTTAGTTAAAAACTTTTGAACATATTTTTTGAAGTGCGAGCTGAGCCTGTTAATTCAGTTCAGATCCTACTGACGGATCGAAAGTACAATTAAAATATCTGAAACTATCTTCACACTCAGAAGAGAGGGCAAAGGCTGTAAGATGAACCACTCTCCTGCCCTTAGACAAAGCCTGTCTGGCTTATGTTTAGGAGGCTGCTGTGGAGGGGCTTCTTTACTGTCTCCCTTCTCAAAGCTGGAATTACTTTATCATTTCCTGTCCGAAGAAATGGAAAGTCTGATGTATAAAAAGGTGCCCGAGTCCTGATGAGAAAGATTTTTTTTCCTGAAATCTTTGCATTTCAGATTTCAAAACATTTTGTGAAATCTTTGAAACATTCTGAAGGTGTTCTTTTTTCAAAAGGATCCTTGACAGAAGAAAGAAGTACGTCATCACAAAGCTGCCTATTTTCTCAAATAATGAGTAAAAGGAACTGGATCATCAGACTTCTTTTAGCCTCTACAGCAACGTAGATTAAGTAGAAACAGTGAAAACACAGTTTTTCTTGGAACTTGGCAACCACACAGAAAAAAAGTAATAAGTACATATTACCTCATCTATGGGAAACCCCATAAACCGTAGCAGCTCCTTTAAGTTGTTCTGATGCCAAAGAACACATTTCAGACTTCATCTTGTATATGAGTAAGATTTGCAAAGAGTTTACTGTTATTCGGTAAAATACCATTTCTCTGACTGGCTTCATCTCGGCCCCTCTGAAATGTAATGCCTTGAGGCTGCCGGTGCAGTACTTTGCACTGCTTCAGTTTCGTACGGTCTGCCTGTAGCTGGAAAAGTATGGATCTTGAAAAAGTGTTACGGTTATGTTCACTAACTTTTGTAAAGCATCCAGGACCTCTGTCATGCGAAGAAATCTTTCACTGATAAGAGTCACAGCAAACAGATTACCTTTTCATGACTGCTCCAGCCTTTCATAGTACCTGTGTTGAGGACTCAAAGGGAACATCCTGTGGAGGATGTACTAACATCCAGAAAGCATTCTCTGTTTATGTGCATGTATATGTTTCCATCTATAGATAGAGGCATTAAGATATTGGAATTTACATCCTTAATCCTAATAAAAAGAGAGTCACAAATCCAGATGCTTCAAATGGTCGGCGTGTGACTGGCTGCCGCATAATTTGCTTCCCTCTTGTATTCACTGGGATACACAAGTGTTCCCTGCACTGTGCTTCCACAAAATGCTCTTCTTCATGTCCAGGCCTGTACCATATAACTGCTCATCACCTCTCTTCTCTTGTCTTCTTCATCCTGGTGGTATTTTGAAGTCATTGGCCCCAGTTCTGTATGGGTTTATGACTGGACCTTGCAAGATGCTAGCAACTTGTATAACGTGGTGAGTCTTCCACCAAGAAAAATGAACCTGTCACCTGGAGGGGTGAAGGTAGTAATAGCTCAAAGGTCTACTTCCCAGCTCCTTGTTGTCACTTCACTGGTGGAGCTGAAGTTCATCTCTGTTTTAGAAATATTGCCTATCCCAGCAGACAAATATTTGGCAGGAAAAAAATAATACTTGAATTGATGATAGCACTTGATTGTCTTTTTTTTTTTTTCTTCACATCTGTCAGTTTTCACTCACATCTTTCAATTCACATACACATATTTGCTGTCTTAACTACAGAAGAGTAAGTGACTTCCCATTTTTTTATTATGTGGTGCACTGTCACACCTCTGCAGTTAAGATGCAAATTATAATGCTTGTTCTTTGAAGACTGTATATAGCATAGCAGCAATGTTTAAACAGTGTTCACGTGACTGTTTTAAGGAAACTAAGAAGGTGCAGTCTGTCGTCGATAGGTGTATATTTGCTAAGGAGCAGTCTGCAATGGGTCTTCCTGTTTCGGAGGGAAAAGTTAGATGACAATAAATGAATGCTGGAAACCACTGTGTTAGGATAGCACACCTACTTTTCCACTGTCTTCTGCGTTTGGGGCAGGAACTGGAGCAAAGGAAAGACAGAAAAAATGCTTGCAGCGAGAGGACCTAAAAGTGCAGCCTTTGAGTAGGCCTATTGTAAAGTATTTTAATTTCTACTTTATTTAGTAAACAGTTGAAGTAATTTCATTTTCTTTCTGATTAAGGTTTTACTATAGGGAAGTTAAGTATTTTGCTAATTCTTGGTGTTGGTTTAGTATAGTCTCAAACTGCCCCCAAGGTTATTTTGTGGGTTCGTTCATTCTTTAGTATTCTTCTTGGTATAGTGTGTAATTAATACTAGGTATCTTGGGGATACTTTTGTCCTGTAGAAAGCTGCTTACTGAGAATCTGACTTAAAATAGTGACTTACATCATATGGTTCACCAAGCAGGAGTTATTAAAAGCTTTGCTTATATAATGCAGTTAGATACAAAGATGTAAAAGTTAATACCTCTATGTTCAGTGCTGCAACCCATCTCTCTTTGTGCTAATATGAAATCAAATTATCTAAAAATATGAAATCACAAATACGTGCTACATTTTGATCCAATATGGCTCAAAAAAGCTGAAGCAAATTAGTAAATCTGAAGAGGCACAACATTTATTTTAAGCATTATCTATAGTCTGGCTTAAGAGTAACGGTTACACTATGCCTGTTAGGTACTTTTAACTGTCTTTGACCTATAGGTAGTTGAGAAAGTGGCGTAACAGCAGAAAAGGGATAATTGTGATGATTCAACATAAGATCTTCTGGACAGCTGGTGACACCGAAAAGTCTACTGATGTCAGAGTCTACAGGTGTTGTCATCTAGCATAAACAAAGTTGGGCTGTGATGTAAGTGGAAGTGTGAAAGTTAAAATTGTCAAAGTCTGCTCTTCAGCAAAACATACCTTCTGCAGACAGTAGTTGCAACATTGCTAGCTGATAATACAGGATTATGCACTGGGCATGTGTAAAAATGCAGAAATGAAAAATAAGAGTATTAAAGCCCAGTTCTGAAACTCACATGTTTTCAACTTCTGTCTTGATACATCTCATCCTTTGTACCTGGTAGGAGATTGTATTTGCTTAGGAAGGAAATAGGGCAGGCAGAACAAGCTGAGGTGTGCTTGTTAGTACGTTTGTCTGCAACAAAATCTCATTGTGGGAAGGACTGGGTCAGTGTGCGTGGAAGAAAATAATAATAATAATAATAATAATAATAATAATAATAATAATAATAATAATACAGCTGTTTCTTTGTAAGTGGGGTGGTCCCTTCAGCTCATGCATTAGGGCTTGCGCTACAGAAGACTAGTAATTTATTGATGCAGATGGCTATGTAAAGTGCATGCAATTTGTGAGGGGGCTTGACCCTTGACTGATGGGCCATATGTTGCAAAGCCCCAGAGGCATCATTTGACTGAGTTCTCTTCCTCTCTCTGTCTCTGCACCTATGGTCCTTGTTCAATCACCACATATTGAACTATAGACTTACTAACTCCCCCAATAAATCTCCAACTAATAGCTCACAAAGGCTATAACTTAACTCTTTACATACAAAAGAGCACATAATTTTGAATTGAATTTTTCACACAAATTGGAATAAATATTACATGACCTAGCAAGTTATCAAGGGCCAAGATGTCGTAAAATATGACCACCTGCAGGCTTGTCATTGTCTGCATAAACCAAATTCACTTGGAGCATTCTCAAACTTTAACGTGTATGTGGTGGTGTTGAGATCTGTGTCCTACATGCACACTTGGTTCTACGTTACTGTTCAGTTGCATTTTTGAAATAACACTAGTGAAATATAGCGGAGTACATAATGTTTGTGATTTACCGTCTTATTTTGTCTGCTACTCGTTTTATATTCTAATAGGGTTAATATTAAGTTCTTCATGACCTAGGCATACATCTTCAGTTACATAGAGATTTGACAGACAGCTATCCCAGTAGACAGTCTTCCTATAATCTATTAAACGTATCAATGTTTTTATCTCATACAGTTTCCTTAAGAATAGTTACTGTATTCATGTGCAGTAACATCACAGCTGCAATTTATTTCATGTACTGTCCTTAAACTGTACCATGCTGCAAGTTGCTCCTCAGCAAGATAGGTAAGTGGGGTTCTGCATTGCTGTCTGCAGCAGGAGCTGTAGGCTGCTATATGGCAACGCCTTCCTGTAAGAAAGTTGTTTGTTGCTGTTAAGCGATTT
Organism: Falco peregrinus; assembly: GCF_023634155.1. Taxonomy (NCBI): domain Eukaryota; kingdom Metazoa; phylum Chordata; class Aves; order Falconiformes; family Falconidae; genus Falco; species Falco peregrinus. The sequence goes on along the minus strand of NC_073724.1, from coordinate 13,733,721 downwards.
TTATGTAAGAAGCCGAACAAGCTACAAAAAGCAAGACACGGTAGCAGTCTATATGAGGTTAGTACTGATATAGCTCTTTTAAATATTAAGGAGTAACCCCATACACCTAGCTAACGTTGTTACAGGGATTCAACATTTAAGACGTTGACTTGAAACTAGAGAGGCTGAAATTTTTCAGGTAGTTCAAAACATGGAGGAAAAAAAATATCCAGGTAGATAATGACTATTCCTCTTCCTCCACAAAGTAGTGCGAGGTGACAGTTTAGCTGGGTGGAAGTCAGTGGGAGTTTTAGCACTGACTGCAAGGTCATGACTTTACCTAGAGAGAGCCGAGGCATTTGTAGGTAAAGGGACACTTTTTTTTACACTGGTGAAGCCTTGTGCAGTAGTTTCATGTGAGAAGCTTTTTCTAATTCTCCCAAGTTTATTCTGGGAAAACAGCAATTAATAATGGGATTTTGTATGAATAAGCACTATGGCAGTGCTCAATTAAGTTTTTATATATTTTTATGCTAAGAAAAGGTATGAAAACTTTAATTCACTTAGGTAGTCATCGTTCTGTAGTGTAAAGTCTGTGTACAGGTGATGCTTTTCTTTTGTGCATGATTCTTTGGAGGTAGAAAATAAATAAAAAAAACCCCAGCAATCTGGAGTTCTTCAGTGAATCTGAACCAGTTATTATGGTATGAAAAAAAGTGAGCTCATGGTGAGCTTGAAGCAAATTAATAAATTCATAACTTCCTCTCTTAAAACTGCTTCTTTAGCAGTTTGTGATGTAGTCAGAAAGCGAGGTTATTCCAGCACAAATCATTGGCATTAATCATGTACGTTTTATTTTCAGTCATCTGTATTAAGTCCTGTAGGTTTGGTGGTTTTATTCATATGGATCCTTCTTCTGCACACTCTGCGCCATTATTTTATCACAAGTCTTCAGGCTTGAAGTATTCCATGTAACCAGAAGCCACTGGTAAGTGTTCCCTTCTGAGGCTATTATTCCACAATTAAAGTGATGATATTGAAAACATCGATGGCAGTGGGATTTACAAGGGCAGAGGTCTTTAATGTTGTCTAGAACACCAGAAGCAGCTGAAAACATCAGTTTTCAGATTTCCTACATGCATTAGTTCCTATAGAAGCTCTGTATATGGGTTTCACTATGTGTTCTGAATGACTTGGGCTGGTTTATAATTTAATGTGCATGTTGTATATCTTTGGTCAGAATTTGACCTGCATTTCAGCTCAAGTATCCCAGGTGCAATTGCACACTGCATCTAGTTATGTTTCTGCAGTGACCACCTTTGTTCAGACCGAATAGGGTTTATTTCCTTAGCATTAGCCACTGAAATCATTGAGTACCCTTCAAAACACGCGAGCAGGGTGGAACAATATAAGGACCTTATTAAGTGTTTCCCAGCTAAAACAAACTGGAAAAAAACCAGAGGGAAGTTTTCCAGTATCATGCAGATAGATCCTCTATCGCATCACAGTGGCATTTCTGAAAAATGCCAGTGTCAACAATAAGTCTGGAACAGGCTGATGTGAAATATCAGAAGGCAGAGCTGGACATTTGTTCCCACTGATCGTAAAAGAAGTTGTAGAAATCTGCCTGGAAGAAACTGTGTGAGTGAGTGGGCACAGTGCTGAAAGTTATTACCCTCTTGGGTTCCAGGTGTCAGTATATTATCACTGCCAGGCTACATGTAGCGAAATACACTGTCCTTGATGAGTTTGGGGTTTTGAGAGGCAACTGCAGATTATCTTTTGTGTCAGCCACATTTCTATCAACTGCTGTTTGGTTTTCTGAGGTTTCTCGGGTTAGGCATTAGAAATACTGGCTGAAAATTACTGTGGGTTTACTAATTATTTTTTTCTTTTTAATTTAGAAGTTTGATTTAAGATAGCTGGTTTTATTGCATGCTTTTCCCAGGTGAGTGGAAATTAAGAGAATGAAGAAGCTGAAATGAATTCTAGTTCAAGGCAGTGCAGCTTGCGATGGCTACTGCACAGCTTTTCCAGATGAGGTGTTGTATGCAGCGTTTGATTTGATACACACCAATGGTTTGAGCCACAGTCTGAAATTGTGCCACTCACTGATCTCAGGGAGATAAATCAGGTGCTGGGAATTCTGAATTCTCTTCCTACTTGTGCCACAGTATGCTATATAATTGCGAGAATTAGCTGCTCTTGGGTATGTCTGAAATTTTTAATATCATAGTTTATTGGAGTCTGTTACCTGCCTCCCATCTCTTAACCAGATATAGAAGTGAACAGAAAGTCACCATGTAATTTCAAAACAGTAAAGTGTAAGTCTAGAAATTGAGTTTATTGCTGGGAATATCTTGAAACATCATAAATCTGATGCAGGTAATTTTTTTTTTGTTACCTGATAAAGTTTAACTTAAAAGTTTTGAGAGGTTTTGAGTTTTTTTGTCTTTGGGAAAGGTAAGGAGATTAGCTCAAACGGTTCTGTCCCACAGCCTGAACCGCTTTTACAGTCAGATCAGCTGAACAATAAAAAAAAAGAAATTAAAAAAAAAAAACCCACAAAAAAACTTTCTGCCAAATTAGAGAGGTTTCAGTTATGCCATTTTACTTTTAATTTCATTGATGCCCTTGGAGTTGTGCCTTCTAAAAGCTGAAGTAGCTATCATCAAATTTTATGAGTTTTAAGGGAAAAGGACCTTGTGAACAGACTTTGGAGCTCTAGAAAACATCATAAAATCAAAGGCTGCACCAGGCCCTTTTGTTTAATGGACTTTTTCAGTCTGAGCAGAAAATTTTTGTATGAAAATGTTTTTTAGTAAAAGTGGTACAGCCAGAATAGCAGAAAGATCTGTCTTACAGAACTATGATTTATTTTTGTTCTTCTTCATCTCCCATTATAGTTTATTCACAGCAAGCTTTTCTTCTGAAGAAACAGTAATTGAATTAGTGTTGAGGAGAAAGTTGACACACATAAATAATAAAAAGGACAGCTTATGTCTCAATATATTTCAGATGCATTTTCACTGTGACCAAAGGCTCCAAAGACACAAATAGTAAATTTCATCTACTTCCTTCCAGATTAATTTATTACACCATAATCTTTGTTTATGATACAGGCAGAATAGCTAAGTAATACCAAATAAATCAGAGTCTTTTACCATTATAACCTGAAGCACTTTATCGTATTGTATTTTCTCTTGCTCCAGGAAATTTTGGACACGCAATTTAGTTCACTGGAGATACACGTAATGAGAATAAGACTTGTGTATTGCTAATGAGAGCTAAGAAAACCAAGTACTTCATTTACTAAAGAGATGATAAGGATTGTTTGAGGTTATTCTAACTCCAGCAATGATAGTACGTGATTTCTTTCTGAAAAAGCCATCTTCACATATATAGACAAATTACCAGTGCCATCACCTGTGTGTTGTATTTGCTGACTCATGAGCTATTAAGTGCACTTAATGGGGTGGATGTCAGGGAGACGGCAACATGACCACGGTGAGGGCATTAGCTGGGGTGGGGGCAGGGCAGTTGTTAGTCCTTTTGTGTACAGGCTTTATTTTAATTCAGTACACACAGCCTGATCCTGCTTGCCGTTATTTCGAGAGGAATATGACTGAGACCCATCATCATCTCTTTCTCTGATTTCAGAGTTCCTTTTTTGTTGATTAGAGCAGAGATTTTAATCTGCAATTTTATTCACAACAGTCAGAGCAGTCTCAGTGGAATCAGGGAAGCTCAGGGGGACTGAGCAGATTCTGCAAAGTTGTTATAGCTGCATATACTTTAACCTGTGATACAGCTAGCTTTTTGGTTTAAATACTGAAAGCACATAAACCACCTACTGCTATACTCATCAGTACTGCAATGCTTGTCAGTATAAATAAGGAGAAAATTGTTTTCCTTCCTGATTAAGTCAGCTCCCAGTATATTTTTCTTGGGTGAAATATAAAAGAAGGGTCCTACGTATGTTTGTTTGTGTGCTGGTTTCAAAACAGAGCCTTATCCCTTGATAGAAATTAATGTGTCAGGCATTACCCAGAAAAGTATTTATAAGAAGCAGCTGAAGAATTAAGGGAACAGCAGAGCTGTGTAAAGCAAACAAAGGTATGCTGTATGATTAAAGCTGCTTGATGTGCTATTCTTAGACAGGTTTTTTGCCACAGAAATCTACCCATTATCTTTGTAATTTTTGTGTTAGTCTGATTTTAGTGTTCATGTGAAAATCGGACGACTTTAATAAATAGTGGAAACCAACACAACTGAAAAGCAGAATCGAGAATTCATTATCTATATGTCAAAAGCTGTTTCATGGACTTGGGCAGTTTCTATGTCAAGTAGTGGAAGCTCAGGAATACAGGATAATGTCATAGCAAAAATGTTGTTTCTCCATTACTTTCCCAGTACAATTTCTCATTGTTTCTTCATAGAATGAATATATTCATGCAATCTTCTACCCAGGTTTGGGGGGACCTTTTTTGCCTTCTGAATGCCTTTATGAGGTAACATAATGCAACATTGCAGTGTTATTTTCTATGACCTTCCTTAGTCTGTAGTTTTGTGTTTTAGTTCGGTTTGTTGGATTTTTTTTTTCTCATTTAGTAAACTCATACTTTTCCCTGCAGATAGCTCAAGGGAGTATTTAACTTTTAGCATTTATGTGGTTAATAATAACACCGATATAGGAGAAGGAAGAGGTGACTATGATTTCACTTTGAGTGAAAAATGTTCCATTTCTGCAAACTCTTCCTGCACTATCAAGTTACGCTATCATCTAAACACTTTTAAATAACTCTTTAGGCTGGGGGCAGGAAAGGAAGGACAACTGTTGATGAAAGATTATTTCTCTTTTTTTCCCCTCCTCTGCAATATTGAGAAATTTTCTTCAGAGGAATAAAGTGTTAGGATAAAGAACAGGGTGCATTGTCTCTTCTAATGTGTAGAAATGATGAAAGGAAAAGTAGGAAAACTGCTTAATGTTTCTCTTGGGTTGGTATCCAGATAATCTGTGCTTTGAGAAAAGATGTGAAGGTTTCAGTTGTGATTCTGCAATTATTTTTATTTTGCTGTGTTTTCAACACCTCAAAAGAGTGACCTGTAAAACCATTTGAAAGTCGTAGCTAGAGGCAACATACGACCTCACGATAAAATGAAAAAGAACATTCCCTTGCCAGTGCTGTTGTTTGCCTGATGGCTTGGCTGATAGAGGATGGGTCCATTCTGGATATCATGCTTTAAGTGACCTTGAGGAAGCTATGAAAGTTATGCTCTAAGGTGCTGAAGTGATGCTGAGTTTGTGTGTCTTCTCTCTCTTGAAATAACAAAGGAACACATTTCCAGATTTTAATAAATTCCCTTTCTACATATGGGTAAACCGATGCACAAAGAAATTCACCTGCTTGTTTTTCAAGGCAGGGGGTAACCCTTAAAAAATAATTAGGAATGGGGAATCTTCATCCTCTGCCTTTTCTGTGTAAGCCATTGGATAGGCCACATTGAATGAAAAATTAAAGCTTTTTCAATCTGAATATTAAGACTGACCATGCAGATTGTGTATAGTAAAGTGATTCAGAGAAGTTGTTTCATTGGTGACTGTTCACTTGCTGTACTTAAAGCAACCGTTTTTAGTTTACCAAAATGAAAAAAGTTCCAAAGTACTCATTCATCAGTTTCCAAGTCTGTTTGCTTACCTAAGCACATATGCAAAACTGTTTAGTTTTGAGATTAAGTTGGAAATCTCAGAATAATAAACTTCTCTGTGGGTATTTCTGATTTCATTTACATTCAAAATGAGCTGACTATCGTGCTGCGTAGAATCACTCTTTTCTCCCTGTCTCAACCGGATTTTATGTGGGAGTTGTTGAGACGTTAAAACAGAATTTTATAATTGCCATGTTAGTATAGCCTTAAAGCTTCTATTTTAGCTGAAGACATTTATTTCTAAATGGGCACTAAAACCAGAATTCTTTCATCTTCTGTGGAGCTGCAAAAAAATATTGTTTATATTTAGGATAAGCCATAGGGAACAGTACGTTATTTTTGTGTTGATATTAATGGAGTACAAATGGTCTTACTAACCAACAGGATTAATAGTGAAAGCAAAAAATTGGCCTTCCTCACAAAGAAAAAAAAAAAAAAGTATTTTCCAGAGTACTTGGCCAGAAAACAACCCCTGCTAAGTTGTCCCTCATAATTTCAAAACTGAGCAGCTCAGCCTCCTGTCTCCGTTGTAGCCCAGGAGGTGCTCCCTCAATTCTGTCTATGTGCCATTGATGTTGTAAGCACCTCACTGCCACTTGATGTTTAAGACTTTATACTTCATAATTAACCAAAAGTGTAAATTATCTGAATGGTTCATTCTTGCAAGTCTGTTAATTCTTGTACCTCAGCCATCTAACTAGTCTTTGGTGAACAAAGAAAAGAGTGAGACTGTGTCTGAGATTGTACTGAACCAGTGGAAATGAGCTACACTTTAGCATCTCATAAGGAAGCTAAAACAGCAACAGAGGAAAAAGATGGTGACAAACAGCTGCTTCAGATGGCAGTTCAGCTGAGAAAGCAGAATCAGAAAAGGGCGATTGATTCACTAACCATCCCAGAATCAGTCCATTCAAGAGGCTCATGAAGATTCCATTGCAGGCCTGGATCAAAGGAGCTAAATTAAAGCAGGCTTCCTGGAAAGGAGTGAGAGACGAAAGTACCATTAGGGAAAGCAGGAGGGCATCTGAGTCCAAGAAGAGCATTGATTCTGAATTTTTCATCAGTCACATGAATTGAAAATCAAATTACATGCCTATTGTGGCATTGCAATTCTGCATATTCCTTTATGACTCTTTCCAGATTACAACACTCTATTGCTGAATGTGCTGTTTAATAACAGGTTCCCAATGCTATGGACCCAATTTGTCATGTCTTCTCTGAAAATGGCAAGTAGTTCCTTACTCTAAGTAAAGCAGTTTACAGTGGTTGCTCTTCAGTAACGATACTGCCCAATTATATCAAATATATATCAAATATTTCATCCAGTATCCTAAAAAAAGAGAAATACCATGGTATCATGAATATCAATTATGTCATAACACTTTGTAAATGGCAAATTTTTAATGGAAGCCACATTATGCCTTAATGTGAGCCAATTTTACAGTGCATATAACTGTAAAATCTCTTCCCTCTTTCCAAATAAATTGTGTCTTCTATTTCATGAGTATGAGTGTGATAACAGCTCCTGCAGTGAAGATGGCAAAAGTGCAATTTCATACAGAATGAATGTATGCCTTAGGATTCTTTGAGAAGCTACATTTTAGTTATTTAGCCTGAAAATACTTTACTTTTGCCAGTAGGCTATTTTATTTTGGAGACAGTAATTAATTTCAAAGCATCTGTCTGTATTTTCCAGACTTTAGCATATGCATACTATAAAGTGTTTATAATGAAGAGATAAAAACATTTTTATGCTAAGCTAGGCAAACTATGCAAGCTATTGAACTTTAGCTACACAGCCATTTTATGAATAATGTAAACTTAGTAAGGCTACATAATTGTTTTGCTTACCTTGTTGATTTAACTGATTGAATTTTGTGTTTTAAAAGATGTTGTCAAGCCCATAGAGTAAGAATATATTTTAAACTTCCTAAAATGTAGTAAGGAATAACTGGCAAAACTTACCTGGTTAAGTTGCGAGATTTCAGGGGAGAGCGAATCAGTGAAGCTTTCATTTTGTGAATAATAACCATCAGTCAAAAGCCATGTAATAGCAGTCCACTTATTCCCTTTTCTAGACACACAGGAATATGCAACCCTCTGAATAAAAGGTAATGTGTTTTATCGCTGCCAAGTGCTCTTCACCAAGATTTTTGGGCTTAACAGATCTGGTGGTAAGTGTGACAGTTCCTGATAGGAAGCCAGGGCAATGGAGAGATCATGGGTACGGTGTGTTGAGGGTGAATCAGGCAGTGTGATTCATGGCCCCTGAAAAGATGAACTGTTAGGGTGAGCGACCTGGTGAATAAAGTCCAGTCCTGGAAGTAAATAGACCTCTTTGGGAAAGAAGATCACACAGAGTGCAGTGCCTACTTTCTGTTGCTCCTGAAAATGTTTCTGCACGTTCATGATGGAGCATGCTCTTTTATTGACTTCTAGGAAGAAATACACCTTGTTTTGCGGTCTATTTGGATTATTTTATGGGGGTGTATGTGGACTACTTAGTGCAAAGCCATCACAACTGTGGCACTTTTCATGGTTGCAGAGTTGTGTTGACCTGTAGCCTGTGAAAGTCTGACAATTCCTGCTGCAGACATATAATCAATTCCTAATCCTGAGCATACCAGCACGTAAGGGAAACAGTCGGATTACAGGACAAATGGCTAAAATGTGGAACACATTTTGTTGCATCATTTTGCAAAAAACCAAAGTCATATACATCTCATACAACCTCCTAACAGCAGTTAGCTGCAGAGTTGGTTCTTCTGACTTCCAGTGCAGGCTTCTGTTAATGAAGGTGCAGAAACACGGACAAATCAGCCAAAGCAGAAAGATGCGTCAGCTGTCTTACTATAACTATTAGAAATGTGTGTCGTGACTGATGGCTGAGATTCTTGCTTTCTTTCACTTAAGATGTTGAGCAGAGTTAATGGTAGGTAGAGCACCTAAATGAAATAGAGTTGATGTGTTCGGTGTGAAAGCGATTGTGACTGCCTTAGGAAGTCTATTGTTTGATACATAAAAACTTGAGATCTTTTTCCATTTCTAATATAACTGATCAGGTGCAAACTGCTATCAAGTTCATTTGCAAAATATTTCTTTGGAGTTAAGGCCTTGCATACGTAGTGCAAAGAGCTTAGAGTATACCAAAATATAGATAACACCGAATGAAAAAAGTTAAGTTTAGCTTTCATCCACTTTTGGCATCTTGTCAAGTATTTTGTTCTCTTAAGATAAAAGATGTAACAACATTTTTTTATTATTATTATTTTAACTTCTAGCTGGGTGGTGCCAAACAAAGTGGCCAGTTCTGCCCACGTTTAGTAAATTCTATCCTCATGTTGGACGGTTTAAAGAGTATGTATCAAACCACAGATTTTACCTGTATGTGGACGAACTTCTGAGGTATGGAATTTCAAAAGTAAAAAAAAATAAAAATAAATAAATATCTTGGAAATATTTTTCATCTTATTTTTTGAAGAAATGGAAGTTTGCTTCTCTTCTTCTTTTGAGTTTTAACATACAGATCAAATATTGTTCTAAGATTTCATAGTAATTACATGTTTTAATTTAAATTGTTTGAAAACCAAATAAATAGTACTCTGCAATGTTGGTTAAAATGTTGCAAAAAATAATTTAATTGCTTTTCCAGATATTTTGTGATTTTTTTATTTGTTTAGAGCAGCCATTTTAATGTGTACTTGTTTCTCATAGTGTGTCTTAGAATATCTTTTGCAATTGCTTAGTGAAGAAAAACATGGGTAGCTGAACAAGCTAAAACACACAATAAAGCCCTGCAATTGCAAAAAAGGAGATAAAATTGAATAGAAAAAAGGAGACCCATCCACACAGCTATATAGGCTGATAAAAATGAAGTTAGATCCTTTGAGACTGCTTGGAGAGCTACCAAGAGGCTTTAGAGAAACACTGATTTTGGTTTGGGCTCTGAGGGAAATATACAGAAATGGTATCTGTTGAGTTGTGTGGTGGGTTAACAGAAGTGGTTTCTGTGTCCGGATGTGTTATGGTGTAATTTTTTGCAGTAGTACCGATCAGCAATGTCACTCTGTATGTTATACACTGTTCCTGATTTGAAAACTCGCTTTATAGTTCTGAGCCTGCCTGAAATCAGAGGGGTAAGGATTTTGCTGTGAGAGTAACCTCAAGGATAGCTGAAGGAAATGAAAGGGAAAAAACCTGTTTTGGTAGAGTGGGATTTTATTCTGGAACTGTAAAACAAAAAGAACGAACTAGGAAGTTTAATATACAATAATACTGGGTTGGGAAAGGAGACAATGCTCAACCAGGAAGAATGACATCCACCAACTGGTCCATACTAAACATACTTAAGCTTTCCATTTTCTGAGTACACAAAAGACAGTATCTTCTTCTGTTTAAAAAACAAACAAACAAACAAAAACTTATTTGAAAGTTAATACGCAGTCCACTGCAAGACAAAACCACAAAATATTTTTGGGAAAAAAAAAAAAAAAACCTGGAAAAAAAATATTGGGTAAGTCAAATAAAGAGTGTACAAAATATTCATTGCCTGTGAAAAGAAAATATTTTATTATTGTTGGCAGTGTACAGTGCTTCTTTTCTGGTGTTTTTTGGTTTTTTTTTTCTTGTTTCCTGACCCCCCACCCCACCCCCCTTCTTGCTCTCCCTGGGATTATCATACTGGTGGCTTCCTGGGGCTTGTTTGCTTTGCTTTGCTTTCAATTTTTTCTGCATTACCATTTTTAATGACCTTTTTAAGAAAACTGGAGTCCAAACAGGATATGCATGATTAAGTGTAAGTTTATAAAACAGATAATTCATACATACAATCACTACATGTAACCAGATTTAATATTCAATACACCATATTCTTACAAGCCATATATGTATAGGAAAGGTAACACTTGGCTCTGTTCTCTGGTTGAACCACACCATGTATGCCAACAATTCTTGTAAATCAAGATGCACTATGATTAAATTACTTTACTCATTCTTAATCCAATAATTCAAACACTCTGATGCTGACAAAACTGGTATTTGGTTCTTGCGTAAGTTGTAAATCAGATTCCACAAGCATGAGGAAGAGATTGTTATGACTGTGGAAGAGATTAATACAAGGATTCAATTCTGTAAATTAAAATTTCTATTTGGATAAAAATACAGTTTTCCGAGCTGCAAAATTCTATTGTCTTTGCCTGCCACTTTCTCACTGGTTGCAGACTTTGAATCTGGTAAAAGGTGAGTGTTGTGTTATGGGAAAAGACTGTAGAATGTAAAAAGTATGTATTCAACCCAACTGCCTAAAACCTCCTTAAATGCCTGTAAATTTAACTAATCAGTATCAGTACATGGTTTAGAAGTATTGCCATGTAAACCCTGGTTTCCAGTCTTCATTGTATTCCTCATTCCCATCTTCTCCTGGCATTGATGTCCTACTTTGAACCTTTGATGATGTGGGTGGAATTTACTTACCTTCCACCCTTGAGCAAAGGGGTTGATTTTACAAAGAGATGTCCATGATCACCTTTGGCAAATGGCTTTAACCCCATGTGATATGCTATGATCCAGTGAGACTTTCCTGAGTTCCCTCTGTTTGGAAATAGTTATGTATCTTCTGGCCATATAATTCCCGATGTAAGAATAATAGGGAATCTTTGAGGGCTTTGTTATCTTATTTCCTATGGAGTCTGACTGCATCTGAGCACATTACAGAGGAGCTGTATTAATGGAGGAAAGGTTCAGTTTTTGACTGCTGTCTTCCACAAAAGAACCCCAAATTTGGTGAGGGCAGTCAGTGCCCTGGCTAGTTTCTTCACTAGGGAGTGCATGAACCAAGGAGCCTTGAGAATCCAGGAAGAGTCGAGGGTATGGATTGTGGTCGATTGCATGGTCTCCACGAGGGCAGGAGTCCTGAAGCTTGCCAGAGCTGGTGGGAATGCAGTAGCTCCAGTCTCCATCTAGACAGGAGAGTTTCCTGGCAAGGGCTTAAAGGTAGTGAGGAGCCTGCATTTGCTGAGTAAACTGCAGATATTAAGTTTGCCTGGGTTCTGGTTTAATCCAGCGTATGAAGGCAGTGAAGCAGCAGACATTGCTGGAGAACTGATCGTCTTTCAGTGTCTTACCACAGACTGGCCTGAAGGTATAGCAGTTGTATTCCCGCAGTTAACTGGGGGGGGCAAAAAACCCAGAACCACAAAATAAGCTTCCAGCGTACCTGGGCAAGTGTAAGCAGAGTAACAGGTTCTGTTGAGGGAATCTTGCACACAAGGTAGAGTGATGTGGGTGTTGAGGCATGACTGCTAGTCATCCTCTCCTGATGTAGGGAAGTTAAATCTGGGACGGGAGGAGCACGGCCACTTTCAGGTTAGCTTTAATTTCCTAGCACTTAGCAAAATGAGTAGCTGTTTCACAGTTTCATCCGTGAATGTGTAACAGAGGATGGCGGAATATTCAAAGCCCTCTCACAGAACAAATAATAACACATTTAAGAATATCTTTATTCATTTTAGTGTCCTGTATTGGTCATTTATATTATACTGGTTTGGATTAAGGGTGTGTTTAGACAGTGTACTTTTGCGCATTGAAGTTGTCTTCTATATCCAGTCATAGCTGAAAAATAGTAGAGGTTAAGGAAGACACAAGAACCAAGAGACTAAAGCAGTGAAATCATATTTTAAAACTTAAAATGTACCAGCATTACAAGGCAACTATGAACAGCAGGTTTATTCTTTGTAAATTAGAGACTTAAAGTCCATCTGTCTAGAATTTGGTTTGCACAACTGTCACACTAAAGAGCATGTTCCCATTTGCTTGCTTTCCACTAGACCACCCTGGGATTTCCAGTTATTTTTAAAGAGGAGTTGCTATGGAATTGGCAGTGAGAAGAATTCAGAGATGCTATTCTTCTCAGCCTCTTCACCCTTCCCCTCCCCACCACCAAATCAAAGACAATAGTTTCACTGTGGACTACTGATTCAGTTGTCTTAAATCTGCACAGAGCACAAATGCAGGCATTCAGAACTTTCTAAAACTTTGTCACTTATTCTTGGCCTCTCCTTTGAGTTATAAAATTTAATTTTGATTGTGGTAAGATGCCCCAGCACATATTTTACAAAAATCCTAACCTGCTGATCAAATACTGTCAGGATGAAGGTATAGAGTTACTCATGCAACGTATGTACAGTCACAAATGTTTCACACTTTTGGGGATGCCGTGTTCTAGGACCATCGCTGCATCAGACAGAGCTCTGAACCTGCTCTTCAAAAAATAACTGTTATCTGAGATGTTGGAAAATCTTGATTAGTTGCGTAAAACCTGTGAGAAAGAGTCAGGCAGGTCTAATTCCAGCTGGGAGAGGAGTCAAACACATATCCAATAGCCAGCTTATTATAGAACAGTGTGAAACATAAGGCTTATTTCAGGAACTTACTGAGTTTTGTGGTTTATCTGTTATATAGTTAGGGTCATGGGTTTTTTCTTATTTGTTTAGTCATTTTTTTTATTTCTGGAGCACAGCAGCATCTACATTTTGATCTTATATTTCTTTTGAATCGTCACCCCGATCATTCCAAGATATAGTTGGATTGCATTCAGTAGCTTTATATTAAAATCCGTAATGCATGTATTTATTGAAAGAAATATGAAAATGTATGAAAATATCTAATTGTGTATACTGTTTGGATGGAAAATTAAAGATGATAACCCCTTTTCACCATTCAGCAGAGAATGAAAGAGCAAGAGAGATTCAAAAACTTCATTAATTGCTGTAACATGACGTTACAAGCCACCTGCATTTCAAAGAATTTACAGTGAAGCAGATGGATTGATGAATATGCCATCAAAGGTTTTGAGAATGTTTGTTTTAAAAATAAACTGCTTTCTAAGTCATTGACAATCAAAGCATACAATTTACAAAAATGTCACTGCTCTTTTTTTCTTGTATCCTGCATACTTTTAAAAACATATCCTTGTCTTTGGGAGCAGGATTCAGAGATGACGTTTTCATAAGCAGTGACTGCAGTACATTTGAAACAATCTTCATGTCATCAGAAGATTTACAATGCCTTATGTTTCATGCATGTCTAATAACCGAGGGCAGGAGTGGAGTGTTAGTGTTTTTTTAATTTCACTCTGTGGGCCTGGAGCTCATGGAGGTGCTGAATTAGTCCTCTTGACTAGACTGAGTAGCGTGGCAAGATGCTGTATGAGCATAGCTAATGTAATAATAATCTACACTGACAATTTTACAAAAATCTTAATTTTATTCACTATTCAACAGAAAGGATGAAAATCTATGCTGCATTAAGTGGCTTTATGGTTAGTATGGTCTTGTTCATCGGAGGGCCCAGGAAACTGAAGTCTTGAACTAAAGTAACCTTATTGCAGAGTTATGATTGACATCCAAAGTCCAGTCATTCCAATAAAAAGTATTATTATTTTTATGGGGTGGGGGAGATGTTTTTGTTCAGAACTAAGTATCAGATATTGGGGAGGTAGCAGAGGAGAAATAGTAGCCCTCTTTTTGTCTCTGATGAATCTGATGAGTTGAACAAACAGAAATAGTTTCCCCTCTTTAGAGTGTTGACATTGCTACATGTTCTTCTAGAGCAGATTGACTCATCAAAACTTCCTTCCATGGTTGAACAGGGGTTATAGCAGAAACTTGCTATTAAGTTACTTCTGGACTGACTTTCAGTGTAAATTTCACTTTCATCATCTTCATTTCCTAAAACCATTATAAACAGAAAAACTGCTAATTTTTTAATCTATTTTAGTACCATGTTATGGTGCCTGCTAGATGAGTTCTAAGAGAAGAACTGAGATGCACATTCTTACTTTCAAAAAATAATTTCTAATTCTGCAGCTTGATTAGATGTTGATTGCTTCACAAAGTCCTTTCCTTATAGAGGGAGAGTGAATGAATATCTCAACTTCAGTTAAAAGAAAGTAGAGGTACGCTTATTTCTTCATTGTGAAATATATCAGAATGTAAAAAAACAGTGAAGATTATCTGTATCTACTAGAAAGAACAAAAAATTGAAAAGGAAATTAGGCAAGACCCTAATTCTCATCATTTTTATTTAAAACATTTTCTGTGCAAATGCTTGGAACATTTGAAAGTGGAAATCAAAAGAAAACAGTGGAGAAGGGGCATGAAAAACCCAGCTCTGAAATTTAAATCTTTTTTAATATTTAGTGTGAGATGCATTAAGAACATCAATCGGTCTTTCTTTTTTGCAATCAGGTAGTGGTATGCTCATCTAGATCTCCACTTTGGTAAAGAACATTAAGATGTGAAAGGATTGACATGTCTGTGGACAGCAGAGCAATTTAGTCTACAGACTGAGTCACTTTCTTGCTTTAGGAAAAAAGAGAAAAATGAAAGACAAAGATTCAAAGAAGATGAGGAAAATGGAAATACAGCTGTGCTGTGTCAGATTTGAGTGCTCCAAAGTTTAAAATGTATGATTTCACTGTGTCCTTCCAAGTGGTTTCATTTGACCTTCGTACGTGGAACTCTCAGTATAATAGACTAAATATTTACTGAAGTCTTCAATGATGAGTATTTGAACAATGCTGCTTTTTTTTTTCTTGCAATACCAAAGAATAGGAATACCAAAAAAGAAGAAATAGTGCACTAAATACTGACAGTGTATATGAAATACTTAACAGTGTAGGAAGTGTTACATAACATGTTCTTTGTTTTTAATTGTTTGGGGTTTTTTTTTGTTGTACATTTTATCACTGTATTTGAAAGGGGAGAGGGGGAAAATTAAATAAGGAAGAAAACTTTAATAGCTTAAAGAGATCTTTAAACACAGAAAAAAGCACACTAGTTTCATTAGGGTAACATTACCTACGCAGGGATTTCTACCTTCACTGGAAAAGAAAATGAAGGCATATACAAATCAGAAAGATCAAAACCCATTCCCTTCATTAAACACAGCGCTGTTTGTAAGACATCACTGTTCAGAGGCATCCTTGTCCTTGAGAGACTGGTGGGACGGTTACACTATGGATTTACAACACAGTGCTTGTACCTGGTGTTTAGGCACACCCTGGCTACAGCAGCCTGTGACATAACTGTACCCTCAGAAGTGATGCCTTTTTGCTTGTATGAACTACTCGTACCTTCTAGGATACTAGGTGGAGTGCTAACTGTAGTAAAAGTTTGTGTTTCTATTTTAATGGGAAATATTTGCCATTTTACAATTTAGAGCTTTCTATAAGCTACAATCTCCCATTCTGTTTTTCCTCCTTCGCCTAAGGACAAGATAAAATAATCTTTAGTGAAGTATTACTGCCTTTCCATCTTCCTTTATATGAAAAGTGATTGAGATGTAATTACTGGGTAGCTGATTGTTTTTATAATGGGTAAAATTTGTCATTTGCATTTGGCTAGGTTTCATTAGTGTTATCCAGTGTATGTCAAAGTAGATGCTAAGAGGGTGTGTGTCTTTTAAATGCCGGGCATACACAGAATTTGGTGAAATACCCATCTCTAAATAGGGTTACACTTCTGTTTTCCCCTGATTCTTAGCGTCTGAAGTAACAATACAAATTAAAAAATGCCTCTATGCAACTGGAGGAAATTTAAGATTCTAAACAACAACACAGTCCCTTTGTGAACGTAGATATGATTGGAGAGGTCAGAAGGGAAAAAATACAGGGGAAGTGTGTTATTTTCCTCTTGAGAAAGAGGGATTTGCAGTCGTTCAAATAGCAACTTGCCCAGATTTCACTATCCTGTCAGTACTTTGGAGTGTCATTCTAAAAGACAACTGCAGTTCAGATGTGGTAACTAAGTGCTTTGATGTCTCTGTTCATCCCTTGCAGATCATAATCCATTTTCCTCCTCAGATCACCTCAGACTGTGATGTTAATCAGCATAATTTATATTCACTGTTTAGAAGAGTCTGGGTGATATCATAAATGTAATGGAATCTGTTTAAGTAACGTGTGATCTTTTTATTTTGCATTTATTTCAAAGTCTTTCTTGCAAGAATGTTAGGGTTTTGGGGAAGGTATTGTCATTTCAACAGTTTATCAGAATGAGATTAAAAGTACTATTAATATTTTGGGGGTTGGTGGCTACATTTTGTGACAAACCATTACATTCTGTTGAATTCATTTATGTTTTAATGCATAAAACCCCTTTTAGTTTGTTTCTCGTGCTGATTTTTTTTCCCTTTATAATATTGAGATCAAATATGTGACTAAAAAACTGGCCAAGCACGAAATTGTTTCTCAGCATTGCAGGAGATGGTTCAAATGGCAGCAAAATTAGGAGAACTGTCAAGATTTTTTTTTTAAGTGATGCTCAGAAATGTAAGAGCATTAAACCACAAAGATAACACATCCAAATTTAGGCTATGCTTGCTTGATAAACTGATAATATTAATAAACACTGTCTAATCGGTGCCCATATTTAGCTTTGGCAATACCTGTAGCCACAGCCACAGGTGCAAGGACTGGTGTAGATCTTGCACCTTATGGCAACTGCCACTGACAAGCAATTAGAGTTCATTATGACGGTGCTTATCCTATACTAATTAACGTTTCTGTTGCGTTGTTTTCCATGTTTGACCGTGTGACAGCCACAGGCCTGATGGCCTCTGTGAATAATCAGCGGAGGAATTGCTAGCTGCGGTAGAATTTCTACAAAATGCATTCAAACAGATGTGATCCTATCTTCTTGCAGACAGTGTAAGCAAGACTGAACTTCCATAGAAGTTCCTGTGAAAGAAAAATAGTAAATACGTAGGAGGACTAGAAGAGAATGATCTTGAACTTGTTCATGCCCATAAAATTTGCTGCATTTCTGCCTACAAAGGCAAGTTATAGCGATCAGGCTGTAAACCAGAGTTGTTTATGGCTTGGTGCGCTAAGCAAGCTTGCAGAGTCACAGACTCTCCAGTTTCCTCTTCAGACCAGAAGAAAAGTGCTGTTAAATTAAATGCTTGGCCTCAAATAAACCAAAAAGCAGCTGCCCCTCCTGTTTTGGGATTTGTTGCTTCCAGTTAAGAATGGGGACCTTGAAAGTCGTAAGTGTCCCACAAGCACTGTGACTATGCTCAGACTGTGCCTCAGCTCTTCTCTAACAAACCCCTGGCAACATAACGCTTTGGCATCTTGTAAAGGTCTGGAAGAAGACAGTGTACGAGGCTTCAGAGACAAAACCGAGATGAACGAACAGAGCAGGTAGATGGACAAAGTTTGAATAGTTTATTCTCAGGTGTTACGTTTTTATACATTTAATGAAATAGGGCTGGGTTTTGGTAAAAAAAAAAAAAAAAAAAATTCAAGTTGAATTTGGGTTTTTTCCTCCAGGAGTTTGGTGGAATGCAGTGTTTACTGCGGCCAGAGACCAAGGAAGGGACAGGTGGCATGGCTCAGTCAGGATACAGTCAGATGGTGGACAATTACCTCATTGTGCTGATGGCCAGGGGCAGAAGCTCTCGGATATGTGAGGCATTTCCCAGGCAGGGTAACGCACAGCCTGTTGGTCATGACAGATCGTTTGGCAGTTTTATAGCCAGTATCAAATTGAATACATTAGGTCTTGAAAACACATTTTCATTTGTGTTCCTGCAAAGGCAAAAGGTATTGAATGGTTCTGACAGAGAACAAAAGACCCATTATATTAGGATCTTATTTGCCTCATATATTGCCTTTCTTCATTATTCATGTTTGCATTAGAGACAAATATGTTGAGGTGGAAGTTACCTATCTTTATTTTACATTTTGTTCAGTTGCTAAGTGCCAGATCTCTGCCAAAGGACGGTATTATGAATAGCGTATGAGAAACAACCTGAGTATGAGGATGTTATCCTTTGAAACAGCTTTAGTGGGAAGAGTCATGGATCATCCAGAGTGCAGTATCTTTGGCATGTGAAATCTGAAGTAGTTTATTGGGTGTGTAATTAGGGAGGAGAAGGAATTCTTTAATGCATTTGCTATCCTGGCAAAGTAATGCAGAAAGCAGGGACTATGTAAAATGTGACGACACTTTTTTCCTCTGCCACCTTCCCTCTGACTTCTTAAATTGGAAGTAGAGTTAGTTGGGAATATTCTGGCAGAAGTTTTTCTTTGATTTCAAGAAACTCTTACTTCAGTGAGAGTCTGTCCTAGTTCTGTGCCTCTTTGCCTGGGGGCTGCTGGGGTACCAAAATCACCGTGTCCGTGGCCCCGAGGTATCTGTTGCACTGCTTGCTTGCATATCAACAAGTCAGCATCTTCTATGGCTGTCACAAGGCCTGGAAGCCTTGAGGGCCTTGTGACAGGCACTATGGAGGCTCACATTTTGCAGCAGAGAGCTCACACTTTTCAAAATCCAGGCTTGAACTGGGTGCAGTCTGTGTTTCTGGAGTCTTGACCTGGTGGGCTGACGTTTGGAGGTGGAGAGAGCAATGGGAATGCGTTCCCCGAGTCTCTGGGAGCAGAAACATCACCAGCTTCCTTTTGGAAAAACAAAATATTTTGATTTAATACCAATAGTACATTAAAATGTTAAAACTTCTAGAGAAAGAAGATGACCTCTGCCTTGCATTTTATGTTTGTGCTGTGCTAGCTGTGTTACTGGATTTTGTGGTCTTCTTGTGACCCTTGAGGCACTTTGAGAAATATCCTTCATGCTTTTGGATGATCTTTCCAGATTCTTCACAATTTCTGGGGGAAATGAACGTGAGCAATGGCTGCTAACTGTTAGTTGTTTCCCTACCCTGGAAGTGGCCTTGGCATCACTGTCCAACCCCTTTTTTCTGGGACACTGGTATTAGGTGCTTTGTATGAAAAATTATCAATATTAGATAATTTGGGAATTGCATAGGGCTATCTGCAGAGGAAACGAAATATAAGAAAGTGAAAAATACCAAGTGTTTGAGAGGAAAACAACACAAGTGACAGCAGAGAGAAGATTTAAAAGAATGACATGGATGAGAAACTACAATGGTGCAGAGAATTCTGGAATAGCCTATGCTGTTCTGGCACGGGAGACAGCAGAGGAAGGAGAGAGTAAGCATAAAGGAGACTGCAAGGTAGAAGATAGAGGTTAAGGAAAGGATAAGCAGAGGAAACTCAGAGAGCAAGAAAAAAAAACCAAAGAGCAGTAGAGAGCTAAATGTAGTGTAGGAGAGAATATAAAGAAGGAGGAAATGAAACAAAAAAGCAAGGGGGGGAATATTAAGGGAAATTACAAGTGTACTAAGAAGCCTATTCCTTCTGTCTTTAATGAGTAATTAAAGCCTCTTTTTTTTTTTACTTTTTTTTTTTCTTTTGGTCTGTGACTGCAAAGAGGGGAGATTTCCACAGGCTTTGGTGAAGCAGGATGCGGAGGCAGGAAGCCTGTGACCTCTGGGAGGAGAGGGCTCACCGGGGGCCTTGGGAGGCTGCGGAGGACTTTGCTGCTGCAAGAACTGTAGGAACTGATTTGCAGTATGATTTTTATATCTTTAGAGAGCAATCCAGTGTAATCCATCTGCTGATTTCACAGGGCTTAGGATCCGGCTGGATTCCCCTCAGGTCTTTGTGCAGAGGGCATTGCTGCTTAGTAGTGGAGAAAATGCTTAAATAATAGTTTGCAATTTAGAATAATAATTTTATGATATTCATTGGCTAAAAGTGACGATGAATGTAACAGACATCATAGGAGGGATATAGGGGAGGTGTCATGGAAGGACAGAAGCTATGCAATTAGTATTACTGTAATGAGAAATATTCTTGAAGTTGAAACTTCATCAGTTTATTAGAACTGCAAGGCAGTCTCCTTTCCAGGTTTTTTGGAGACCTGGTGTGCCCAGCTCCTCCTTGCCACATGCACCTGACATAGTAGACTGGAGCAAGATCCTAGCATTGGGTAGCTGCAAACACTTTTTTAAAAACTGAAATATCCTTCTGTGTTATGAGGTAAACAATAATTTGCACTTGCTGGACATTAGGGTGTGTGGTGTTTTGAAACCGTGTGCTTTGATAACTGAATTTTATACCAGTTAAAAAGGAGGAGCTTCAGAAACATAATTTTAGCTCTTCAAATATATTAAATTTTGGGGGAAATAGTGTGGATAGTCAAAAATATTCAGGTGTGCTTTAACTCAAGCATCTGTGAAGCATAAGACTAAGCATACAGGGAATGGTCAACCAGTTCTGATAACAATTTTATATAGAAAATTGACTTTATCATTTCAGTTAGATACGTAGTAGTACATTAAAAAAAAATAATATTGATGATCAGAAAGAAATTTCTTTTAGGTATCAAAGACCAAATCTGAAAGATGTCACACAGTATCTGCAAAATATGAGACAACTGGGAGCACATGTATTTAACTCCTACCTGATAGGCTTTTGCCCCAAATGAAGGAAACCTTATTTGAATTGAATTTAAATGCTATCTCTTGATATGTAGTAATATAAACATCTAACCTTAAGTACACGACAAAGTTTACAGTAGTGTATCTTACAGCCTTCTTGTGATGTTATTCAATGTGGGAAATAGTTTGTATCTTTAGACCTCAAGCTTAAAATAGTTTGTATCTTTAGACCTCAAGCTTAAAGTTAAAAAAAAAAAAAAAAAAGCCTCCATAGTTCACTGCACAGAACAATTAATAAATGTATGAAATGGTCAGCTAGTTAAGGCAGATAGTTGGGTCACTGCCAAGAAAACATTTTGATAAATCTGCTTTAATCTCCTTATCTAAGTCAGGTATAGATGTATGTATAATACAGTTTGGTCTTCCTTACGATACAGTATTTGTCCAGCTGAGTGATTGCTGAAAGAGGGGGAAAAATATACAGTGCCTGCATTATGCACTCATACTCCTTCCTTATCCAAGTTTAAATAATGTTTCCCTAGTTAGACCTATGAATTGTGTACCTCATTAAGCATAGGAACCAACAATGCACATATGCCACTAGTGTCCACTTTCCTTCAGAGATTTAGGGTGATGAGAAGATAAAAGGTCTGCCTACCAGATGGAGCTTGTCAGATTAGCAATCGGAGCAGCGTAAAGAGCACTGTCATATTGGGTTGTTTTTCTTTTCCTTTCCCTTTTTTTTTCCTTGAGACACAAAGCAATCCCTTTATAACACATGTGCATATTTTATGGTGATTTTTTTTTTTTTTTTTTTTTAGGAAGAACGGGAGGAAAAAAGGCCTCAGCAGAAGGTTGCTGGTGGTTGTACCACTAGCAGAGTAGTCATTGCCTTCGGGCACTTTCCTGCTTTCCTGGTAATAAGGAACCTTAGCAACCAGTGGCTCAGGAAAGGCAGAGTCAAATAAGTCTCTTGGGGACAAGTAGGCCACATGAAGTGAGAGCCATTAGACAAAGCAATGAGATTACTGCTCCAGAAAGGGTTTACTACATATATTACCACATAGATTTTACAGGGCTGCCAGCTCACTCAACTTACAAATGTCAAACATGATTTAAAAGGTTATTATACTATCAACAAAGAAAGAGGATGATTTTCTATCACTGAAATTTCTATTTCATTCTGTTGCATATACTGCATCTTGCAAAGTCCAATATAGCCAAATACCTGTTTTTATTTTTAGTAAGTGTTTTAAGGTCCTCAAGATGGAAAAAAAACCAACCTTTTTCACTTTATTTATATTAGAAAATTTATCTCCTCTCATCACATAACAGTATGATAAATATTGCATGTAAGTCAGGTATTGAGAATTTGAAGACTTGTCTTTGAGATTGGTTGTATTTCTGTAATATGTCAAAAAGGGCCCATATCGATAATTACTGTGAAACCAGAGTTTCAAGTCTTGAAAGTTTTAAAAGCAACATTTGCTTTCGCAATATACTGTAAAGCAGTATGGCTCTTTAAATACAGAAACTTTAATACCTTTGTCTTTAGTTTAGTAAATTACATGAAGAATTTATTGTAACTGATCTTTAAAACAAACCTGAGAGGAAGAAATAGATTTTTTTCATTTTATACCCCTGGGTTATTTTTTTCTAGCTTAACAGAGACCTCTGTTGGGGTGTGTGTTTAATTGTATTTTATAGCAAGACATCAATTTTAAGCAGCTGCTTTTACTAGGTACCCTAGTATCATACTTTGCTACCCAATCAGAATTAAAATTGAAACTTATTAAGTACTGGCTGTTTTGTACCTAGTTATTCTATGGCTTCCAGCAGAGTTGCTAAATTACACAATGCAATGCATCCTTACTTCAATTTTTTACCCACCTAGAATCCATTGCAATATGGATCAAAAGCTGATTTGTGTCATGTAGATATCTAAAAGGAAACCGTTTTCTCCTTTCTCCTTATGAGGCATCTTATTTCAGCTTCTCTAAAATTGTAATGATTTTTCCAGACTTGCTTTCCACATGTACAAATCACCCCCATTCCATAGTGAATGGGAGTTTGTATTTATCTGTATAAATCTGTAAAATCTAATATTGCTAACTTCTAATCTTTGGCTGATTCTAAGTACAGCAGTATATTGGAGCTTGTAAAGAATGATGGCATTTGCTGGAGTTTGGGGTAGTAGGTTTTACTCTTTAATATTCAGAAAATATAGGTCGTCTTTTCCTTTTGTCGTAGTCCTAAAGCATTAAATTTAATATTCTGAATTCACAGAGGTAAGTATCTGTCAAGTTAAAATTAAAACTGTTGGAAAAAGCTTACTGTTGAATCTCAGAATTAAAAGCAGCACTAAATTGTTCCAAAATCAGTATGTCTGTTATCTTCATCTGTCACTGGAAGTTTGAGAATCTTCATGTTTCAGCAGGCAAAATGCCTAAGTTACAAAGGAAGCAATCTTGAAAGAAATAAGAAAAATCACCAAATTACCCATAGAAGTAGCTTAAGAAAAAGTAACAATTGATCTTTCCTATCACCATTTTCCTACAACAGTTATAAAAACTCTGTTTGAAATTTTTAAATTATTATTTCAGACCTCTGGAGATAAGTATGTTTTCTCTATCAACAAAATGTTTTACATTATAGTGTCAATCAGCTGGAAAAATGCATGTACTTCATTCTTGTTAGAACTTGATAAGAAAACAAAAAAAAAAACCCAACCAGCTAGATGAAAATAAATTAGGACCACAGGAATGAGCTAAGTGCTCTATTTTATCCTGCTCCATTGATATTGAATTCAAGTAGCATAAACATGGAAACCTATTTAAAAGATTGCTTGCAATATATAAATTGCCTGCTTCATTTTGCTCAGGTGTGGAGGACATAAGTAGTTGAATAATAATGATAGGTTTGCACTTGTATATCACTTTTTGTGTAAGTATTTCAAAGCACATTGTAAACATAGTCACATGAACTTTATCAGCTTGTAAGATCTCAGCTTTAGGAGCTGCGATGGCAAGACAAAGGAGGAAAGTGCCAATTGTGTTTTGTGGCAGAAACTAAGAAAGAACCCGGGAATCCTGATCCTCAGCATCCTGCTGAAACATTAGAAATTATTTAGGTTATAACTGTCTTTTAACAACATAGGGCCCCTACGTGACTCCAAGGTAGGCATTACGTCTAAGCATAAAGGAAAGCATTTTTCAGAAAAATTGACTTCTAGTATTGTTTAGGTTTGCCAACTTATAAGTGGATGTATTTCTCACACTGTTGTTAATCATCTTGTTGTTTCAAGCAAAAACACTAAATTAAACAATTTAAATATTCTCAGATGGCCAAAAGATCTCTTGCGAATTTTTCTCTGGGAAAAGAACACAGAAAAAACCACCTGGCTTATAAAATTAGTTCATACTGGTTTGAAGTGAGGAAAAATTTTAATTTTTTAACAGGGCAACTATGTTTAATGAGAACTTGCTTGTTGATAGAAAAAAATGAAATAATTTATTCAACCTGAGTCAAAAAAAAAATATATATTATATGTTAATTTGTACTTCCTTCGTATTCCCAGAGAAGCTTGGGAGAAATACCAAATCATTCTCCCAGACTAAGGGAGTGAGCACTAGGGTTGTCTTAGTGGTAGTGATGCAGACTGTGCAGCGGCTCCCCGAGCCCTCTCGGGATAACCTTTGTGTGCGATTCCTCTGAAAGGAGAAATAACAAAATTAAGAACAAGCATATGGCATGATGGAACTTGTCGCATTTCAGATGGTTTCACTGAATTGGCGGCTATCTGATAGGTTTCTACTATGTATTTGGTGTTTGGGAGGAAGAAGGAACCTTGTGAATTTTTCTATGAAGTGGTGATAATGCAAAGGAGAGTAGAGCAGTAGTGAGACAACAGTCTGGTACAAGCTCTGCGATATGGAAAAGGATCCAACAGACAGAATTAATTTGCTACATTTTTTGAAAAATGTTTGGTTTCTGTTTTCTGCAGCCTGTCCTTTTATATGAATGCTTAATGTGACTGGATTGTAGCAGTTTGTTGCATGATGCTGGAGTCTGATCCCTGTTGAAACCCTTGGGTACTGCTGTAACAGAAATGGTAACGAGGAATTTGTTTGTCAGGTTTCCCTTTGTTTTTAATTGGATCTGTCAACCCCTTTTAGCTGGAATAGACTTCAGAAATGGTGTAGTTAGGGGATTCTGTATGGTCAATAGCTTCAAGGGATAGATTCTTCAAGGAAGACTAGTAACATTCATTACTTGGCATTTTTGCTTTAGCATACACTTCGGCAAATAAAACCAAACTTTACTGTTTGTGTGTTCTGGTTCTAGCAATTTGTTTGTATAAAGTCAAAGAACAAAAATATTATGGTATCTGTATATTCTGTTTACTGCTTCCCATACATTTACAAGTCTGTTTCTCCAAATTAGTTTGTCATCAGGAATTTTCTTATGTTAGGGGGAAGGAGACTGTGAAGTCAGTGGAAGCAACTGGGAAGGTGGTAAGTTATAGCTGGGGAATGTCCTTCCTTGCAGGGCTGCTTTGAACTATTACTTATAAGACAGCAGTTACTTGCGATCAGTTAATATTCTTTTATAAATCCAGTTTCATGCTTGCTTATATTTATTGATCTGTGCTGACTCACTGGGGTTTTTGTTTATTTATTTTTACATCAGTAATGTGTCCTGTTATGAGTATTTTTAAGAAAAACCTGTGAACAGACCTTGATTCCACTGAAATAAATCACAGAACTCCCACCAGCTCCAGCTGAGCTTCGTGTTTTACTCCTCATCATGAATCTCCACCATGCCAGCTTCTGTGGTGAGGATGGTTACGGAGACTTTTTGCCCCATGAACCCAGGTCCCTGGTTTCTGTAGTACCACAGCATTTGTTTAATGGTCAGTGCAGTAAACCAGTTCATTAAAATGTTTATAAGTTGCCTTTAAAACAAAAAAGCAATAGTTGTATTTCAAGAATCCTTGTAAGCAGCAGGACAGATGAGGAGAGGTTAGACTTTTGAGAGTTTTAGATGCCTAACGTCTCTGTTATTTAAATAGGATTAGGCATCTATGTAGGAGATGACCGTGTAATGAGTTTTGTGGGTATTTCCCTAGCTTCCTACTATAGGGCTACATTATACCTTAGTGCATTTCTTCATCTCTAAAAAGACACATAGAGTGGGGTTCAGTTACCTAAATGGAGGCAACTAGACATCCCAAGATGATATTTTCCAGTTGCTGATGTAGCAGCACCGGTGTCTGTTGCAAATCCTCTTCTTTTCAGCCAGCCCTGTCATCTAGAAATGCCTCAGATAACCAGGAAACTGAGTCCCACCATTGGTTTAGGGCGAAACTCGAGGTTTTGGACCCATATGTTTTGGTGCCTGACTGCAGGTGGCAATGGGTAGCTAGGTGTCTGAGTGCCCATGTTAAACAATGAAGACCTGGTCAGCGTGGTTAATGGACTTGGAAATTACTACACCTGTCCTGTCATTCTCCTGATGAATTTTTATCAGGATTTAAAATTAATATAATTATAAATTAAATTAATTAATTTAACAGATTTTATTATCCATTTCTTCAGTGCCTTGTAATTAGAGCTTAGGCACCTATCTCACATGTTGCTGCCTGCATTTAAGCACCACGCCTATCTTTAGGTGTCCATAATGGGAAGCTGAACGCCATTAATTACTTTATTGCCATCCCTTTGGGCAGAAAGGAAATCACACAGCTGTACCAGGGAATCTCAACAGTTTTAGGACACCTTGAATGTTTGTTGTATGAGTGGTGATATAAGAAAATGAAAACTACAAGGATGACTTTCAGACCTCGACAGGAATTTGAAGAAATATTCATTAGGAGTCAATGCACTGTCTTCTGAACTGAGACTGTCAGGCAGAGAGGTAAATACTAATATGGAATTTGTGCTGGCATGTTTGTATGCAGCCTTTAGTTCAGCTTAGGTTTTAGAGTTTGTTTGGAATTGTAAACATGCTAAAAGGATTACAGAGTGTGCATATTGATGTTATAGTGGAAGCCTGATGGTTTGTACAGTTAGATATGTACAGGAAATATTTCACAATGGTCCAGAGAAAATATTTTGGCTTTGCAGCGACTATTGATGGAAAACTCCATTTAATTCCATAACATTGCCAACGTATTAGAGAGAGTTCAGCTAAGAATAGCACAGATGAGAGGGCTAAAGGGTCTAATTTGCTAAGAATGTGTTAAATATACAGAGCTTGATGAAGTGATAACTAAGAGGGATCTCATAGTTGTCTTTATTAACAGTGTATGATGCCAAAAAGGAGAGAGTAATTAGCCTGGAGGAACGGGAAGTAAAATACCTACAAGAATAGAGAATAAATGGACAAGTTAAATCATACGCTTCTTATGTCCTGATTTCTTTAATGTTCTCCTCCCCTACTTAAAGCTCATCTTTTCACATCCAGGCTGCCAGAAAAGATGACTGTCATTTTCCCATGTTCGCTTTCTTTTATAGTACATTCACTGACTTTCTGTCACCCCTAATATGAAACACTTCAATCTTCCCAGTTTTACATTCAGTACTTGTGCATCTCTAGCCTAGATCCTGACCTTGAACATCTGACCGCTTGGACTTTAGTTCGTAAAGACCTTTTAATAGGAAGGAATGGGTGCCAAAGTTACTTAGAAAATGATACCTTTAGCTTTTATACCCCTTCTTATTTATCTGTTCCTCCACTTCTATAAACTTCAATGCCTCACTTGTTGCTTTTTCCTTTTCCTGCCTCTGTACCTCTTTCCATGATGTTTTTTATGTATCAGTATCAAATTAGAGCTCACAAAAAATGCCTGAAAGGTTGGAAGAGGTCAGAGGGTAGCATGTTTTCTGTTGTGCATGTGGCGGAATGACAGGGGACACAGTTTAAAACTGTCAGCAGATCAACAGTAATTTGTTAACTTGCTGTGATTCACCTGTTACCTGCACTAAACATTTTTCCCTAAATGCTGAACTCCAGCACGCAGGGCTTTACGAAGACAATAAATTCAGAGGAATGCAGGAGTGGTAGTGCTGCATTAGGAGGCAGAGAGTGTGAAATACGCCAAAATTACCAAAATTATCAAAAATTACCAAAATCAGAATGACAAACACGGTCTGTTTGGTTCATTTAGTAATTTTTTACACCACTCAGAGTAGTATAAGATCCTAAGAATGGTTAAGTTTTTTCTGCATAGCAGTAAACTCATCTCTGGAACCAAGCAAATAACAGTAGAATCTGAGTTGCACAGCTGCTAAACCCATAAGATTTCAGTCGCCTTACATAGCTCCCCATGTGGTCTCTTTTTCTGCCCTAGATTTGCTGAACACATGCACGGGGCTTCAAATCTTTTGGCAATCTTGGCTGAGTTACGTTTGGAAAGTTCCAGCAAGCTCTCGTAATTACCTCATTTTCTGTTTGTAGTCAGTGCATTGATGTTATCACCTCATGTTTTCCAGCTAAAGAAATCAGGCCCCATGATGCAACCTAATGGCATTCATACCTATCTTAAACATATTTTAATACATCAGTACCTAAACCAGTAAATATATAAATATGCTCTAATTACAGATTATTTGTGTGTGTATTTGAAAGTTTTCAAACTGTTATGAAATATTTTGTTTTAACTCTTTTCTCAAGTCATGAGTAGGGCAAGATAGCAAAATACCAAATTTGTCCATAATGGGCCCAAGGAAACACTTTTATAAAGTACAGTACGTGCTTGAATTGACAAAGAAAATGGAAGAAAAAAAATCCAGCTTTTGGCACAGCCTAACAACAGGTTCTGTTCCTTCTGTTATTTGCAACAAGGGGGTTTTTAAATAGGCCTTACTGGCAAAGAGAAACAGCAGGGTGAAGGAAAGCTATAAAAAACCTATGGTTTCCTTTAGCTCAAAGAAGATAAAATTCATAGAGAGCTGAGCTATAATACTTGACCACCTAAACTGTGTGGAAAATGGTCATGGTTTCTCACTGTATGTGCAGGTGGTGTGT
The DNA here is from genome assembly GCF_023634155.1 of Falco peregrinus. Classification (NCBI taxonomy): domain Eukaryota; kingdom Metazoa; phylum Chordata; class Aves; order Falconiformes; family Falconidae; genus Falco; species Falco peregrinus. Next base: position 13,704,699 of record NC_073724.1, on the reverse strand, counting down.
ATTGTAAGGGCAGAATTAGGCAGTCTTACTGCATAAACTCTTTTAGATGAAATTTCAGCTTTGGACAAAAATTAAACAAGTGCCTTTTTATATTTTACAAGCTTCTTTTAGATGCTGAACTTTCAAAATATGCCTTTAAACTATATCCAGTGAAAGATAAAGTCAACCAAGCTTTAGCTTGTGAAACTTCATCAACCAGTTGTAAATAGTGTCAGCTGAAGGGTAAAGAGAACAGTTAGCAAGATTCTAGGTCTGCACCGCACTGCAGGCTCCTCTCTGTGTCCCCCTCCTAGCTTTTCTGCCCGCTGGATAGGAAAGCAGTAGTGAAATACTTCACTGTTTATAATGATGGAGTGCTTGCCCGTGTCTCAGCAGGTTGCCAGAAAAAAAGCAGCGGCACAGGCCGGCTTGATAGGAGAGCTCATCCAAGCCAGAATTTCGGAAGTCATAATATATGTGACATCTCTGAGGTGGTGTTGACAGATGAGTTGTAAAGGAAGAAGTGCAATTGGTCATTAAGGTGCTAAGTGGTGGGTCTAAGGCAGCTGGAGCAGGAATAGAAAGTGGAGCATTGTTTGTTAATAAATCATCATGGAGAAAGTAGAAAGACCTGCAAATTTTAATTCCACACTAGGAATCAAAGAATAATACCCAGATCTCAGTTGTACATAAAATAATTATTTCCCTTGTTAGAAAGTGTTGCACTGGCTTCCTCTTTTGAACATAACTATTCTAGCCTAGCAAGACTTATTACAAATATAGAATAAGTCATGTTTTATGTGTGGTTTTCATAGATGTTGACAAAGGAGAGCAGAGAGACAGGATTAACTGATGCCCTGATCTGTGTGTCACGGTTTGTTGTGGACAGTTGAGAACTAAGGGGACTATTGAACTAAGGAAGAATTGTAAAGATCAACATCTATGCTTGGTTTATGCATGAGCATGTCTGTGTTGGAACAGACTGATCGGGAGGGAGTCAGACTGTATGGAAATGCTTTTCCTTGATCAGAAGGTACGCAAAATACTGCCCTAAGACGGTGTTTGTTTGTGACTGGTGGTTTGACACTACCTCAGATTTGCTGTAATATTTTTTTTTTTTCACAAGCAGCACATCCTACCCTTTACTCATCAAACCAAAAGGAAAGAAAGAACATTTCTTCTGTTTAGATGATAATCCTATTTACTGAAGCAGAAGAGTGAGGTGGAAAATTTTTTAACTTGAAAAAGTGACTATTGTAGGATCATAATACCTGAAGTCCGTAACTACTTATTACTGGACAAAAGCAGATCTTTTACTCAGTCCACTGGGAAGTACTTTTTCATTTAAATAACCATCTGCAATTTCTATGTATAGAGCTTCAGTGGAAGGATATGAGGTTTCCTTAAATGGTACTGTGAATTTTATGTGTGTTAGCTGGCCAAAATGCTTGCTGAACTTCAAAAGAGAAGAATGTAGTGTTAAGGAAGCAACCACTATGTATGTTAAGCCACTTCTAAAGATAACAACAAAGTGATTTTTCCAAGTCAGGGAAGGACAGCACAATTGCCACGTGTATTATGTCTCTTGGGGACAAAGAATTTTACTTGTAAGCAATATCAGTGTTCAAATTCTTGTTATTATTAATATATTTAAACAGATCTTTATTACTGAAATAGTAGTATCAGATAATTATTATTAATAATAATAATAATCATATAATGAAATTCTAAGAAGGAGTATATTTAACAAATAAGTGATTTTAAATTTTTGGACATATGCAAGTGTATGGTAGGTGTCGTTTCTGCTGAAATACTTTTGGAACGTGGCATCGTGGTAGCGGTCTGAGATGGCCAGTTTTATTTGGGTACCAAAACGTATCGACATACCAATTGGTCTCTTTCTAAGCAAATTGCAGAGGCCAAGCATCATGAGCTGAGTCATTACAGAAATGCAAAAACAAGTGTTCATGTAAAGAAATTGCACATTTTTACAGTAGAATGGTCACATGATAGGTTAGACTGTTTGTTGAGTGTATTCCCTAGGGTGCATTCATGTTGCCAAGGAATTTTTTTGAGTGAGTTTAATGAACTTTTATTGGACAACACACAGGTCTGAATCTACTTTTATGCTTATTTTATATATCATATTTGGAACCCAACACTCTTTGAAGATATATTAGAAGGGATATAGGCACTTATGTTTATGTCTTTTATCAGGAGTTAAGGCATGAGTTTGTCTCCCACTGCCTGTATTCATTTGTAACCATGTCAGAACTTAATTCTGATTTAAACTCTACATGTTTATCTGAGGCCTCTTCAGACATACAAATCTGACAGAGGATACAGAGCATTTCATCTCACAATAGTCATTAGGGTTATGACATTGAAGCAGTTACCTTTTTTGGGGATAGAAAACTGGGACAGATAGAAGGGAGAAGCTGCTCTGTGGCTGTCCATGACCTACCCTATGTTTGTTAGGGTAAAATCTCAGTTTCTCCTTCAGGCATTAAAATTAAGTTGAAAAATGTAAAGAATAGAAATAGAGTGGTGCTTTAAGCTGACATGTTTTATGAAATGCCTATGCTCATCTAACCAAAGGAGATAGTGCAGATTACTTAGAGTAAAAGGTGATTTTTTAAAAAAAATAGTAAAATACTCTTAATCAATATATTGTGCATGGAGCCATTTTTCAGATTACAAAATTTTTCAGGTCCTTAAAGTTGTTTCAGTATCTATTATTATTCTAAATATAATAATAATAATATCAATAATAACAATAATGATGATAATAATGTGTGTGTTTAGAGGTGGTTTTATGTGTACATATACACATATATGTAAGCATGTACATATGCATACACATATATGTGATATATAGGGTATTTATAAATCTAGTTGTTTGCTGTGTGCGGTATTCACTGTTCTGCTGGTTTCCAACTAAAATTGTTGTGGGAAGCAGTGCATTACCGAAGTTACAACTTCAGTTTGCCAAGCCAACCTTTCATACATATATTCGCTCGGGGTTTTACAGACCCTGGGAAGCATGGGACGGGGGAGAGGTGGTGGCCATTGCTGTACAGCCAGCCTCCCGTCTCCTCCTGTCCCTGTCCCTGGGGCTCATACACACTGTTCCTGTGGAGTTTCTCACTTGTTCAGCTGTCAGAAGCTTGCTGACTTGTGGCATTTCTGCACGCTTTCCCCAAGACCCATGAAGCATGCGTCTTTTTTGACCCTGAGCTTATGTTTATGCTGGTCAGAACAGCATTGCTGAGCGTGAGTTGCTGGCTTGGAATAAGATAGGAGCCACTTGAGGAGGAGGAGGATTCAGGGGACGAATTCTTTACGGGAGAGACACTGCCATATACTCTAATTAGACGTTATACAGCCATATGGAACTATAAGCAAGAAAGATACAGCTCTGAAATGAAGTTGGCTTGAGCCTTCTGTCAGCATTTAAAATGTAAGCTTTCCTTTCTCCTTGCCATTTCTTTCGAATCTTTAATTTTCTGCTGACCGTCTGTTGATTTCAAACTGCGGTCCACCACGATAGTATCTTAATGACTTTTCATGTGCAGTTGATACCAGCAGAGAAGTCCTAAGCCATCTGCTTGTATCCAAAGACTTGCTCTTATTGGAATTCAGAGCTTTTCTTGGATGACACTTTGTTTTCAGGCAGCTGCAGCTTCCTTCTTAGGGCTTTGTTGGCTGCGAGTTGTGGCAGATTTTTGAGAGCCTCTCTTTGGTAGGAAGGTCTGCGTGAGGTTAATGAGTTTTCTCAGGAGTTCGCTGGACTAATTTAATCTCAATGTCATGGACAAGTACACTAGGAAAATGAGCCTGAGTTATAGTGCTTGAGATTAAAAATATCATGTTCGCTTGAAGTTCCTTTCAACCTAGGAATCCAGGATAAGGTCCATGGATGAGACAAAGTCAGTCTGGGTCTTTCTCTCACATTTAGTGAACTTTAGATCAGGTTTTCATAGTTACAGATATTCGTGATTGCAGAAAGTCATTCAGTTCTTGAAAGATAAGAGAGAGCTCTCTGGCAAGATTCCTCTTCAAGATTTACAGCTGAACTAAATCTCCCTATATTAAGATTCAAGCATCATGTTCTATTTTGATTATAATGCTAATTTTCATAACCTTTTGGTACTGGTCCTAAAATAGCATTTCATTTTTGCTCAAACAGAGCAAACCAACTGCCTCATATTTGCTGATTTTCCTCTTACAAGCAGGGACAAAAGAAATCCATAAGTTTATGTTCCGAACTTGGGAATGCTGAAATTTCTATTAAAAAAAAAAAGTAATCTTAAAATACTGATATTTTAAGTAACTAAATAAATAAGTAACTAAATAAGTATAAATAAGTAACTAAAACTAAATAAATTGATGTTGCAGGACTAAAAGTATTATATTTCTGTTGCTATGCTGTGGCTTATTTTTTTCAGTGCTACAGGGTATAACATACTTTACTCAGCAAAACCCAAAAGAAAGTGTAAAAAAAAAAAATTAAGATTAATCAAACCCCAGTATGATGGCCTTTCTTCTTAACTATATGTGCATCTCTTAAGGATTTAGTATGAGCTCCAACAAGCTACCACTGGGACCAATAGTTTTGGACCTTTGTCCTGCTGTATTGAGGGTTTATTAAGAGCTTTGCCCATTTTATTTGGCTTTTTGATGTTTATATGTAGCTTGATTCAGGATTCTACCTTTCTCCAGTGCTCATTAGTTGTAGTGGCCTTTCTAAACTAGGTCTTTTGGGAATGGCAGTGATTGTGACAGATGGTAGAGGAACAGAATTGCTCTGGGATGCTGCTTCTCGCTCTGTCTCTGTCTCTCGCTTGCCTTCTTTCCTCTTATTTCAGTGCTGATGTTGGATTCCCATGCATTTGCCCCAGGAGAGACACAAATTGCAGTAGTTACTTATGCAGCACTTCACAGAGTACTTGTAAGAATAAACTCTCATGCTTCTCTTTGTCAAATAGAAATCAATTATGTTTTTTTTTTTTTTTTTTTTACAATTGAATTTCTCTTTTTCTTCTTGTAAGGGGTAATGCATGGAGAGTTTTGGAGTCTAAAGACCAATCTTTGTACAAAAGCACATTACAGTTGAGCCCAGGCATTCTTCAGCTGCTTTTCTGGAGTTATTTGTAATTAGACGCTCTCTGATGGAGAAAAGTGGTTCTAATTCTGGCCTCTAAAGAGCCAAGATTACTTACAGCAATATTCTCCCAATTTGTATGATCAATATATTCTCCATATTGGGAGAAAGGCATGGCACTATCATCTAAGCTGCAGAAAAATAGTGTTTTGCCTTGAAGAAGAAAAGCAAAACTCAGAGAAATGTTCAGCTGGGAAAAAAGGAAGAAAGAGGAAAAAAAATGTTAAGATGGTGGCAAGCAAGTAAGAAATAGAAGAAATGTTCAGGTTTATTATTTATGTCCCTTTTCTTTCTCCTGATGGGTAAGGTAAAACTTGAGCTTTTCAGCCAGTCATGATGTGTGAGATTCTCTCAAAACATTGTAAAGAGAACAGAATCCCAAGACTTAGCATGGGAATGGCACCCGCTAATATTTATGTAAATTCAAATACATGTTGGAAAAACCACTTGGACATATCAGGAATATAGTGCAGAAAACCTTACAGTACAATGTCACAAGTGTTTGTGCCATTTATAATTTTAAACCTAAACACATGTCTGTCTTTCTAGCCTACCTAGTACGAAAGGCCAGATTTCCTTTTCTGTTTTAAAAATAAAAATGTAATGCAGAGAGTACTGTATTGTCTCCAGTCTTGTCGAGGTGACAGGCATCTTGCTCCTCTTCTCTGTGTCTTTGCAAAGATTAATTGCCTCTTCAAACCCATGTGCATTTTGCCTTCAAAGAATTCTGCCTTTGATCCTTCTCCTTAGCTGTCTGTCATCGCTGCAGTCATGCAAGGGAGAGCCTAAACTAGATTTCCCTGTGTATTTGTGAAATTCACTGTGTGAAAGGGTACAGCTTGCACATTCTCCATTGCTCACGGAATATTATTGGATTAACTGTAATCGTGAGCTGCCTGTATTCTGGAGGAGATCTTGGAAAAATGGGAATCTTTCTGTGGTTTCAGGGTCAGCACTCTGCCTGTTTTGGTGTTCTCTTTTTTTAAGTTGGGAAATAAAGCCTGCTTTTGCGGTCTCCTTCATTTTTAGGAGGCAATATCCTGAACCAAAACTATTTTGATCAGTATACACTACTATGGTGGATAATCACAAATTCATTATAGTGATTATTTCATGTAAAAAACCTATATGATAGAAGGTAAATTAATTACAAATACTAAATTGTAGGTATCTACCAGAAAATACAGTGCTCTCTGTCATCTTCTTGCTTTGTATAACCTTGGAATTTAAAGTGTTACTGAGTGTATGCAAAATAAGATTGTGATATCTATTTTCATATACTTAAATATAAAGAAAATCCTGCCTTCTGCTGCGGATATACCCCTTTATTCAAACTAAATAAAAAGAAACATCCATTGTAATTCTTAGGGTCTTAAAGTCTTGTTTTGTGTACTAGAAAGACTGGAAAACGAAATTTTGCTGTGGCATGACCAAACTCAAGTCTGTCTCCTTTTTTCTGTGATAGATTTTCTGATTTGTTTTGTGTTGCAAGATGTTTCAAAAGTTATTCAAGTGGAAGCAGGCATGTGCTGCATACACCACAGCATACAATTTTAATTTCATGGGGGGCAATGGTTTTTTTGTTCTTTGCCAGGCCTTTTATGAACATGCTGCTAGATCCCCTGCCTAATTGCACCTGCTGTGCTAGTGATGGGGATACGTATAATGGTATGTCTACCTTGGGAGACCATGGGTATGGTGAGAGCAGGGGACCAACAGGGAGGCCAATGTGTGTGTATACTTTCCAAATTCCTAACTACGCCCCTGGCTAGATTGCACTGTTAAAAGTAGCATGCTGTTAACACAGGAATACAGAAAATTTAGGATTAAAAAATAACATATCTCTGCATATTAATAGCTGTGTATTCTCTGTGCTTCCTAGCAAAAACAGCAGAAGAATCATAACCTTGCTAAGGCAGAGCTATAGAGCCTGGTTTCTCAGACTGGCAACCATTCCTTGAACTTGGAAAGCAATGTTATCCGTTCTAGCCTCTGTCACCTTAGGTTTCAGGCAATAGGATGGTAGCTTTATGAATTTCACCTTACAGGGGACTAGTTATTAGGACAGATGCAACCAGGGAGTTGACAACCTCCTACACACATTGACTGGACTGACATTTCCTTAACGGTAACAAGCTGCCATAGTATGGCGCCATGGGGGCCCTTGGGCTTGATTTAAGAGTGCTGACACCAACTGCTTGTTATTTCATATTTTCGAGCTGTCAGGGAGGCAACTGATGTCAGCATAAAATTATTTGATAGCTCTAAATCATGAGTAAAGTATGAATCTATTGACAGCAATAAGCTAGAAATCAAGTTGTTGAACCCCTCAATTGGGAGAAAATTGACAACTGAACGGTGTGCGTGCACATGCCTGTCATGGGTAGAACATGTAACCGTAGCCCACCCTGTGTTTTCGCTCTGAAACCCATGTGTATGATTCTATCTTTTAATATCCTACTATAAGTGCTGCTGTTACTGCTTAGCAGGTTTTCTAGGTGAATACTCCATTGCAATTTCCATAGTGTTCCCACTGAACTTTTATTTGGAAAATTTGGTAATGGTAACATTCTCCTCTTACATTGTACATAGAATTGCATTTACATCTGTCTTCACTAACACTCTTCTTGAAAATTTTGTCTTGAGGAAAGGATCTTGAAGGAGGAAGATAATAGTGGGCTGTTAGGCTTACTGAATATTTATGAAGCATACTGCATTCCGGCCCCAAAAGCTGTATCATTTGCTTTACCCATGTCCCCGTTCATTTTTTTCAGATTTATTCTGGTGTAACTCCATTACCATACAGTGAATCAAACTTGTAAGCTTCACTTGTGGACTATGAAGAGATTTTTTTGTTGTTGTTACTTCTGCAGTGTTTCTTTTTTTGTTTTCTATCCTGCCACCCTAAGCCCATCACATGGATTTAGGGAGCTTCTGATTCTCTAATTCTGTCCCAGTATATACCAATTGAAAGTATTTAGTTGTGATTAAAGCAGATTGAATGAGATAATCCCTCTGAGTGAGCAGCTTCAAAAAGCTCAAACACAGCTCTTTGGGGACATGAACTAACTCAACACAAGCTAATTCCTGCAGCATCTCCCATGTGATGCATTAGGCACACCGCATACATTGTTTACCAGATCTCATTAGAATTTTTTTTGTTTAAGAACTGAATTTTAAGTAAGTTTTAGCAGTCTTAAAGCATAGAATTGTACAGTGTAGAATTCTTTAAACTCTGCAATAAATTGAATATTTCTGTGTTAGAAATCAGAGCAAAGATGCTTCTGATGGAAGCAGTGATGCATCGAGTTATGACCTGCGGAGGAAGGTTGATGATATGCAAAGCACGGGCAATCCTATGCTTCACTTTCAGCAACGGAATGGTTTGGTTAGACAGTGCATGCTCTCCAAGCCCCACTGCCTGGCCTCATGTTTCATACTTCGCACTTTTTCCAAGTGACATTAGAATGGTAGCCAAGATTTTGAATCTGAGGCCTTGTAAGTGCAGCTGGAGTTAAGAATGTCGTAATGTTGACAGCTTTTTCCAGTAAAGTATTTTCAGTTGAGATTGTAGAAGTCGTTATTTATTTATATGGAAATTCCTTTCCTCAAATGTGTTTTAACCATTATATAAGGGGGCCTAAACCTTAAATTCTATAACCTCTGTGGATATTAAGCTATCTGAAATTTTTCATTTCATCTTTCGATTATTGGAAGGGTTTTGGTTGGTTGAGGTTTTTTTGCCACATCTCTCCAGGATCCACAACTGATTATGCCGGTCACGTGTTAGCCATGAGGCTGCAGTAGAAAGTGATGCCATTGCTGTCCTCTGCTGTTCGCTGTGGAGGACAGGCTCAGGGTTAAAACGTTTGGGAATATGAGATACGATGTACGTGAACCAAATTCAGTCTTTGCTGAATGCTGTGGTCAGTGGAGCACAGTCCTAAAAAGCAATGAAGTAGTTGCTTCCTTCTGGTCTTCTCAAAATTTCTTATAAGATCATGATTAATTTTTATTTTTGATTATTTGATTTCACACCTTTTTTTTTTTTTTTTTTTTTAAGACCCATGTGCACTGATTTCTCTGCTTTTACTTTCATTTGATTGCAGTCTTGCCATGTAAACACTGGTAGAAACAAGGACGCTGGTCTTTGGATATCTTACCTGGCAGGTTTTTATTCTGAGGCAGGTGCAGAAAGTCAGTCTGTCATTGGAGGTGAAAACTGAGGAGGAATGAAAGGATCCCTCTACTTCAGCGTGTCAGTGTAGATCAGGAGTGTGCTGCTCTTCAAAAGTGGATCTGGTGATTATCCCCGTTGCTGTTGTTTGGCTCCTGTTACAGAGGGATGTTGGGGCATGGGAGCTATGCTCCGTTCAGAAGGAATTAAATCAAAATGTGTGTTTTAGGAAAAACTCTAATGTGTTTCGGCAGCCTGTGGACACTTAAAGTATGGTAGCGGACTAGGTCTAGTTTAAAATGGCTCTACCAAAATCATTTACGGTGTGGATATTGCATTCTTGGTGCCAAGCCTTTTACTCTACAGATTTACTCCTGATAATACTACAGTTCTTACTAACAGGGGCATGACTTAGACTAGGGGGGCATGTAACTGTGAAAGGGGAAACAAGGTGACAATATTAACGTTTTTTCAACATACCCAGGTTTTTGACTAAAAAACAACCGTTGTGATAAATACTTTTATATATTTTACAATAATTTGCTATGGCAAAAATACTTGCAATGGATCTTGATCTCTGCATCGTGTGTAACAGGAACTACTTTGCCATGCTAAATTTGGATTGGAGAGAAATTGCAAGCTGAAGTTTGAAGAGATGCTTGGCACATGCCCAGTTGGCGCGTGTTCATACGTTGTGTTAGTTCAGCCCAGTCCCCAGCCTTACAGCAGAGAGCTGGTTGCCGACTCTGGGACAACTTGCACATGTGGGAGATTGTAAATAGCTTGGCCGAGTGCCACCCACCTCAGTCTTTATACAGAAGAAAAACTAACGCATTAGTGAAAAGGCGAATTCTGCTACAGTTTGCTGTTGCTCACCAACAGTGGAAAAATAAGGGATTAGCTTTAAAAATTGCACTAACTGAAAGTGAACAGACTTTGATGTGCCTGAGTAAAAGCAATCTGCTATACTAATTGAAGGGGTTCCAGTCATGTGTTAAGTGCACTGTTCATCTGAAGCATAACTTGCCAATTCATACCACCTGCAGTTGTAACTAAATATATCAGTGACACTCGATTTTGAACTGGGGCTGATCTACTGGATCTATTTTCCTGGAGAGTATACCCTAGAACAAAGATGGCTCCAATCTGCTGTCACTTATGGAAAATGAAATTTTGCCAAGCAGGAAGGAGATGTTGAGATGTAACCGATACCAATCTCCTTTTGCAATAGGAAACGGAAGAATCAGATCTGAGACCAAATTTTTTTTTTTTTTCTTCCAGTGACATGGGAAGCTAGAAGCAGCAGAGCAGTTGTAGCCACTTTAGCCAACTTGGCTCTTCAAGATTCAGACATAGGAAACATTTGTTATTCCTGCCAATTTTTTCTGAACTTGAAGTCAGCTCTGACTCAGTACAAATTTCTGTACTTCTTGGTTTTGCAAAAAAAAAAGTGAGAGGAAAAACTAATAAAGGAAGGAAAATGATCCTTTGAAAGGCAGAAGTACCTTTGCTGTAGCACTTATCATGTAACCACATTCCCATTAAATGGCTGAACTAGCTGTGAGAAAGGAATGAGGGGATGGCTGCTTTAAACCATTTCCATCTTTTTCACTTAAAAAGCAGTACCAATTCCCTGTCTTTGTCTTTGGTGTATTGTAGGGCCATTACAGAATGGAATTACTTTTCAGTTGGAATTAACCAGGACTTTCCAAGTTTGACTGATGATGGTCACTGTTTCAAAGGGACAGTAAATTAACACACATTGGAATTTGACAGCGAGATTATCACAGGCCAGGTGAATAGGTGCATGGAGCAGGAGAGGAGATACTGGTGGGACTGAAGGGAATGGACAGACAAAAGAGAAGGACAGCACTTGTCTCGGCATGAAACAGTAACACATGTAACTCCGTGTATGACAGTTTCATTTCTATCCTTGGGCTTTGAAAAGTGTCATACTTGTTTTAATACCAAAATACTAATGTACTTGTGCTTTTTTTTTTTTTTTTTTTTTTTGTAATCAGTCTGCCAGGCTGCCTAAAAATTTTCTATTCTTGGCCTAACCATGCTGATTTCAGAGCCTGTTTGAATGGGCAAGGAATTACTTCCATACACATGGACCATTCATCTTCAACAACCAAGAACACTTCCAAAGTCTAAGGGAAAATAAGGTTACCTTACAAAAGTTTCTTTTTCTTGCCAATATGTTCTCTCTTCATGCAAATCCAGATTGTCTAAAAAGTTAGAAAACCAAGAATACTGATTGTGGGTTTTTCTTGAGAGATGGAATCCTTCTCATTTGTCTCAGCTTGGGGACTGAAGTAATAAATTTCCTGTCCAGTTGTTTTTATCATTTTAAGACTACAGGAAGATGAGAGAGAGATGAGAAGTCACTAATTTTCACATGATGCACCTAGGAAATTTACACTGCTATCTCCAAGCTAAGAGCCCTTGACTTTGGAGGAGGAATCTGGTACTGTTCTTAGTCCCATGGGATACCTGAACAAAGTCAGTTTGATTGAGGGAGGCAGGCAGAGTGGTTGGGTTTCTTTTGTTTTTAAGAGTTCACACATCTGCTCTGTGATGAAGTACCGTAGGTTGAAATTAGCCAACTTTAGGCTTTCAACATATTTTCCCAGAATATTTTAGAACACAGGTGATGGGGAGCTGCTCTGAATCAGCCTCTCCCAGCGCCTCTCTTTTTAGACTGATTGAAATAGGGCTTCTGGAAGACAATAATTTTGTTTAGATGTCTGTACTGAGATGTGGTTATATCATCTCCTTAGTTTTCTTAGTTGGCATTTTGTTTTGATGGGCGTATTTATGAAACAGAAAGGAAGGGACCCCTCTCTTCCATCACCACAGTTTTTTTAATGTGATACATGAAAAGAGAATTACAGCTGTGAGAGTTTAATTAGTTGAATGTATTGAATACCATTAGGCAACTGCTCATTGAATTTTTGCTAATAAGTGGACTGTAATATTACATGCATTCACCTGTAATATCTACCCTTGTAAACCTGAACTTTTTGATTATAATTTTTATTGTGTCAAGTTTCTTGTCTGACAGATCTTGATAAAGGCTTTACGTGCATTGTTTAGGGAAAGGTTCTGTTCTGAGTTCCATTAATAATGGATATCATCCATCTGTCTCTCAAAAAATGAATTTTCATGATCTTATTGTTTTGTTTTGAATGTTATGGCTAAAGCTCACAGTTGTCATATGTAGGAAGAAGAATTTGCCTTAGTAGATTAGACCATTGGTCCATGAAATCAGGAATCTTGCCTTTACTGGCAGCCAGTTCATTGCTCTACATATTAAGGATAATATTCTGATCACTCAGTATACAGAAGTTTCTCTAATTTAAATGAAAAAGCAGCATGATAGGGCTCTTTCATTTCCCTCCAGGATATTAGGGTACATTCATGGAAACGTGTTGGGGACAATACCACATGCTGTGCATATCCTAAAGGGGGAAGGAGAAATCTGTAGAAGAGGAGCAGTGAACAGTACAGACTGTCATACAGTGCTGATGTTTTTCTTCACTTTTCTTTGAAATCTTTTAATAACTGCATAAGTAGCTGAAGCCCTTGGGCAGCTGTAACTTTCGTGGCAGCAGTTCAGCAACAGAACAGCCTGTGCATTAGTGACCTTGGCAGGATTACATAAACCATATTTTCACCTGCATAAAATGTTCTTCAATAATTTTTCTTTTGCTTTAGGCATAAATAGTGTTTTCTGCAATGTCACATTGGCATGCTGGATTTCAATTTCTGTAATGATGATCATGAGGAGACTTCACTGTTCTGCTCCCTGTTCGTGCTGGGCGTGCCATGCTTTGGCTTTTGTATTATTGAAGAGCTGATGTGGGATGCCTTGCACTGTTACCTCCCTTCTCTCATTTTAGATGAAATGACTTGAAAGTCGCTTGCAGGAGTCACTTCATATTCTCAAACCTCGAGTCCACTGAAGTCAACAAAATCTTTATCGTTTGCTTTTGCGGCTGGTAGGAAACGGGGAATTTTATCCCCTAAAGCAGGTTATCTCTGATGGTTTCACTTAATAATCATCCTCCAACAAAACAGGACCTGACAGATCTCTCCAGAATTTCTAAACCTAAACTTTCTCTGGAAGCTGCAGATACCTTACTGTTTCTGGCTGGTAGCCGGGATAAGAGGTGGCTCTGTGGGTGGTTTGCGAGGTGAAAGTCTTGAAAGACACTTTGCCCTTCTTCTTTTAACTTCCATGTAATGATGAAAAAAGAATAGTCACAAAATATCAATGGAAAGAAAAAAATGTTGGAAACACACATGCATGTGTATATTTGCATAGCTGTTCAAAATGGAAACATTCATATAGGAAGCCTTATGGATTTGAAACTTCTTCAAGTAGAGACCCTAAAATATACTGTGTGACTTGTATATATAAATACATACCACAAGCAGTGAATTAAAAAGGTTGAAAAAAACTGCCAGAGATATAGTCAATTTGAAAAATCTGTGGAACTTACACACATTCACACAGGCATGATCTAAACATTAATTTCAAAGAAAGGAATGTTGAGAAAGGATGATCCATCGTTAAGCTGTGAGTGTTGTGTTTCTTTTATATCTTGCCGTCCTTGTAAAATGGCAATAATCATGTTTTTTTAGATCAGAGAACTGTTTTCTAAACAAGGATTAGGCAGTTGCCCAGCCCTAGGGTTACGGTGCCTACCTACGTTCTTTGATTAATAGATAACTCACACAAATGAAATGGGACTGAATTAATTGGAAATGCTCTTCTTACTGAATATTTTACTTTGTGCTGTTGTTGTCTATCCCATTCCATTTATCTGTTTGACTTGAAGAACATTTTTAAACAAAACCAGAACTCTGTGACAATTTCTCTGGTTTTGATGGATTTATAGGTTGGTAACATTATCCCAAACCTGTGCTTGGGAACTTCTTAGAAAAAGATGTTAGAGAGAAAGAAAGGAGAAAGATACTGCTTTTGTAAAGAATCAGTTAAAGACAGTCTTCCTTTTTCTCCCCTCATTGGACTCAAGATGTAGTGTTTCTTGGATTAGGACATCAACTGATGTACATCATCAGGTTTACTTGTATTGACTGCAGGAAAGAGAATTTACAGTGGCTGATGATTTTGCTATTGAAATCTTTGCAAAGATCACCTTCCAAATGTTGATCTTGTGTCTTGTGATCTACATTTAATCTACCTTTCTGGATTTTTGGCCAAGCTATAGTGGACTAGTTAAACATATACATGAAATGGACTAGTTAAGCATGTGCATTAACAAAGAACAGCAATGAAATAAAGGTAGTATACACTAAGATGTGCTCCCTTTGGAAGCATAGAAATAATTTTCAACATTGCAGTTCACAACATGTGATAACTTGGTGATGGTGTCCAAAGGCTTCACAAAAATAAATATAGTCATATAAATGTAATATAAATATATATGTAATATATAAATCTATTATATGAATATATAAATATATAGGTAATAGATCTGTTATATATATACAATTATAAAACAACCAGTGCTTCATCAAGTAACATCAGATCTCAGATTGATGGCATTTCCAGTGGCAAGTACATCCTCCCGTGGAACATTCACGTGTGCGTTTGAAGTGTCAAAATCAGAGATATTACTTGCTTTGGATCAGAGGCTGTGGTAAGGCCTGGGACGGCACTGGCTTTTATTTATAGGGTTGTATTAGGAGGTAACAGTGCAATATGATATTCCCATACCTAGAAGGCTACCTTGTTGACTTGGTGCAGCGAATTGGCTTAACATTGACAGCTAAATCTACTCCATGATCACTTCTCAATTCACTAGGTAACCTGAAGTTTCTATTTACAGTTGCTTCTGTTTATTTTTGAGATATAAACATATTCTAAAAAAAACCCTAAAACCAATGGAACTATTAGACACTTCTAAAATGAGAATTTTTATTCAAAAAAAAACTAAAAAAGACTTGTGATGCCATTGTTTCCTTTCAAAAATTGTAATTTTTTTTTCCTTCTCAACATCTTTTTGGCAGCTTGCTGTAGCTCTGTTATTTCTGATGGCTCTTATTCTCATTTACCCCAGAGAAAGCAGGAGCAGATTTTAGGTTATTGTTTAGAAGCTGTCCTTTGTTTGCCTAGTGGTTTGTAGTTAGGTAACGATTTTGCTTTCTTAACTGTTTTGCGCAGCCTAGAGGTTCCAGTAGATAGCACGCCATCTCTTTGAAAGAAAGGAGCAATGACCATGTCAGGTATGCTCTGAGACTGGGTCACTGTCGCTCATTGTCAAACGTGAGTGGCGTGGGCCATCACAGCAGCCCTTGCTGGCAGAAGTGACAGGTGAAGGGCCCTGGGGGCTTCAGCAGGAGCAGCCCGCCAATCAGTGTGCCAAGGGTGCTCGCTCAGCACTGAGAAAACTAACTCAATGATTAAATAAACATCATTTCCCCCCGTTGTTCTCGACTGGCTAGTAATTAAATACACTTGTATGGAAATATATCTTTAATAAAGAGACTGTGAAGCTACCATACCTAGGTGGGCCAAATGTGTAAATAAGATAGTAGGCAATTTCAGTTTGTGGTCTTTTGCCTTAGGGAGTGTCTTTTAATGACTTGGTGTGATGCCTTTTACAGTTTATCGCAGATGACATTTTGAGGACACACACTGTTCGTAGAACAAAGAACAATAAAACTAGGGTATTTTTCTGGATGTGGTTTATGTGCCCTCCAAGTTGTAAGCCTGTTTCAGCAGGCTACTGTACATTATTCTCCCTGAAGGTAAGAAAACCCCTCGCTTTTCTTAAGGACAATAGCGTTAGTTATGTGACAGCAAACTGGTAGTAACCTAATGGAAGAAGTTCATTTTAATAAATAAAATAATATTTTATTATTGATAATATTGATATTAATTTTTATTTTATGATTTTATTTTATCCCTATTTATATCCCTTACTTAATTTCTTCTGATCTTTAAGACATATGAATGTTCCTAAATTACCTTTATATTATTTGTATATACACATATATATGTACTTTTACTTATGTATTAGAAAATCATAGTGTCACGTGTGCAGTGGTCCTAACGTGGAGCTCCAAGTAATCCTAAATGCACTCAACCCTCAGGTCAGTGAATGCCTGGAGAGTACAGGCAAAGCTCTTGAACTTGGCTTGTTTGCTTATTTAAGGAACAAGAATCCCAGCTGCTTTGGAGGGGTGCTCTGGTATTCTCAGCTAGTCTGGGTTTCCTCAGGACTTGGTTCTCAGTAATGTCATTTGTGTGTCTCGGTCTTTGAAAAGGAATGCTTTATCTCTGTAAAGAAGAACCAGGAATACAGCTGAAATACCTGTGCAAGTATGTGTGTGTACGCAAATCGACATAATTTTCTATACGTGAATCTTCACAGCGTAATATATTTATACTAAATTATCTGTAGATACAGTTTTAACTGAAGTACAGCAAACATTCTGACAGATAGTGCATAAATGAGCTCTGTAATCTCATTTGAGTCATATCACACCTGCTACATTGTGTGATATGTTCAAAGACTATTTGGACAGTCCTGATCATTTAAGACTTTTTTGTATTGTGTTACTTTACATACAACTTCAGAGCTGCCTCCCACTTGCGCTTCTATTACAGCAGGCTTACCAGTATCTATTCCAAAGAATATTTTTTTCTTTGTGATGGGTAGAAAAGGAGAATGAAACCTAAATTGTCCTTCTGGTCTTGGTGTGATCAAGAATTGATGGTGGCAATAGGCAACTAGTGAAGGACACTTTCCAGCTTTGTCTGACACGGTCACAGCAGTGACGCTTAATCACCAGAAATGAGATTAATGTAGAAACCATTCAATACAGTCATTGAATACTTGGCCAAAATCTATTTCCGTTGATAAAGGTTACAAATAGATATCAAAATGTACCTCTGTTAACTTTCACAGTTCCTAGGTATGTGTTGTTATTGATCAGACAGGTGTAAATATTCTGCTGCCCAAACCACGAATGTCTGGTCTGAAAAAAATAAAATAAAATAAAAATAAAATCCCCCATTAAATTATAAAGTGATTTAAAGAAAAAAAAGTGTACTCATACTAGTAACAATGGTTTCTTTCAGAAATTTGCTAATGTACCTTAGCCAAAGCCCGTGGCTGACTGAGTCAATCGCTGTACACAGGAAGCTGACTGCTGGAATGATGTTCTCTGTAACGGTTTCACAAATCCTGGTACACTTCCACCCTTGTTTTTCCAACTTAACAGATGATGAATTAGTTAGGATTGACAGGACAAACTGAGTGTTGCATTGCAAATTTTGTTTAATTAGCCCTACAGTATTTGTTAATATTTTGTCTTGTGTATTCTGCACATGTGCCTGCAACCCCCCGGTAATGTTCCGTGTCACAACAGGGTTTCAGTAGCTGGCAGCTGCCACGGGGTTTGTGCTCTTCTTCAGGAGCTGCTCTTTGCAAGACAGTGCCCTGGTGCCACTGGAAGAAAAATAGCAGCACCCAGTGCAGAGGAGGCATTACTTTCTTCTTTCAGCTTAGTGCAGTCATTAAACCAGAAAATCTTGCCAAAGTTATAGAGACTATTGGCGGATATACTGGCCCCATTTCCATTCTGAGAGTTTCTCTCTTTCATTAAGTCTGATATTTTGGAAACAGCTGTGTTGCAGATCAGCAGCCTATGGTGGTGAGGTGGGGAGCTGGGGTTTCAGTTAGATACAGAATGTAAAAGTACATCATAAATATATGATATCAGAACTGCATTAATGAGGAGCTGTTATGAGGAGGTTTAGTATAGCCTTCATATCATAACTGAATGTAGAGTAATAGGTTTAAAAGAAAGAGGTACATACTGTAATTTGCCTATGGATTCCATAAATATATAAGAAAGAAAGGAAGGAAAGAATCAAAATGTTTATATTTCTCTTTATGTTGCACTGGGATGCGATATCATTTATCTGATACTAACATATTTTGAAGGGAACCTGCCAATGAATTTTGCCAGCACCTTCACACAAATGAAGCAGCTAATAAAAACAGCAGCACTCATAAACGCCATGTATTGCATCAGCTGCATTTCCAGATCTCCGAGCTCTGTAAAAGTATGAATTTTCTGATTGGAAGATGGGGTACTTCATCAAACCCCTTTTCAGTAAGTGTTAATCAGAAGTGGTAATTTGGTGTGTTTTTTTATAGATTATTGCTCCGATTTTGTTTAAGATTGCAGGACCTCAAAATAATAATTGCAGTACGTTTTGCTGGTTCCCTCCACAAGCAGATTTGCCAGTCCCTCTGGTCTCATAGCCTCACATTCTAGAGGATCCTGCAATTTCCACACTTTTCTACCTTTTCTCCCTGCACGATAATTTTTGGTTTAGTTTTAGTTTACTTTCATTTCCTTTTCACCCAGGACCCAACTTGTTCTCTTTCTGTAATTCCTTTTGTTCCTAATAATCTTTTTAATCCCAAACCTTACTGAGTCTGGTGAGGTCAGACAGAAGCAGATAACCTTTCCTGGTGGAAATCTCAAGTGCTGATGCTGCCCTATCAATGGAATAACTTTAATCAGTATGGTACTGCATGGTAAATATATAGGTAGATATTGACCTACCTGGGAATTACAGTTGAGTGGAATAGAAATGCTGGCCAGAACTAAAAGCTTAAATTAATAAGGCACAAAAAGCGAAGCAATGGCTTTGAGATGAATCTAGTGAATTAGCTCCTTCCTTCCATATACTCCTGTACCTGGCATAGCACTTGGGGCACCACAGCTATCAGTTCCCAGTGCAGCTGTATCACTGTCATGCTCGATAATTTTGGCCCCAGTAGCAGCTCAGTTCCTGTGTGTAATACATCAGTGACAGTGTGATGCACTGATTGATAAGCTGTCATTCTCTCTAAAGATTTTAAATTTGTTTAACAAATAATATTCCTTCCACTGCAAAGTTAAGGGCAAGGGTGGAAAGAGGTAAAAGGTTTAATTTATAGCTGCCCATAACCAAAACAAGGATTTCTCCCTCTCTTGTAGCACAAATCAAGTTAAATTAGTCAAGTGGCTGTTTCCCTGCCAGCAAAGGCTGGCTGAGCCCTAGCCTTGGAGC
Organism: Falco peregrinus; assembly: GCF_023634155.1. Taxonomy (NCBI): domain Eukaryota; kingdom Metazoa; phylum Chordata; class Aves; order Falconiformes; family Falconidae; genus Falco; species Falco peregrinus. The sequence continues at coordinate 13,685,271 of NC_073724.1, read as the reverse complement.
GTACATCCCAACAAATCAAATGATTTGCATTATGCAATAAATCTGTAGGTATTTGCTGAAGTCTAATACCACTGTCCTTGGAATGCTCCACTGAACTTTTAAGATTTTGATAACTTCTCATTATTAGGAATATTGTCTCAGCTTAGATGGTGGACTGTGGAGGGTTAATTTCTACCCAGGTCAAAGATCAAGGGTTCAGTCAACTGTCATGAGAACAGCAGAGACCTCTGAATGACCCCCTTTAAAGCAGATAAACTTGCAAAGATATTAAAGACAGTAATTGTCTGTCCAAAAATTAAAAAAAGATAAGGTAATTTCTGCCTGCAAAAAAAAATGACAGCACCATTGGTTTCTCTGCGCATCTCTCCGTGCTACCTAATCCTCACTGAGTTATAATACAGGTTATCAGAGAAATGGATGTACAAATACAGTGTTCTTTGGCAGTGAATGCCCTTTATGTACTTTAAATGCGCACACAATAGCCAGCAAGCTGGCAGTTTCATATATCTTCCAGTCCTCGGTAAAGCACCCACAGTTTTATGAATATCTGGGCTGTGATAGGAAGAATAACTTCCATAAAAAACAGTTCCAGTATCAGGTACATGACTCGAGGGAGGCTGAAGCCTCACCGCTGACTTCAGCTGAGGTGTATCTTTTTACACAAATCGAGGAACTGGCCTGTGACTGCCAAGAAAATCAAAAGTGCACAAAATATGGTGGGTTTTAAGCTACTTGTGAACATTGTGGGAAGAGAGAGGAAAAAATACTGCCAAAGGATTTTAGGGAAAAGGTACATTTATTTACTTATTTAGAGTGGCACAGGACTTCATAGAAAGAATAACCAGAAATATCACTTAAACCATGGGAGATAGGGAACAATAAGTGTTAATACTTTTTGTGGGAGGTAAGGGTTTTCTTATTCTTTTTTAATATTTTTTTTTGGGGGGGGGAGGGGGGGGGGAGATTGTTATGTAATGACAGTGCTTTCCTGTTTATGTCATTGTAAATAGAGGTGGTGTTAGTAAAGGTTTTTTCTATTTTTTGGAGAAGTAGAAGGTTATGAAAGCATGTTTTGTTGGCCTGTTTATTTTCTTTTTTTAAAAAGGGAGTTTATTAAAGCTATTTTTCGAGCATCAGCATGTTAGAGTAGCAGTTCTTCACTTTTTGTAAAGGACCTGAGTATATGCATTGATGAATCATGGCATGCATAGATTAGAACGGGACAGTAAAACCCACAATTGATAAAACAAATAGAATATAGCATTTCCCCATCTCTGCTTTAGTACCATCCCTGAATTATGAGATTAGCAAAGGAAATTCTCTTTCCCTGGCCCTTCCAGATAATGTTGACCCCTCAGCTTCAAGATTGTGTGCTCATATTTAGCACATTAATAGGCATGGAAGTGCAAACCACGTTTCACTTAGTAACGCCTTCTGTTTGTATTGGCCATGTTAGTAAAGACTGAGCTGAACACAAACAGTGCAACGATATCAATACAAGTGCTCTCCCTTGATTTTCCCAATTAAAAGAATTGAAGTGGCCTATATCTGTGTGACACATCTTAAAAGATTGCCACACGTCTAGGCTTTCAAGGCCTCTGGGTAGGCCAAGTGTCTGAAATACATAAGCTGCAAAGGAGTTAAAATGCTGTCATGCAAAAAGCACCTTTGAGAAGTGAAGTAAGTTCTTATCACAGGTGCTGTTTTAAGGACCGTATTTACATGCAGAATAAACTCAGATAGTGTGTTCATCTCACTTTCCAGTATTTGAGGATTTATATATTCCCTCAGTTTTATGAATAAATTTTGACTTGTGCAAATGAATAATAAAAGTTTATTTAATGGTGATTTTGCCGTCTTTTAAAAATCACTTACTATAGGCAGAAAGACAACAAAGCAGGTGCTTTCTCTTTCGTATATAGGCTTGACATGATTCTGGCAAAGTCAGCTATTTGATAAATGCCAAAGCTGATTCAAGATTTGGGTTCTTTTTTAACAGCTCTACCACATAAAATGGCTTTTTAGCATGTTTGTTTAGGACAGAAAATCTAATTTGACAAATCTACAGAGCAGGCCACATCTTGGAACAGATCAGAATCCAGGTACGGGAACTGGTGTAGTCACTATAGCTTTCTAGCAGCCCAGCAAATGACTTGAGAAAATCTTCTGAAGAGATGCTCATTCCAAACTTGTATAATTTCCAAATTCGATGTGGAACTAAAATATTTATGTAGGCATAGAAAAGGATGATTTAGAGATGAAGTTTGTTGCTTAGGATCATTATGCCATATCTAAGAGATGGTGTTAAAGGAAAAGGTGTGCCAGTATAGGTTCTTGTTGTTTTGATTTCATCTGAGTATACATGACCTAGTGTGAGTATACATGATCACAGAGTGATCTTTTGATGTCAGTGTCACCCTTTACTTCTTCCATTAAGAAACAATTTCTTTTAGCTCATACTACTGTGGTTACACTTTATAGCAGAGAACAGCTTACCTTTTTGTAGCTGCACATCATGAATAACAGCTTTATTTGGTGCCAAATGAGATGCCCTGATTTGTGAGCTTTCCATAAACATATCTGAATTGTTCAGTTTCCTTCTCATTGCATAATTTCCATCTTGGCTTTCTGCCTGCTGATATTCAGATAAAGAGTGCATTCAAGTCATTTACAAAAATGCTGTGAAACTGTTTGAATGTAGCCCGCTATCAAACATAACAGGATTATTCGATTTTTATTTATGTGTAATGTAAACACTATTCACCATTTTCTTTTAACAGCTGCTTTAACAACCATCTCACTATAATGAATGGTAACAGGAAAAAAAGAAAAAGAGCATTAGAAGTTACCTGCTGAAACAAATATATGCCATGTTCATGGCAGAACACAACATTGATTGTTATTTATAGGTTTGTTTTAATGCTTTCTTTTTATTTGAGGAAGCAAGCAAGATGGCTTACTGTTTTCTTTTTTCTTTCTTTTCTTTCATGTCCTTTCAACGTGGTGATGGATTCCTAATGTGGGTATCTGAACTGCTGTGCAAATGTCTTGGCTTTGATATAACTTCAATAGGTAAGTGAATAATACCAAATTACTGCAGCACTTTTGCTGCAACGTATTTATTTGAAATTTAGAATGTAAAAGAAGTTTAATTAATTTGAAAAACAGCAGTGACATGTTTCATATTGTCCAGCAAACAGCAGACTGGGTTGGTGGATGTGGAATCAGCCTAATTCTTCCTTTTCCTAGGGAAAATGTATCTTGCCATATTTTTGCCTCAGTGTCAGGATAAATTTAACACCTCCTCACCTATTGCATTGTAGCATTTATTTAATCTTCATGGTTAAAGCTTAAGAAAGAGTTACAATGGAAAAGGAATTCTTTGTCTTTGAGAGTATATTCCATACTCAAGGAATGGGAAGAAAAAGGGTAAGAAAAGAAACTCTCTTCAGCCACTAAACTGATGGGGTTTTGTGCTATCAATGGTGTTTACATATATTGAGCCAGGAAGCTCTTAATACTGAAAATAATTGAGGAAGGGCAGAAAAGCAATGCTAATAACATTAGCATGAATGTTAAAAACTCTTTTCTGAAATCACTCTATCTGGTGGGTAAGCGTCTGTTGGATACCATAGGTACAATGTCTACAGAGCACTACCTTATAGTAGTAAATACACAATATAGGTAATAGAAAAATGATCTTCCTGAGGATGTAGACACTTGCTAAGATTACTCCATGTTCAGACAATTCCTGAAGTAGTCTTTCCTGCATGTATAACAGAATTATGAGAATATATATATTTAAAAAAAAAAAAATAATGCTGTACTTCATACCACAACCAACCAATGAAAGATTTTAAACTATGGTTATTTAGTGTTATATCTCCTATCAATCTGGAAAAGTTGTTTGGGGTTTTTTTGTTTGTTTTGGTTTTGTAAATACGGACTCTCTGTGTATTTGTGTAGTTTTATTTTGCCTCTTAGAGATGAAGGGAAAGAGTGCTGGGGCTATTTGTAGATTTAAGTTGGCATTTGAACCTGAATTCGCACTGACATCCTCACCCTCAGGCCCAGGCTACGTCCGAGCCTTGCCATGTAGAACCTGAGTGACCTGGCAGGAAGGATCAGGAGAGGATCCTGGCAGGCACTGGAAGGGTGACCTGCAAGAAGAGCATGTGCATGTTTAGTTACAACTGAGTTAAATGAATAGTTAAAATTGTGTTTCTTTAACACTTCTTTGCTGTTACTGCCACTTCATAGGTGAGATGAGGGATTGGAATTCAAATACAGGAGCGATAGCTCTGCAGGTTCCCTCATTTTATATTCTCCAGACATGGAGCATAGATGTGTCCCCCTGATGGCAGAGCAACACGTCTGCAGTTGCACACAATCAGCTGCAATGTAATGCTGTGTGATAAAGATATTTTAACAATCTTTTGAAATTTTTAGACTACAGCAAGGACAAAGATGGGAAAACTGAGCAATGATCTGTCTTGTTGAGACTGTGGTCTCAACAATATCAGTGTTGTTGTTACCAAGAGCAAACTCTGGCCTGCGATATTGCCAGGGTCTCTCAATTAGCACACTTAATGCGTATTTGCTTCGCCTGTTTTCACTAGGCAGCCAGTATTTGGTAGAACAGATATGTTATTATTACAGTAGACTTGTATGAGAAATGTGGGAAAGGAAAGGATATGCTTTAGAATACTGTGACAGGGAAAACCAAGAAACTGTGTAAAACCTGTTAGCTGTTAAGCAGATAGATTATTTTGCTGGTTTGTACCAGTCAGATGTGCAACTTCTTTTTTGTTTATTTGATATATGTACTCAGTAAGAAAGAAGAGTTGAGTGTATTGTACTTCCCCAGTTACAGTACAATTACTCCATGTTTTTTACTCGGAAAACTTGACACTACTCTACCTCATACTGGAGTTGCAGGGTTCACCAGGGAAAGAACATCTGGCTTCTTTATTAGATTTTATGTCGTACATAAGGAGGCCATGTTTCCCATTGTCAGAGTGTAAAAGAAAATGAAAGCTCTGGGCATCATTAAAATCTTGGAAGTGTAGTATGTGTCAGTTCCATTCCCACAATACCTGTATCAAAAACTAAGTGTGAGGCTACTTAGCAAACAAAAACAGACTGTTTTCTGCACTTCAGATTTTTTGCATGAAGTTTCTAGTATCTTTCTATTTAAACTATGTTCAGTACTATTGTCTTGGGTATTGTACTTCTGGAGGGCACTGAAAAAGGAAAGTAGGCAATTGTGGAAAAAGTCTTTTGTATGTACATCTGAATATCTTCTCTTCTATGCACTGAATTAATAGTAACAAAAAAATTGAATCAGAAAAAATATGTGCTTTGAACTAAGGAGCTAAAAGAGAGATGTGCCTGGGTTTGTTGGTTTGCATTTTTGCATTTTCACATCTTCTAGATTGCAATGCACATTACAGGTCTCAAGTTGCACAGTTCCACCATCACCACGAGGTTTGCTGGGGTAGGTGCGTTAATAAAAAGAGAGAGAGAATTGATGCGATCCTCTTTTGAGTCTAGTAGTTCTGAAAGACTACACATTACAAAGTAGAAAGCAGTCAGACTAACTGTGGGTTTTGTGCAAGATACACATATTGCTATGTCAAGATTGAAAACAGGTACATGGTAATGTGAGTATTTCAGGAGAAATCAGTGACTTCCATCAGTGTTCAAAATGTTCAGTGAGAGTATGTTAAATAAGGTAGCTTCCAAATTGTATACAGTTCCTATCAACAGAACAAATTAGGCACGCAACTACAGAAACTGTTGGCAAGAATAGGAAAGTGTTATCTATTTTAGAATCATATTTAAGATCTGGGATGCTTTTTGCAGAAAATGTGGGATTGTGAAGACTGGTTAGGCAAAGAAAATTGAGGGTTAACTTTAGAAGACTGCATAAAAAGGTGTTGAAAGAAGTAATTTGCTCAAAAGGGAATTTGCAGTGGAACAGTTACTTGCAAAAAGAACTATTATTGGTTCATTGTGGAGATCAGAGCCATCATTCTGAGAAAGTAAGAATAGGAGAGAACAGGAAAATTGGGGAAAAAATGTAGAATTCATAAATTAGTCAAGGTCTTCATAGGTTATTTATCTTTCGAATGTCACAAAAGGACCGTTTGTTTTGGAAAATTGGTTGAACAGTCAGACAGCAAGTCAGAAGTGATGTTAAGATTGATCTCATGTAGAGTTTGTGGAGGCAGTTGAAGCTTTTACTGAAGTAAGCTGGGGAAGTGTTCAAAATATTGATGTTTATTGACACAAATCTTTTCAAGCAAACATTTCTAACTTCTGTATTCTTCCTGTTTCCTTCCATTTAGTATACAACACAAATTAAACAATTTATTGTTATTATTACTACTACTAATACAAGTAAGAGCAGTCCAAGAATGTATTTCTCCTCATAGTGCATTCTAGCTAGTGTCAAGGCCCAGTAATTCAATTGCATAACAACTTTGTAGCTGGAGCAGAACTTGGTAGTCATGTGCTGCTTTTTGATTCCTGGGTCATTAAACATCAGATGAGATACCATTTCTTTCTGGTTATTCCTCAGCTTTCCTGTGGCTTGAAGTTCTACGGGATGCGGTTTTACACATTGGAATTTCTGTAATTCATTACTTGTATTTATATATGTGTATAGATGTGTGTGTGCACATATATATGTTTGCTTTAGTTGCAAAATATATTATACTTTATGTCAGAGATGTGTTGGAGAGAGACACTGAAACATTAAGAATCATGTAACATTGAATACCGAGCAATCACCTGTCGTTCTTACCCCCTCTTTCTTTTTCTTCCTGCACACATCATTTTACTTTGTCTTCCAAATAGTGTTTTAGGTAGGTTACTACCTAGCAGACTCGCTGCCTGCTGCTTGGTAGTGTAGTTTTAATAAATAATATATGAGATAAATTATAAAATAGTTAAAAGTAAGAGCATTGAAACCCATTGGCTTCCTGCAGTGGTCTCAAATACCATTTCTTTCCAGAGCCACACATGATTAACACCATGAACATTTAGTGGGGAACATGTCATAATCCACTTGAATGATAAACGTCAGGTCTGAAAAAGTTTGGGCAATGTTGTATCTTGTGAAGACTGTAAAGAACATTTCCTGCCCTCAGAGAAGTCACGATACTGACACTGTGTTCAATATGAGGGGTTTCACTTAGATCAGCAATTTATATACATCAGTTTTATCTGGAAAGTTAGAGGAACAGGAGAAATGGTAAATAATGGATTAGTCTTCAGGTTTTGATATATGTGTGCATTCTACATAAAGATACTTTCCAACCATTTCCCTCCTATCATGTCTGTAGGCACATTTCTATTGATCATAGGAAAAGCTACCACAAGTGCTGTAAAGACTTCAATTTCTAATTAAGGAGATATTGGTTTTCAATTAGCTGAACTAGCATTTCTAGCATTCCACCTAATCCACAGAAATATCTACCCGTGACCCTCAACACATGACACAAGGCCTGAGGAAGCTTACTTGTTTTCACCGGCCTGAGTGTAGCATGTGCAGCAAATGGAATCAGTGTGGAGTCGCTACTGTGTTGTAAATTCACAGACAAGCCTTCTGGGCTGTAGAGCCTTCATTTACAAATGACCTTTATCAGAAATGGAGGGCCTTTATGAATTATTTTGATCAATGTCTCCTATCAGGGTTTTCTCTGGTCTGTTTCTCATTAATGGTCTATTACAACCTATATCAGCATAGTAGATCTCTGCGAACTCTCACTATCTGCCATTATTTGTTGTGCATTTTATTGACATCTATATTTAAACACTTAATGCTCTTCATTATGCCTTCAGGATCAGTAACAGCAGGCCATCAATGTAAAGCAGCTCAGTGCCATTAAAACTAAGCTACTAACTTATGTTGGTCTAAAATAGAATTGAAGATGCAGATGATGTTGCTGTTGTTTTACCCTCTTTGTATTGCACTTAATTCTGTTTCTTTTGAACAGTGTGTATTTTTAAAAGCAAATTAATTAGAGCTCAGGGAGTTTATCAAACATAAGCTTTTACACTGGACTTAAATGTCTGGTTAAAATTGTCATATGCAAAACTGACTTTTCTGAAATACTTCCTTTAAAATTAAATGAAATTATTTTCTTAGTATTAGGTGAGGTGAAATTTAGGAAAATATTGAAGCATCTACACAGTAAAATAATAAGAAATGACAAGCAAAACTAGGGTGTCTCAAAAGTTCTTGACACAGCTGGTCGGTGAGCCAGCCAAGGAATAAGCCCTGCTGGACCTGCTGTGTACAAACAGGGAAGGACTGGTGGGTGATGTGGTGGTCGGAGGACGTATTGGGCAGAGTGATCACAAGATGATAGAGTTCTCACTTCCTGGAGGAGCAAGGAGGGGGGGAGGGGGGGGGGGTGTCAGCAGAACTGCTACCTTGGACTTCTGGAGGGCTGACTTTGACCTGTTCAAGAGCTGGCTGAGAGGGTCCCTTGGGAGGCAGTCCTGAAGGGCCAAGGGGTCCAAGCAAAGCTGGGCATTCATCAAGAAGGAAGTCTTAAAGGTGCAGGAGCAGGCCGTCCCCATGTGCTCAAAGGCAAGTCAGTGGGGGAGAAGGCTGGCCTGGCTGAACAGAGAGATTTGGCTGGAACTCAGGGAAAAAAGGAGAATTTACTGCCTTTGGAAGAAGGGGCAGGCAGCTCTGGAGGACTGTAAGGATGTTGTGAGGTTACGCAGGGTGAAGATTAGAGAGAAAAAAGCCCAGCTAGAGCTCATGCTGGCCACTGCTGTAAAAGATAACAAAAAAATGTTTTCACAAATACATAAGGAACATAAGTAGGGCCAAGGGTAATCTCCATCCCTTATTGGGGGGACAGACATTGCCACAAACGATGAGGAAAGGCTGAGGTGTACCTAATGCTTTTTTTTAACACAGTCTTTAGTAGTAAGGCCAGTTACCTTCACAGTAGTCCACCACCTGAGCTGGAAGACAGGGATGAGGAGCAGAATGAAGTCCGCACAGTCCAGGAGGAAACAGTCAGTGACCTGCTGCTCCACTTGGACACACACAAGTCTACGGGGCCAGATGGGATCCACACGAGGGTACTGAGGGAGCTGGTAGAGGAGCTCACCAAGCCACTCCCCATCATTTATCAACAGTCCTGGTTAACTGGGGAAGTCTCAGAAGATTGGACGTTAGCCAATGTGATGCCCATCTACAAGAAGGGCAGGAAGGAGGATCCAGGGAACCACAGGCCTGTCAGCCTGACCTCGGTGCTGGGAAAGGTTATGGAGCAGATCATCCTCAGTACCATCACACAGCATGTGCAGGACAATCGGGGGATCAGGCCCAGCCAGCATGGGTTTATGAAAGGCAGGTCCTGCTTGACAAACCTGGTCTCCTTCTATGACAAGATAACCCCCCTAGTGGATGAGGGAAAGGCTGTGGATGTTGTCTGCCTGGACCTTAGCAAAGCCTTTGACACAGTTTCCCACAGCATTCTCCTGGAGAAACTGGCTGCTGATGGCTTGGATGGGTGTACTCTGTGCTGGGTAAAAAGCTGGCTGGATGGTTGAGCCCAAAGAGTGGTGGGGAATGGAGTGATATCCAGCTGGTGGCTGGTCACAAGTGGTGTTCCCCAGGGCTCAGTGCTAGGGCCAGTTCTGCTAAATATCTTTTATTGACAATCTGGACAAGGGGATCAAGTGCACCCTCAGTCAGTTTGCAGATGACACCAAGTTGTTGGGGAGTGTTGATCTGCCGGAGGGCAGGAGGCTCTGCAGAGGGATCTGGACAGGCTGCACTGATGGGCTGAGGCCAGTTGTATGAGGTTCATCAAGGCTCAGTGCCGGGTCCTGCACTGGGGTCACAACCACCCCACGCAGCGCTACAGGCTGGGGGCAGAGTGGCTGGGAAGCTGCCTGGTGGGAAAGGGCCTGGGGGTGCTGGTTGACAGCCGGCTGGGCATGAGCCAGCAGTGTGCCCAGGGGGCCAAGGAGGCCAACAGCAGCCTGGCTGGTATCCAAAACAGTGTGGCCAGCAGGACTGGGGAAGGGATTGTCCCCCTGTACTTGGCACTTTTGAGGCTGCACCTGGAATCCTGTGTTCAGTCTCCTGACTACAGGAAGGATGCTGAGGTGCTGCAGCGTGTCCAGAGAAGGACAACGTAACTGGGGAAGGGTCTGGAGCAAAAGTCTTATGGGGAACTGGGGTGGTTTAGTTTGTAGAAAAGGAGGTTAAAGGGGGACCTTATTGCTCTCTACAGCTACCTGAAAGGAGGCTGTAGGCACGTGGGGTCTCTTCTCCCAGATAACAAGAGACAGCACAAGAGGAAACGGACTCAAGTTATGCCAGGGGAGGTTTAGACTGGATATTAAGAAAAAATTCACTGAAAGGGTGGTCAAGCATTGGACCAGGCTGCCCAGGGAGGTGGTAGATTCACCGTTCCTGGAGGTGTTTCAAAAGCATGTAGATGCGGTGCTTAGAGACATGGTTTAGTGATGGACTTGGCAATCCTGGGTTAAGGGTTGGACTTGATAATCTCAAAGGTCTTTTCTGACCTAAATAATTCTGTGATTCTTTTTTATGAAAATATATAAACAGAATTAATTTTAGTCATTTCTTTGTTTGAAATTTCCATTCTGTTCAAAGAAAATAATAGAGAACAACAACAACGACAACAAAATCTGGAAAGTTTTGACTGACTCAAAATGTGAATTTGAAGGAGAAATGCATCTGCATGTCACTTTTTTGAGAACTATTTTATTGTGGTCAAAGAAGGGCATAGAGAACTTTAGAGGACAAAGACTTTCATAAAGCCAAAAAACAGAAATAGCAGGAAATGAGTTTGTACTTGCATCCTAATAAAAAATGTATACTTTTCAAAGACACCATTGGAAGTGCTCTGGAAATGTACAGTATGAGACCATTGCAGCATGGACTGCATACACATTGTACTGGTGGTAAGTGCTTTAGAAGATGATCTTTGCGTTGAATTTTTTTTTTCTGTGTAGAAAATGTGCATGTACTGTTTTTATAGACACTTTGTAGACAGCTGAAGAATAAGCCATTTGATTTCTTTGGTGAAAGGGAGGTTGGTAAGGAGAGGAACCACTGGTTTCATACAGCATGCGTAAGCATACCAAGATAATACTTCTAGGCATAACAGTGCTCATCAATAGATGCTGTAGCATGGCAGAACAACAGTTCTGCCTTACTTGTGTCTGCTACGTATCATCTTGCAGCTAAATTACTTATTTTTCTTGACCTGCCCTGAACCATTTAAAATGTGGGGAAGTCTGGGCTTCTGAACTTCTTGATGTGGATACAGGGATCTGGTAGCCCTAGCACTCCGGGGGATTCTATGGAATACATTATTCCATAAAATAATATATTTTATAGTTGTTATTTTTCTGTAAGTAAAATGATTAGCTTTTAGGGGTTTTTCTCACTCTGTGGGAATTGAACACTCATATTAACATCTTCCTTCCATTTTCCCTCAATATTTTTCCTATTAATAATTTCTTTTAATATTAATAATATCTTTTGCCATCTATGGGAGTTACTAAGAATGTAATTAGTCTTTTAAGTGCATGTTTTCATCTTACTGTTTTTTTAGAAGGGGGACTTGACATTTGCATTCCATTCAATCACACCAAATTAGGTACATATATAGGCTCTCGGATTGATGGTATCCTGTGGCACAAGCCTCTTTCAGCTCCTTCTCTGAACCTTTTTTGAAAGAAAAGAGTGATGGGCTGATATATATAGCAGTGTGTAAAGCAAATAGTTGGAGAATTGAAGTGCCATATGTTAAAAGAAGTAATAAACTGGTATGGACTAATAAGTAATAACTGAGACTTTGGCACCTGTCTTAGATGAGCAATAAAAAGAACATTCAACATGAAAAATTAAAGGTGTTATGGAGATGTTGAAAGTGATTTTCTGTTTCTTACTGAGGGATTATGAGAGAGATGAAGGATTCCAGTCTTTGAGAACCAGAGATAGTAATTTCTCTAGCTCTATGGGACATACTATGCTTAGGAACGAAACTGTGTCTAATAAAATCTGAGGCTGAAATATTACCTCTGGCTTCCAGAACTTTATTCCTTTTATCCTCTCAAAGGAATGCTATGTTCCAGTTAACCATCGGAGTACCAGAGTTCACCAGTGCTTGACAGTTATTTGTGATGTATCATCTGTGTATTTCTGTGTATATATGTATCTCTGCAGGATTTTTCTGAGAGCAGGTATGGAGAGGGAGAAATGCTTCATATCTGTAAAGTTGAATGGTAAAGTAATGAAGAACTTGCAACGCAGAAAAGCCTTCTTGTATGTGTTAATCGTTCTCCTCCCCAACATTTTGTTAAAGAGACTATTAAATCATTAATGAGTAGTATACTACTTGTGTGTACACATGTTAAAGGTTCATATGAATTTCATATAATAATACTCCAGCTGTGATTCTTCTTTCTCTACCCAAACTATTTCTAATAGTAACACACAAATTTTAACCTCCCATGTTGAAAGAAAAGCAGGAACCCTGCAGGGGTGACATCAAGAACATAGAAAGGGCATTAAGGCGGTGATCTATTTACTAGGCATATCTTCTTAGTGGCTTTGCCTGCTTTGTGTGATACGTCTTGCAAAGGACATATTCCAGTAGTGACTTATCTAAAATATGAAAAAATTGTTTAATTTTGAGACAAATGTATTACATATGTCCTCAACTCATGCTACTTTGTGTCCTGCACTCTTTCCCTATTGCTTCTGTATGTTTCCTTTCCAATTCTCTTTCTTTACTGAAATGTGGTTAGAAAGAACTTGCAGTTTTTAGCATCACGCATTTTTAAGGTGAAGTTACTAGGACAATATTTTATGATTGGAGCACTTTCCTCTGTAAACATTTTAGAAGGTGTATTGGCTGTGAAATTACAGAAATGTATTATTGCCAGCTCTCAAGGATTACAAATACATCTGAATTACACTCCTTATTTTTAGAGCCTCATCCAAATCTCATTAAACTCAACTAAAATGTATGCTTGTAGGTCAGTTTCCCTGAGGCTGGTTGCTTGAGGCAATCTTACCTAAGGACACACTTGTGAGAATTGCAAAATCATGGTCTCCTCAGTTAAGTGATTCTGATTTTGTTGTTCCTTTAGTGAAGGCTTTTTACTTAAATTGGTTATGAGTAAGTTAAGAACAGAAACTGCAGCAGACATAGGGAGATAGAAAGAAAAGTAGCAGTGGAGTCTTTAAAGCAAAGACTTTAACCAGTTCCTGGTCTGGTTTACTCATTATTGTAAGGACAGTAGCAATAATTTTCCTTCCTTTGGGGTATTTGATTCCATTGTTGGAAGTACTGCTCTAAATTAATTAAATTCTTTGTTTGTGTTTGGATTCTCTTCTGCTTCAGATTCTCCTCCATGAAATGCATAAGAAAAAGACAATGTCACCCTATAACAATTTCACAGTCACTTTTCACAGTTGAAAATGCTTGTTAACATCACAATGGCAATAAAGAATTATGCCCTCCTTAACTACTGATTTTTCAACCCCAGATAGGGTATGTGACCAGCCTTTGTTACTGATCCTGCCTGCCTTGGGGTTTAGAGATGAGAAAGACAAGGCACAACATTTAGTCAATAATCCTAAATGCAGAAGAGTATTTTTTGTAGATTAATTTAAAATTTCCAAATGTAAAAGCAGTTTGTAATTTTGCTGCTTCCTTCTGTCCTGGAGTTGAGGACTTTGCTTTAAGGAGTCTTCAGCTACATTTTTCTTTTCCTGTAGCCAGCTAAGTGAATATTTTTTGTACTTTTTGTCCCATGAAGGAAAGATCCCTTCAAAAAAAAAAAAACAACAACAAAAAAACAACCCAAATAACAGAGCCCCAACCTCTTGTAGGAGTTTCTAATTTGTGGTAGTATTCTGAGAAAAGAAGGGGAAGAAATGATGGCGAGGAAGGCCTGGGTGTATTTTTCTTCAAAGATTAAAAGTAAGGCAAGGTGTCTCACTAGATTTTCCATAGTTCAACTGACAAAGAAATTTATTTCAAAAGGGGTGAAAGCTCTGTAAGTTCACTTTAGTGTCTTTAATAAATACCACATATATTTAGAAACTGACTGAATTAAGAAAGACTTTGTTACACCTCCATGATCTTTAGCTTTGATGGAGATTTTTCTGCAGTAATTCTATATATTTATTGTACATTTTCTTAACTGTAAGTCAGATGTGGCATTTCACTGCAGTAAGTGCATAATTAAATTGCAATGTGTAATAAGCCTAGAACTTTTTCAGTGGAAAAAAAAATAATCCACAGTTCTTCTTAATTATAAGAAGAAAGAACTGAACACAAACTCTTAATTAGACCTTTCCAATGGTCTTTTACCAGTTTGGGGTTTGTTTTTGTTTTTTTTTAAATTCACAAACTACTGACTTATTTTTTTAACCCTTCATTTTACACTTTTCCATTCTAGAAATTGCTTCTCTTGCAACAGAAATAATAATAGTGTGGGACATCATCATTATGGAACTTTATAATTCAGTTACAGAATTCTTGATTAGACCTATAGTTTAATAGATATTAAGCAGCAACAGTTAATTTATTGACAGCTTTAAGAGCAAAATTGCAGGGAATTACAAAGGGTATTTAGCAAATGGATTATATCTTTCCTGTTCAGCTGCACCTGGAGGAAGGGAGTAGCTGAGGGATGTGTATTTTGATGCTGTAAGCTGTGGAAATTCTAGCTTTGAGCAGTGTCACTGCAGGTAAAAACTGGCAGCCAGGGAGGAAGCCCAGGTGACCTGATTCTCCTATAGCCAGGGGAACTCATTCTTCAGGGCACCAGCGAGGCCAGTCTCCAGAAGGGGCCAGTGCGTACCAGATGGAGCCTCAGCAGCCAGGGCAGGGAGCAGCTCTAGAACAGCCACGGGTATTGCCATTGCCATTACCTTCTGCCTGTGTAATGAGAATGTCCTTATGGGTTTTACAGCGAGGAGGGAAAGTGTACATTTAATCAAGTCAAAGGCTTGGTTATGCTTTCTCATGCACTTGCATGGTCTCTGTGCAGAGAGGCAGTTGGGGGAAGCTCTGACTAAGGTGAGCCACGTATCTAAATTTCCTTTACAGTCAATAAAGCCAATGGAGCCAAGAAAACATCTTAAAGCAGACATCTTCAGGCTGGCTTACTGAATCTTTCTGGTCTGCTTTAACTATATGGACTAGATCTCAGTTAATTGTCATGGGAGCTTAGACGCTGAGCTCAGCCTTCAGCTGTCTTACATTTTGCGCTGAATCCCATCAGATGACTTTTAACAGCAGAATTCAGTTGCCTTAGCATAGGCTATTATTTATTAGTAGTTCTATTTTAGAACCTATTGCATATTCACCTCTTCCACAACTTCCACCTACCCAGGAGTGGGTTTCCATCAAATTATATCTGCCGGCCTTATGCAGATGTCTTAGATACCCACAGGCGTTTAAAATGGTGCTAGGCACCCATATTGTAGGGAATCGTACACCAGCCTTATTCTTTTACCAGTAGTTGCAAAGAAGTAGTAGCAGAGTAAAAGCTAACGTCCATACATATAAGACAGATAAGTTAAGTTGTAGTTACATGCATTTGAAGGAACACTAATGTATTGTTACTAAAGTAGTCCAGATTAATAAAGAAAATATATCGTAGGAAATATTAACTCTTTTATCTCGAGGTGCTCCAAGGCACGTTTCTTAATCTGCATGGTTAGAGAACAAGTGGCTGAGAAACCAGCGCAGCATTGGCTACCTGGATTGTCCTCCAACATTCTTAAATCAGCAATGAGAAGGTTGTAATCATATTTTCTCAAACAAAGACATCTCAAACAAAGACACCTAATCCTAGGTTAAATCATAAAATGTTACAATCAGGACAACAGGAAAAATTATAGTAGATTTCCCTCTCCAAGTGGTGGCTGTCTCAAACGGTATGCTACTCCTGCTTTTGTCTTCATGTGGATGGTTCCATATTTCAAAGTAGAGGCAATGCTGGTTCTGCCTCAAAACGGGCAATAGTCAGTATGTCACTATTACATGCAGCCCTGGCCAGTACATACGTGCAGTTCATAGCTATAAAGAAATACAAGTCATAGAATCACAGAAGCATCTAATGGTTTGGGCTGGAAGGGACCTTAAAGCTCATCTAGTTCCAACCCCCTGGCATGGGCAGGGACATCTTCCACTAGACCAGGTTGCTTAAAGCCCCATCCAGCCTGGCCTTGAACACTGCCAGGAATGAGGCATCTACAACTCATCTAGGCAACCTCTTCCAGTGTCTCACCACCCTCCCAGTAAAGAATCAGGCAAATGTTTGCACATGTATGGAAACAGTGAATTGCCCTATATGTGCAGGGACTTAATTCTGCGGGGAGGATGAAGCTTTAATCTCACACTATGTTCAAATGAGGCTACAGATGTATTTATGCACAGTGAATAGACAGGTAAAAAGGGGTCTTAAAGTCATTTCCGTCAGCTCTGTTGGAGCTAAACAAGAACAAGGAAGTATATGAGCGCTGAATGAGTGACATGAAGGCTTGTTTTCCCCCTCCTCAATGGGTAATACGAATTTGGAAATCAGATTCTGGTAGCACTCAGAAAGAAACTGCTGCCAACTCTCTGGACTCCTGTAACAACTTGACAGAGACAGGGTTAGATGTCTAGACGTTCTTCATATATTTTGCTTTCATCGAGCTAGGTTGATTAAAAAGTACAAGACAAACAAGACAAACCTTTTGTTTATTTTTCTTTTAAAACTTACTTGTAGCGCCTCTGACTTTTCACCTTTTTCTGGAGCACCACGTGAAGATTGATTTTGTGTTGATGCAACTATTAGACAAATTATCTGAACTTGCATGGGTTCTGGTATTTCTTTATACCTTCATGGTGTTTTTTAATGCAGTACAATGCATAAAGAACCTTCTGTTCTCCTGAAGATCTTTTCAAAAGCCTTCATTCAGCTTTAGTATGACTGTTTCAGAGATGGAGAGAGATTTAAATAGTCATTCTGATGCTGAATACTCATTTAACATGTTACAGCTGATCCTGGTGGAGTGCTGTGTACAATTTAAGTATCAACAGTGGGGTTTCAACAGAGCTCAGAGTTGCTGCGAATTTCAGTTCTTGGCAAGAATGTCAATTTTGTACGTGCCAAGTGTCTGTTATTTAACCAAGCAGAGGATATTGAGTTACTGTAGCAGAAGCAAGATGTATGATTCATGTTTGCATATCCTTCTTCAAAACAGAAACAAAGAGATTTCACTTTTAACACGTCATGCTTCTCTCACTAGCCTTTTCCCATTCACATTGCCATAATTTGGCAACAAAAATACAAGCATCAAGTATTTATTCAATTATTTAGTCAGACGGGTAGCAGAGCATGCTGTCAGGAACTAAACCAAACTAGGTAGGACCTAAAACTGCAGCAACATTTTTGAAGTTGTAGAGTGATACTCTCTGTTGTTCAAATTCTGCCACTATCAAATAAAAAATTATTTTGAATAAAAGATAATAAAATTGTGTTTACAAAGCAATAATGATTTTAAATAATTTTTTTTTTTATTTTAGGCAGTTATGCTTGTTTTGGTGCTGATGAATTTAGATGCGTGTAGAGTTGAGGGGTGTTTTTGGAGAATTCCTCCTATTGCTTTTGCAAAGATTTTGCCTTTTCAAAAGATGTATTTGGGACCAATTTGGATTTGAGGCTGTCCCTTTAACGCTTTATCTTAAGGCTGCAGTCACTGTCAGAACAGATCAGATCAGTGCCCTGTTTAACCCAGTTTTGTCAGTGTGCCACTGACCACCACTGACTGCAGCCGTAAACAGGGCAGCATGTGCTCCCATCTGTGTCAGCTCCCTGCGAGCTAATACTTCACCTGGCTGCTGCCACCCGCCAGCTCTGCTTGCTGCAACTGTTCGTTGCATGGTGTTAACAAGCTCCTTAGGACCTGATGAAGTTTTCTACAGAAATGCTAACCAGATATTCCCGATTCAGCCATCCTAGCTGAGAATGCTTGTTAAGGCCATTCAGATATAGTGAAGTGGGTGTATGGGTAATTAACTTTAGGATGGAGATTATTTTTTTCTCGAAGAAAACTCAGGTGAAAAGAAACTTTAGTGTATGCTTCATTTTCAGTTCCAGATTAATTTTCAGGAGTGGCAGCTGACATGAATTCAACATAAGTATCTCTGGATAAAAGGACAGACTGTAATAGCATGACATGTTCTGTCTGCTCTGTGGCCTTTCCCCGCTCACGGGGTACACGTGCAGAAATAACTGTGACCCTTGCCTTGAATCCCTTTGTGTGATCAGAGAATCATGCAGGTAGGTGCCAGTACGTCTCGTACATGAATAGGTCCTGGACGGGGATAGATAGTGACATGGCCATGGACCACAGGAGCATATTAAATTGTAACGTGTACAGTCTCTTCAGTTCATTTGTAGCTATGCTACGTTCAGTTTTACTACTTTGAATTGTGTGGTCATCTTAGGTTTGTGTGATACCATTTCCAGTACTTTGTCTAGAACACCTCCCCATCCAACCCGACCCATCCACCCCTCACAAAAAAAAAAAAAAAAAAAAAAAAGAAATCTGAATAATTTGAAACTCCTGGATAACTGTAAAGTTGACTTGACTTAATATAACAGTTCTGATGAAATAACAGCATATTTTGCATTTCGTCAAAACTTCGCAGCATTTAATGTAGGATTTTATAGTTCACCTTAGCTTCCTGGTTAGCAGGAGGCTTTGGTTCCAAAAAAATGTTGTTGCTGACCTTTGAGTCTAGAAAATATGACAGAAAGCATAACGAAAACCAGTTTGACACAGTTTTCACGTTTTATTTCAGGTGGGATTGCATGGTGACAAACTAGGGGAGGGGAATTGATGTGGAGAAGTTAGGTTGTCAGCCATACTGCACTACTCATGGGAGTCAGGTGTCCAGTTTGAGTAAAATGGGTACCATTTTGCTTTCTGTATACAAAAAAAAAAAAAAAAAAAAAAATTCAAAATAAGGATGTCATGAGTTTGCACAAGAGCCTCTTACTAATTTTTCCATACCCAAAGATTTAGGCAAAAATAATCTCTTCATTTATGTTACTCTTATAGGCTGAAGCAATGAAAGTGGTTAAATGTTTTCTGAAGCAATTGAGAGGCAGTATTTTGTATTTCAAAACTGGAAAAGCCATGTTAATAGATAGAACAACTGTGAGGTTTCATTTTTCATGAAGCTTCTCAATGATTTTTTTTGCCAATTTACTTGTAAAGTTTTGCTGAACTTTTGTGTTACTAATATGCAAAAATCAACTTTTATGTTGAACTTCTTGATATTGTTTGAAATAATAATGATATCTGTGCTTATCTTCTGGGATTGTGGACAGAAATTAAATGGATAAAAAAAAAAAAAAAGAGTTCTGGTTTATTATATACATGGATGTAAATTGAGTGGGTCACGGTAGGACAGAAGTGTATGGGAAAGTTTGCATTTTGGTAATGCCAAAGTAAATGATAGTAGGCCTTGTTGTCTAAGACAAAATACATATATTCTTTTCTTTGCATTTCCGTTATGAAAAGTTTTCTTAACAAGCTTGGACTTTTTTTCCCTTTTTTTAGGAGTCTTTTCCAGGTCTGTTATCATTTTATCATGATATTCATGCCCCTAAAAAAATTTCTGAGGTTAGTTTTCCAGTGGGCATGAACTGCCAAAGTCCTGATTTGAATCTGTGTCCTTGAAGTTTTCTTGACTGTTTCATTCTAGCAGGAAAAAAGTTAATTATGTATGTCATTGCACTGAGATGTTTGGATTTGGATTCTTTTAGAGGAGGAAGAAGTATCGTTTTGGTGATCAGAGCTGCAGAAGTAAAGAGAAAAGCAAAGGAAAATGGTTTCAGTAATGCATAAAATTGAGGAACTGAAAAATAAAGGAACACAAAGGAGACAAGAGTTGAAAGAAAAAAAATGATAAAGAAAACCAGCAGATGGGGATTTTGGGGGAACCAAAGAAGTAACAGAAATAACCGTGCTTTGTTTTCTTGTACTGCTTGGCCTTAAAGCTGTGTTAGGCTAAAGTGTCCTTTTTATCAGAGCAGTGGGTGTTGCAGAGATTATTTCAGTGGCGAGTCTGTGCAAAGATGAATGTGCTTCTGTTTCCCTCTGCTGATTAGCACAGTCCCAAATGGCAAGTGTGATAAACCCTGGTCTTTTGATGCCCCTTTTTTCTATTCGACTCAAAGAGCACAGGGTAATTTTTTTCCCTAACAAGACACCCGTGTTTTCTCCTGAATTCTTCATAAATCAGACTCTTAAAATACTTAAGACCGTGTCCTTACATTTCCTGTTTCCGTGGAATCTATAGGAGGTTTAAAGTATCCCAGGGTGCCCTGCTAGCCCTTCAAGCCATTATCAGATTTTCAGTCTCTTGTGTCTCGCTTAGATCTTCTGAGGTATATTGCATAGCTGTTTTAGGTTGAGCAACTCTGCATGAGGAGCTCTTAAATGATGCCTTCTAAACTTCCCGTATTCCTTTGATTTCACACTGGGTCTATTTATGGATCTTACTGACATTTGTCATTCCCTTGAGGCAAGTACTACAGCCTATACAACACCCACAGCTAGATAATCACAAGCTTGGACCTGTCACTACTTAAAGCAAAGTCTTTTTAAAGAAAAAAACCTGAAGAAAGTGTTCTTGTAGTTAGTGTGCTGAGATAGCATCAGAGGGAAGGCAGCTGTATAACCACTTTACATAAAGACTGTCTTTCTGAAAGTCCCATTTCCCCATTTTTGTTTTACACAGCTTCTTTTAAGCCCACCTGTCTTAACATTTTTCTCAACTGGCTGATGGGACTGCTGATGGGTGCACCTGACAGCTCTGCTCTCTTGCCATGCATGAAGGCAGAACATGGTCATTTTTAAGGCAGCACTTGGGCTATTTTCTTTGGTGGAACCAGGCTTCAGACCTGAGGGCAGACAAGTCAGAAACCATGGCTGACTAGTTTGGCGTAACAAAGCAGCACAGCTTAATAGGATAAACCTCCTGGGCCAAGAGAATATAGCGAACTTCAGACCTTTACTGTAATGCTGATGCCTTTTTTTTTTTTTTTTTTTTTTTTTTACTTGCCACCTTTGAATGTAATCACTGAAAGGTTTTAAGAATCCTTTTCTGTAGCATATATATTTCAGGCATTCCCTCATGAGCTGTAAGTTGAGCAACCAGTAAGTTGCTTGATTGTTATGCAGTGCTGAAGCATGATATAGTTTCTGTGCGCTAATGTAATTGTTCTGTTTATTTCATTTAAAATGTTTGTTTAAAATTTAAAAGAAGGATAAAACATAGCAAATAAAATAACGCAGGAAACTGCAGTGTAGTAAAGAGACGATTAGATTCTCTGGCTGTAGAACTAGAGAATGGAGATTTGACTTCTGAAAGAGGAGGCAAATTACGGTTGGGGTCAGTGGTACTAGAGAAAGAGCTATGACAAAGGCGGTTTGTCATGAAATATGGAAAAGCTATGCTAGACAGCCTGTAATTATAAGCAAGTTTCCATGTTTGGCAGCAGTACCCTCTGAAAATATTGCTGCAGCCATCGTTTCTTGCCAGGCTATGGCACACCAGCTCCCTCAGGTGTGCTGGCAGACGTGTTCATGGCCCCACACTGTGAACCATGGTTCGGTTCCAGTGAGCAGTCACTCAGCACATTTTTTAGGAAGGACACAAGAGGAGATTTGGCAGATTAGGTTGCCTGTGCTGCGTCGTGGTGTGGTCCCACAAACTGCTGCGCTGGCACAACTGTGGTAGCAAGATGAGAGCGGGAATGAGAGGGAAGCAGCAGTTGTTGCACAGGCTCTGTTGCTGTTAGACTGAAATGAGGATGTTTGGTACTTTGGTGTCAGGATGGCCTTCAGCAGTTAGAATTGCGTATTCTACAGTATGTCCAAAATCCTTGTAAGCTTCAGGTGCAGCAGATTGCCAGGCTCACTGTTCACTGCCTTTTGGCGTGAGATCTGGTTGTATGTGCAAGCACAGACCTGCAAAGAGAAAACTTCAGATTCCCACTTCTTCCATCTTCTGCTCCCACCCGCTTGCCTCTTTCCTTCTGCTGTGCCAGGGCCCGCGCCCGGGGCTGGTCCTGGTGGGCAGCAGGGTCAGGGCTGCTGCAGCTCGCAGGGGCTGGCACCTGCAGCCCTGGCCGCTGGGGTGGGGGCCGGCTGTGCCGTCAGCCCCTGACAGCTTCTTCTTGATGTGTTTTGGACACTTCTCTTGCTGCCTGTGTAGCATGCTGCGTCCATATGGTATGGAAGTGATCTGAAATCTGATCGTATCTATATATGAAGTTTTTAACTTTTTTTTTTCCCCTGCTCAGCTCCCTTTCTGAAAGTTTTTGGGACAGAAAACAGCTGTGTTGTTAAGTTCTCCCTATATTCCCTGAATTGATTCCCATTGTTTCTAAGAACTGTTAGTTAACTTCTTCATCTGAGCCTTGCTGCTAACACTTCACCGAGATAACACTGTACTTGCTGTTAAAAACAAGGCATCACGGCACTGAGTAGGACCCAATATTTGGCAGGAAACCTCTGAAGTTCATGCAACAGTTTGCTGGTGTGCTTCGGGAAATGTGCTGAGTAGCAGTCACGGATTTTGTCAGGTGAGAGGTTTTGCTGCTAAGTGATGTCCTTTTGCACTAAATACTGTTCAAGCAGTAACTGTTTTTCACATGCCTACCATTTATGAAAAAGAGTTATCCTGTTCTTCGCTAGAATCAATCCTGATTTGCACTGTAGCAAATGAAATCAAAGCCGAAGCAAAATTAAGGCCAGGGCTGGCTGTTCAGGTAAAACCATAACTTGAAAAACAGTAAGGAAGACACAGAACAGGAATAGTATAATCATAATTAAATAGTGTCAAAACACTGTTAAATATTTATGTCTTTCTGTTTAATTGTCTTACGCTACAATAGGCTTCACAGGTAGGTAGAGCCCTTTTAAACATGGAAGGTTAAAGGAATAAGAAATACTGTTCACTTAAGGTGGATTAAATCCAACTCTGCTGGAGTCAGTGGAAGTTCAGGTATGTAATTCAGTAGAGTCAGGTTTCTACTGTTTCTAATGACCTACGGTATGTTTAGACTCCCTTTCGGTACAAAAATAAGCTTCCACTACTTAAATATTTTAATACTTGTGAAGATCAAGTGTAATCATTCTGCAGCTCTTTGTATGTACTGAAGATTCATTTTATTTCCTAAATTATATTATTTTCTGGTAGCCAGCCAGTGAAGACAGCAATAGGATAAACCAATTCAAAGCAACAAGGTAACTGTCTCCCGCACAGGTTTTCCCTATGCTTTATATTTTATAAGGAAAAATTAGGGCAGTTTTGCAAAACCGCAGGAGGAAAGCTGGTTTTCTTTCAGTTTTGTGGAAGATACATGTCTAGGGATAACATTTTTCTTACTGTGCTGAGGATAAATGCTAAATACCAGTTTGAGCTGGGATGTTATCACAACTCTTCAGTTTCTGTCTTTTTACAGCCAGCCTTTTACATTATAGTGACTGTAAAACAGAAAATACCTCTCCCAGTATACCAAATGGAAACTAAAAATCTTCATGAAAAGTAATTCTTAAATGGAAGGGGGGTTTAGCAGTTTTAGGTCAGCATTAAAATGACAGAATTGCATGTTGTTGGGTACTGCCATATTTCAAAAGCTGCCGAAGTTTTGGCTATTGGCAGAATTATGCCTTGCGCTATTTAGTCCACTACCCGATGATCTTGTCTGCGTTTGTCATTAACTTGGGCTTTCTCACTGTCAAATCCCTCAGTGACTCATTTCATTTCTTTCATACTGATTTTCCAGTTTTCCTTCTTTTTGTCAAGTGAGCAGTTTTGAAGCATCTCAGATGTAATTTCTACATGTATACTGTAAATTGCCGACTTTGATTTCACTTGGCTGTCTGATAGAATTTTCCCTACAACACAATTGTTTTTATACTTCCAGATGAGTAATTATGGGCTAGATGGTAATACTTTGGGGGAGGCAGGAGAAACAGGTAATATGCATAGTGAGAAAGGATTTGGAAAATGCTGTTGGGATTGGCAGGGAAATGGAGAGAGGAAATGTGAGAGGAAGCTGCTATGCCTTTAATTTCGCTTTAATTCAAATACGTGAATCCTTATGTGTTGTTTTTTTAACGTGATATAGTACAGCTAAAAATACACCAGTGATGTGTATGAGAGGAAGAAAATAAGGAGGTCTAGCTTTTCCTGAGGGATATGAAGACTCTTAAGTCTTCCCATTTTCTTAGATTCTTGTCAGCTGTGCACTCCAAATTAAATTGGAATAATAAATAAAAAATCCACTGTATAGCAGGGCAAAGGTTTCTTCTGTAGATCTGTCTTGTTAGCAAGTGTTATACTTCTCTGTGGAGATGCTTACTGATTCCTGCTGATTCATTATGGCAGGAGTGGCTCGTTAACTCTTGCCAGAAAGACGACTGACAAGTGTGGCTTTCTGGTGAAAAAGAGCAGAAGGGCTAAGCCTGACCTCAATGTAGTGAGTATAGATTCCGTTCAGAGCAATGTGGGACGCTGACAGGGGAAGTAGATTTGGATTTTATCAAGCCAAAACCATGTTTCTAAAAACTTTTCAAGCAGCTGCTCAAACATCCTCATCTAATGAGATACAGGCAGACAAACTGCCGGTTCAGTTAGCACAGGCAGAGGGCTTGAGTGCAAAACTTGGAACAGCGCTTCCTGCTCCATGAAACGTTTGTCCTCCTTTTGGCAGCTTGCTTGATAGGATCGTTTGACTTCATATATCATGGTGAATTATATGGGCTAGATCTATGGCACAAAGCTTGACCGAATGGAAACTTTGTGAGCGAGCATCATTTGATCTTGCAGAGCAAGCGTACAATTTGTACGGTAAATTGTGTTAACACTTCCAGCTTTTGTAGTTCATAGATTTACTTACATAAATGTGTGTGTTTGTATATATATATTTGTAGTGTATATATAGATATATATATATGAAGCCCATACTTCTCACTTTCAGTCTGCTGTTCCTTCCACATGTTTTATTACAGTTGTGTGCATGATGCACAATGAAAATTTATACTGAAAGGGTACAATGAAACCTCTCAGTGCTGACTTTCTGTCTTGTTCTCATGCTTGGAGTTTGAAAGGAATTTTTCCTACAACAAAAGGCAAGTTTCTGTTTCCCCTGACAGTGTGAACATCAGCTTGCTTTCATGGGCTCGTCAAGGTACATTTCAACTAGTAAGTTTACTGGCTTTTCAAGTACCCATATACTCTATCCTTCTGCTGTCTGTCTGTAATACACACTTCAAATGCTTCAATGGCTGAAATATTTTAGGTAACATTTTTAAGTCTCTGCATATAGGAGTTTTTTTCCTTGTCCTGCAATATAAAGAAGGCCAAACTAAATGGCATAGCAGAAGTCCTTTTCATAGTCACATAAAGATGATACTGGCAAAGTATAAATGAAATAAAAATTAAATCAAACCAGGATATTTGAACTTTCAAAGTTGTAGTTCCATAGCTTTCTTATTGAGACCGCAAGTAGGGCAGCTATTTATTTCAGTGAAAAAACTGAATGGCTTTCTCAAAGTTTCGACATAGTTTTCAGATGTCATAGTGCATCCTGCTATGTTCTAATAGTGTCTGAATAGGCAAGATTCTTACCGTGCAAAAGCTTTGGCTATTGCTGCTCCTGTGCGTAGGGGGAGAAGAAGGAATACAGTAGTTACCTTAAGACTTATCCAATGGCTAACTACAATTAAAAGATTTTCGTTAGTCCAGCAAATTGTAATTTTCCTCTCCTATGCTTTCTTTGGTCTGTTTAATGATAGAAGAGGCTATTAATAGATAGGCTGTTGAGAGAATGTGATTCAACTTTCAATTACCCTGCATGTTGTAACATCACCTAGGAATTAGTTAAGGTTTCCATTAAAGTTCATGTAAAGTATTTGTTTAGCTACATGTAAATACCTAATTAGCACTATGCTAAATGGTTTATTTCTCTTCTAACTACTGCAGTATACCCTGAAAATTATTCTTTTCCTTTAGTATGTTGCTTGTTTCAGAGCACCTTTGGCACATGTGCATTTCCAGTTACAATAATTCATACATTTTGTACACAGTTTTAATCACTTGAAAGTCAGAATTAGTCTTTTAATTATTAATAAGATGCAATCCATTGATTTTCTCCAGTTGTTCAAACATGAGTCTGGCCTAATCCTGCCTCAGGCTTGAGGGGCACTGAGATGAACAGCAAATCCTTGAGCTAAACATTCATTTCATGGGATTTAAAGTGTGTGTGTGTGGAGGAGGAGGAGGCATCTCTCTTTTTTTTTTTTTTCCTGTGACCTTTTCTTTCAGATTTTTCTATTTTCTTATATGCAAACATATATTTGAATGCTACGATTTTGTGATGACAAAAATAAACGAAAACAGAGTAATTTGAAAAAAATTGTTCAAAAGTAAGGCTATTGCTTACTTAAGTCTACCTTATTTATGTGACTGTCTGCACCACTGATGAAAGTCGACCTGTGGTGCAGAAAGCTTTACTACTGAGCCTAAGTCGTATAGCTAATAAGTGAACCTGTGAGTGTTGTAGCGAATAAAAGTGCATAAGCTAATGCAGGACTTGTGTGCTGTGTTAACGCACATGTGTGTGTGAAGTTTATCCCATGATTAGTGTCAGATTTTCCCTTTTGTGTGAAGGGCTCTTTTCACTGAAGCCTCTGGCTCAGCTGTGGATCGGTGGTTTGATGCAATTTTGTCACAGTTTATTTCTTTAATTGATCTGATCCTCCTTGTTCTTTACATATGTGCTATTTTTCTCAGGGATAAAGTTAGTTTTCTTCATAGTAGCTAGTATGGTGCTGTGTTTTGGATGTGTGCTGAAAACGCTGTTGATAACACGGGGACGTTTCAGCTGTTGCGGAGCGGGGCTCGCACAGCCCCAGGGGCTCCTGCCCCTCACCCGGCCCCGCCAGCGCGGGCTGGGGGTGCACAGGAAAGGGAGGGGGACACAGCCGGGACAGCTGCCCCCAGCTGACCAAAGGGATGTCCCACACTGTATAGTGTCATGCTCAGCATACAAAGCTGGGAGGAAGGAGGAAGCAGGGACATTCAGATTCAGGGCATTTTGTCTTCCCAAGTGAGCGTTAGGCGTGCTGGAGGCCTGCTTTCCTGGCGGTGACTGAACAGCAGCCTGCCGATGGGAAGTACTGCCATGAATCCCTTGTTTTGCTTTGCTTTGCGTGGCTTTTGCTTTACTTATTAAACTGTCTTTATCTCAACCCACGAGGTTTCTCACTGGTCCAATTCGCTCCCCCATCCCACCTGGGGGGTGGGGTGGGGGTGGGTGGGTTGTGCTTATTTGCTGGCTGGGGTTAAACCATGAAAACATGTGACCCTAATTACTAAAACCTGTCATCCATCCACCCTACAGGAGTCAAATAATTTGTTTCACTCCTTTATCTTTTATCAGTTTAGTTTTGCTTCACCTCAGACTCCCTCATGTTTTATTACTATAAAAAGTCTCTTCTGACATCTGAATCCAAACTAAAGTAGCTTTAAAAGAAGGGGATGGGGGTGGATATAAAATCCAGCAAACACAGAATGTGGTTAAAAACCTGCATGATTTATTAATTTTAATATGTGTAATTTGAAGCTGTCCTTGATGCTTTTCTGGAAATCAGTGCCAAACTTCTGAGCTTCACTCCATTGTTTTCAGAATTTTTAGTTTCTGAAGAGATCCTTTTCAACTGCTCGGAGTCCCCGGTGTCCGTGACTTAATTCCCCAAATGCTATAAGCATTTCAGAAAGCATCTATGAATATAACAAGTTCAAAGTGGCAAGTATCAGTACCTCAGTTGTGCGCAGGAAGATGGTATCCATCTTCTCTGAAAAGAAATAGTGTTTTTCCCTGCTGCCACTAAAGGGAAGCCTCCTTTGGGACCTTGTTAGATGCTTTCATGTGAGGACCATTTGACCCACTTCTGAGTAGTGAGCAGGCTTAGAAGGCAGTAGTTGTTGGGGGTATGCCTTTGGCTGATTTCCTCCCCCTCTTTGCAGCGAGAGAAAACCCTCAGTGGAATATATTAGGGATAATAACAGGGTAAAAATGTCAGTTAAAGAAGGGTGACGGATGGAGGTCCTAGCCAAAAATAATAATAATAATGATAAACAAAAATCTTCAAAAGGCGTGTCTATTTATGACAAAGACAGCATCAGGATAACATCAGAATGATGTTAATGAAAAAAACAATACTTGTAGAAATAATACTTGCTTTTAATAACAAAAAGTATTAGTTACTGAATGTCACTCCTCATAGACTTTTAAATTAAGCCCAAATTTTCTTTTAACACAAGGAAATCAATTTAATGAAAATAAAATATACATTGTTTGGAAAAAAATTGACTGGTTTTCCACTGCCTGTTACCAACAAAGGAGGGAGGAGGAGGAGGAGTGCTTATGAAGAGCGTATGCTTAAGCTATCAGAGAACAAGGTGGTATAAAAAGCAGTTTTATGGTAGGGAAACCATCAGCAAAATAATTCAGAATACATACCTCTAACAGATCCTTTTTATCTGATATCTAAGACAAAAGAAAAAAACCCGAACTTTCAGCCATAATGCTGTTCCTTATCCAAAACAAAATACCTGTTATTTTTCCATCTTGATGAGTGGATTCCTGTGCCAAATACAGTACTTTCGGTGTTTTGCAATAGGGTAACTCCATTGTAAGGCAGCCAGTTTCAGTCGGGTAGTATCTGTTTTCTTTTAAGATATTAAAGATCTAGAAAGCCTTTTTTGTTGTTGGTTTTTTGTTTGTTTGTTTGTTTGTTTTTTCAATAGTACAGCAGGCCTTCATGCAGGTACCAGCATTTTCTGGATTATGAAATTACTTATATTCATGTTCCTGAGAAAGCTAGTTTTGATGTATGATTTCCTCCCCAATCACCTCTAAATATGCAAGACTGGATCTACAGCAGTGCACGTGGAAGAGATCAGAAATAAGTAACTTTTGAAAAAGTGATTTATGTTAAGCCATTTATAACTACATGAAATATGAATATTCTCCTTTCCTGCCACTGGGGTTCCTCATAAATAATCTGTCTGAGTCTGTGCAGAACAAAGTAATAACTGTATCAAGAAAGAAGCCCGAGAAACCAATTAGATTGTTGTGGCAAGTAGAAAACAAACAAGAGAGCACTCTCTAAAACAGAAAAACTCTGCTATTGCTTTGTGCTTAGAAATCCACTTAAACATTGGATCTTTAGGTCATTTTTCAAGGTTTTATTTGTAGTGTTGAAACAAAACTGGAAACCAACAGATGAGTGTCCGTAAGAAAAATTCTTCCCCAGCATCCTTTGAATGCTTGTCAGTACCTTTCAGATAAGGGTATGACTGAAAAACCAACCCAAAGGGGTAAAACCACAATGCAGAGGCAACGTTAGGCCTGAGGAATCCAACAGGACCTAAGATGAAGACATCTGTATCTGAATAAAGACGCCGCCTTTAGGAGATTATCCTGAAAATGATTGCAGCTGCCACCAGAGAGCAGAAGTGCCAGATGCTGCCGTAGCCCCGGGGGAACCGGCTGTGTGTGACGAGTTGTCAGAGACAGGAGGGTTGGGGGAACAGGCATCCTTCTCCAGATCTTACAATAAGAAATCAGGCTGTGACAGCCCTACCCTTAGCCTTTGTCGCCAGTAAGGGAAAATTCACTATAGGCCTCTTGCCATCAATTATCTTCTTTTGGCATTTGAGATGTGACTTGTGGGAAATAACTACAATGGTACTTTGGATGGATGGTAAAAACTTCCTTGCGAAGCCTTTGAACTGAAAATGTGTGTTGCTCCGTGCAGTATTAGGATTAAAAATTTGTTCATTATATATTTCATACCTTTGCAAGCAAAGGAGCAGCATTTTTATAGTAGAGTTGGTGTTAACATGGCAGGAAAATTAAATATTTTTGTTTCATTAGTTAAATATAGAGCTGTTCACTTTATATACAGGAAGCAAGTATGAACCTCTGCCTGCTCTGTGAAACGTTAGAAGTAAGATCAGGGAAAGGTGAAGAAGCTGTTCAGCAGCTGGAAAAAATGAGAAGCTAAAGATAGCTTCTACATTCAGGAGCAGTCTGCTGAGAGCAAAGTTACTGCAATTCCAGGTTTGTTCCAGCAAATTTTGTCCAAGTTTTCAAATTATATTTTTCTGCATCTGCAGATATCTCACACTCATTTTGAATGCCACAAATAGCATGGTGGCAAGTTAGCCCAGTATCTATAATCTATTTATTAACAGCATTCCAGAAACACGCTGAAATGTATTGCTATTATGAAGAGATTATTTTTTCTGATTACTTCCTCAGATCTTTGAAGAAAGGGTATTTATGATAACCTTTGCCTTTATTTGAATACCTTTTTCGTCTCTCTACTAGCTAGCTAGAAACCGTATTTTTCTGTTTGTCTATTAGGACAGCTCCTGGAGTAATGAATTTAACGCCTTTAAAGCAGTATGACCTCCTTTTATTGTTTAATGCTGAGTCTTAAAAAAAAAAAAAGAAACAAGCAAAATTCCAAACACCCATAACTGGGAAGAAAAGCTTGAAAATGTGAACTCAGAAGCTTAATAAATACAATGCTTTATTAATTCTTATCTGTTTCATGTATGCCACTTTTATATATAGCGTCTAATTTCACAGTTTACAAGCAAATTCTGTGATTTTTGGCATGAGTTTCATGATTTCGGAATGCTGACGTTGGCGGTGAAGTGCTGGTTACTAGAGAGGGCTTGCTTGCCTAGCTCAAATAACCAGAATGTTCAAAATTATTTTAGTAATAGTTCTTCAACTGAATTTTCACTGCAATAGCTGTAAATCATTCTTGGCTATGCACAATGATTTGATTAATATAAGGAATCTTTCACACAAAGTGACAAAACATATTCTGTTCCTATACATACATTTGTTTTTCCTCTCTGTGTGTTTGTAGATAATTACATGTATTTCCTCATTGCTGTGTAGTTATGCTCCCATGTTGAATGGTTCCTGAAATGATTCAACCTTCCTTAAACATTTTTAACATCACTGTACCTTTTCTCAGCGGTACATAACTGAGGAGCTTAGAAGCAACAAGTGTGAATTACTGCTTTTAGATTTATACCAGCAATTCTTTAAGTGTAGTGCAATTTAAAGGATGTTTAAGACAATGTAATTTAGAAATTCCAAAGGATGCCAAAATGTCTGTGTGTCTGTAGTGTGATTTTAATGGACTTTTTATTAAAAGGGAAGTTCACATAGACATTAAAAGTTCTGATATTTTTTTTTCCTTTTTTTATCTGTTGCCTGCTATCTATATATACTTTGATATCAAACCTTGATTCTGGTGTTACTAATTCCCTCTCTATTACTATGTTCACATCAATTATTTTACTACACAGGCATTTAATTACGCTGTAAGTAACTTTGCTCGCTTGTTCAACCCACTCAGCATGTTGAGTTCTGGATTTTAATATCTGTCTCAGAGCTCACCACATGTCATATGTCTTATAGACAGAGTGTATAGAAGATAACCCATATGTCAGATAATAACATCACTATCCCATCCTGTTGACCTCACCCTTTGACCCCACAATGGATAGATTGCTGTCTTGCACAGTCACAGTTGCTAAAGTGTTCTGTCCGCCGCCAATTAGGATGGATGTCCTGCGTTTTCCAACATATACAAAATACTTTAGCCAATCAGCAGTAAGCTATTGTGCCATTTGTCTTCATCTTGCCAACTTAATTTTATGTTGTGAGGCAACCAAGGCAAATGGAAGCACTTCTCTGGTCAAAGCCATGTTAGAATGCTGTGGGAGCTAAAGGATGTAGATTTTCTTCTCTGGTCTATGAGTGATAATTAGTTCAGCATAATGATGGCAGATCTCAGTCATCAAGCTTTAAAGTGACAAAAACAAGAAACAAGTTTGTAGGTCAATCGTTTTCACCTAAATGCATTCTAGAAATGGTAAACAGGAAAAATCATAACTCGGTGTTATTTGCATAGTTTGAGAAAGGCTCCCTGGGGTTTGTGTGTTCTACTTTTTTCATAACATTGGTGTTAATCACATAGATTGTATTTTGTTCACTGGTACGTGGATTATATCCTGTTCAGCAACATAGAGATTTGAACTTGGTCATTTCTGGGTTGGTATACTTAGCCATAGGTAGCTAAGAAAGCATTTGTGTATACTTTCTGCAGGCTGATTTTTTTAGATGTTTTGGAAAAAATATCGTGTTTAACTCTTCAGACAAAAGAGTTGTCTAGTTCCCCAGTGAAAATATCTATGGAAAAAATCTATAAATTATGCTGGCCTTAAATTGTTTTATAATTATTTTGGCATCCATCCCAGAAGCAAATGAGATGCTTGTTTGAAGACAGATTCAAAAAAAAAAGCAGCTCACCTGTGGATGCAATAGGCCCTCACCAGTTTTTAGCAGTTTTTGTCCACAGTCTTGTTCATGATCTGAAGCTTCCGAATGAAATTTAAGAGCGATTTTGAAAAGACTGCACTGCAGCAAAGAGTATTTGAGGTGACAGAAATTTGAATTTGCGTTGATTAAACTATCACGGAAGGAAAGCTAAAGTTTCTTTGCAAAGAGCAGATGAAGATAGCATTTTAAACTACAGCAAGCCTAAGTTTCCTGCTACCATTATCAAACAACATCTGTTCTCTGTTTTCTGGGCTTCAAATTTGTTCCATTCACATGTGTTTCTTAGCTAATTACTGGTAAAGTCTGCCAATACCCTCTTGAGGCAATTCTGGACTCTGGAGTTACATTTCTATGTAGCGTGAAGTCTTTGATTTGCCACTTACTATGGATTTAGAGGACTCTCTATATATCGGAGCTGCCAAAAAGGAAGGTGGACTTGTTATCTGTAAGTTTAATGTGTTGTTAATCTGCACTCTTCTCACCCTTAGCTGTCTCCTTTAAACCTGGATGGGTCTGTTGGGATGCTGTATCAAGAGGCCCTGTGAGAGGGACTAGAGTAGAGCAGAGTAGAGAGCGGAGAAGCTATTTCACGGCTGAACCTGCCCCTTCTCTCCCACGTGAGTCAGCAATAGCTCATGAGTATCTGCATCAGAAACTGATCGCTCTCATAAACTCACAGGCATCTGACCTGTATTGATCTTTAGAAAGAGATCATTGACCAAAGATAAAAATGTTGTCTCTGTGGAGAGATGTGCAAGTAAAATCTTGCCACAGATGCAAACCCCATCTAATCCCTGTGCAGGTAAGCACTTCTACATAACTGTAATCTTTCTGATATCTCCCCCTACCCTCTCCAGCATTCCTAACTAAGCAGTGATTTAGATCAATTTCTGGGGACAACACTAAGTGGTATGGAATCAATGATAGGAAGTAAGGGCAGAAGAAAAAAACCTCCGTTGGTTTGCTCCCCATCTCATTACCTGTGAAGGATTGTTCCCTATTGTATATTTTCTAGTGGTTTGTCTGTTCTGCTCTTAAAAGTTGCAGGGCCTGAGTTTCTACCAGATCCCTGGAGAGACTGGTCTAATGTATCTTCCTGTCAGGAATTTTGATCGGTCTTCTTTCTTCTTAAGACTTTTTTTTTTTTTTCCTTCCTTTTTGTTTCCCTGTTACATTTGGTTATGTTATAATAAAGGTAATTACTATTTGAACACGTTTTATAATGAACAGATGAGCTTTTCTATTTATAGCGTATCTTTAGAGTTTCATTTGTATTTGCAGCTTCTAAATCAGGATTTAAGAAATATTTTTAAAACGTTTACAGGCCCCAACCAATCTTTGTCTTAGTTACCAAGTTTATCAGTATGGTTTTTTGCTACAAATTGCTCAGAAAATAAGGTAGATTTTTTAGTGTTGCCCCAGCACGCAGCAGTATGGAGAGGATTTGTAACAATCTAGTTTTGTCATTTGGCAGGTCTTAGTGTAACATACACTGTATTAGACTTTCTGTGGACATTTCTTCAAATGTACAGCTATTTTTTCTGTATTCATGTAGTTTTGATGATTTTTCATCCCCTTATGCCTACTTATTTTAGATTATTTCCACTGCAGTATGTTGTTCAATATTAAAACCGAGTGGGTTTTTTTCTTGCATTTCTAGGAAATATTTATTGGTGGTACTATTTCTTCTATCCTAAGTGACGAAGCCAAACTTCCAAAGAGTTTATTATTTCTGTGCTTCCCTTTCTTTGCTGTTAAAGGAATTGGGAAAAATTAAGAATCTTATTGTTGAATTAAGTATTTTTTTTAATGGAAGGGCATTTAAAATCACTTATGTAATAATGCAGGCACTAGAAAGAGTGTGTTTTATAAAGCATTTCCAGCAATTGAAGTAACAGCAAAGTGGTTGTATTAATTCTTAACCCAGTCACCAAACTGAGGTTATCAGTAAGCAAGCCCTTTTATTTATCAATATGAGAGAAATCCTATTTACTCTTTTTTTGGTCCTTAAGAAAGTCACAGTGTGAGTTTAGCTGTTACTTCAAGTTTTGTGTACTGTGATTTGAAATTGAGCAACAGAACTTGATTTCCGTGATTTCTCTTGCTTCATCCATTTGAATATGTATAGTGGTAGTAATATTACCCTGTTGGTAATATTAGGGGATTTCTACTCCAGAAACTGAAGTCATACATCTTCTTTTTGCTTATCTGATGCACATAACAACAAGATTTGAATATTGGCTGGATATTGCGTGCTGCAAATCCTGTCCTATTTCCAAATATCCACTGCTGCATACACATTCAAGTTGCTGACAATCTCAGCACTGCAGGTTTTGCATCAGTTAATAGCCAGGAAAGCAAAATTTCAATAAGCATGAAGTTGTTTGTGGAGATGAGACATACTTAAATATTACATCTCCTAGCCACGCAAGCGGAAATCCAAGATTTTACTTTCCTGAGCCTAATTTCATGTCAAGAAGGAAGAACTGGCAAAAATAATTGAGGCTGGTTATATTCCTCTATGGTTAGTATTTTCCCACCATCTAAATATTTCCTTGAACCTATTTACACTTCTTCTTTAGCTAGCTATTGCTGTAGGAGAGGAGAGCCCTGTGGGCACGCGTATGGCCAATGAGGTGATGAAAACTCCGTGCTTGGATGCCTTAGACAGGAGGAAAATGTATTTTCAGTGGTGCACCATGTAAACTTAATCTGATGGAGGAACAAGCCTAATTGTGCATAGAGGACTAATTTGTGTTTTGAACTGAGATACAAATTCTGCTTTCCTTACAAGCCAAGTTACTAGCAAAGAAAAACACTTGCAAAGATTGAACAGAAAGTAACAAAATACCCAGTATCTGTCCCATCTTGCCAGTGTTTTCATGCGGGTCCTCCAGAAAACATTATTTGTACAAAACCAGCTCATTTTAGGAAAAATCTCCAATATAGCATCTGGAAGGAAACCTATGTCTTACTGCTATTTCATCCCTCTTGTTTATTTTCCCCTAGTTTTCTGTCAGTAACAGCAAAGTGGCATCACTCAAAGTGAGACCAGAATACCAAAAGCTGAAAGGCACAATAAAGGTTCCTTGTAGGGTTTTGCCGTTGACTTTAGTAGGAGTAAAAAAGACCATAAAACCTTAATTTGAATTCACTAGAGGATTATAAAAGCCTTAGATTTTAAATAGCTTGATTCAATTTTGGTAGTGCTATTTGGTTGTTTTTTGTTTTTTTTTTTTGGTTCTGACCATTTCTTCACAAGTGTACTGGTAAAAGTCAGGTGTTATTTTCTGGGGTCTACTAATGTACACATCTGTGTCACTAACTGTACAGTGTAGAGAATATAATTCATTGTGTGAAAGGCATTCTTAGTTTCACACTTAAAGGTGAATTTCTATCCTTTGGTTAATGAAAATAACTTTTTTCCTTTGTGAATTTCCTTATTTTGTTTTTTAACTCTGAGCTGATCCTTTCCAAATGTCATTGTGCTATGTGAAGATCCTGGATTCATTAAAAATGTTCCATTGAGAACTGCTAGATATTTTATAAATGTTGCACTTGTTTCCAGGTGACTGAGAAACCTAGGCAGGCTGCTTATCAGTCAGCTTTAGGTAGAACAGTCAGCAGGCACCTTTTAGTAAAGCAGCATTTTAAATATATGTGGATTGTTTTGTTTTGTTGGGGTCCTTTTCTTCCCCTTTGTTAAAATATTTTCACTTAAATAGCAAATTGGTGTGTTGGGGAAAAGAACGAAAAATAATGATACACGAACTCTGTGGTCTATCAGAAAACACAATTCTGTTTCTAAGGTGTGTCCTTTGACTTGGTATACGCATATGCTGAATTATCAAGTGTTTTATTTTATTACACATATCACCTTTTGCAAATAGTAGTTGACCCACAAAATATACAGCTCTGCTTGTCTCAGAAAAGATTAGAACTGCAGAGATTTCTGACAAAGCGGTTACCTCAAATCTCTGCAAGAACACAAAAAATGAAAGGACATTCAATGTAGGAAATACTTAATTTCTCCAAATCCACATAGTGAGATCATTAGTTTATCTTTCATTTGTACAGATGACCCTCCAGTGGCATATGGGCATCATTGTGGGGCACTGGGTCGGTATCACTGCCAAAGGAAAATATTCAGCAGCTAAAACACCGCTTTCCATAGCTGTGGTGCCCTGAGGGTGCTTTGAGAGATTTCACATTGAAGTATTTTCTTAGCCCCTCCCTGCTGAGTGTGTGAGAGCTGATGAGATCACAGCTTGATATCAGATAACTGCAGGCCAAATATTCTGTAAGAAGATAAATAACCCAGCTATATAGGTCGCTGGAAGAAAGCCTGACTTCTCTAAATCCAATGAAGGCAAGGTTTCACCTTATAGGTATGTAAGCAATCAGTTCACTGTCAAGATGTATTTACAAAAGAAGGTTGTTTTATTTGAAAACACACTTACTTTTCCCTACTAGCTGATGAAACTTTGCTTTAACATTTTCAAACAGGATTTTAATGTGTTAAAAGCATGCAGAGTTATAATTAAGCTCAATAATTAGTCTAGTAATAAATATTCAAAGAGCAGTCCATCATAAAGGCCTGATTAGGCTGTGCATAAATATATATAATAAAACTACCGCCTTTCTGCCCTTTTATACAAAATATGATACCTGCATTCAGATAAACAGAATACTTCGCATTTTTTAACATGTGAACAAACAAACCAAATAACGTAGGAAAAATGCAGTATTTTATAGAGATACGCATGAAATTTTAACATATAGATTGAAAACTCCTTGAGGTTGTCATTTGAGGAAAGCAAAATCTTCCACAGTGTTCATTTACAGTAAAAAAGTATGACTTGTTTTCCTTTCACTGCATGCCTTGCAATACTATTTTTTTGAGACTCAGACTTCATGGTTTGATTATAAAATCGATTACAGGAGCACACCCTATGTGAATAGATGCAACTTCTTTTTTTTTCTTCCACTGCTGTCTCTGACCAGCAATCACAAATATGTCCAGAGTCCTGAAAGTCCCTCAGAGCAATTACAGCTTAAATATATTTTTAAAACAACGACAGAAAAACAACCATTTGCAACCTTTATCTCAACATTAGCCTTCTGCAAATAGGAGGGGTTTGTCAAACAGCCTTTGACCAACTTCCATTATTTATTCACTTTTTTTATGTAAATGCTTTCCAAAACCTTATCAATCAACTAAGCAGTTACAAATGTTTGCTTAGAGCATAAGATGACACTACAGATGAAATAAAGCAGTGATCTGGAATAGGCACCAGTCACCAGTGAAGCTGCACTGCCCTGCCCTGAATGGCAGCTTTTTCATCCGTGCAAAAAGTGAGATTGCAGGGAAAGTTCTCACTTCTTCAGCCACCTCCGATGAGCAGCAAGTGGTCTGTGAGCCTTTTCAAAACGCAGTGTGCACTTCCTTGCCATTGTTAACCTTAAATGAAGCAGCAAATAAATAAATAAATAAATAAGTTTAAAAAAAGCGTTAAGAATTACGAAAACTCTCTGGGATGTCTCTCAAGAAGGTAGGGCAACCCTGGATGTTACTTAGGGATGCAAGTATTGTAAAATGCTGTGTAGAAAAAAGTCCATGACAAAAGCAGTTCCACAGAAACTTTATTTTTTACTATATACCCTTCCGTCCTTAAGGTTACAATAAAACTCTTACACTAACAACTTTATTTCATACATTTAATTGACACTTGCAGTACAAATAAAATCTCAGGTCTTGAACTTTAAAGCTGGGTTAAGACCTCAGTGGATGCATTTGATTTAAGATTCCAGGGTTTTGCCATAAATATTTGCTAATCCTTTGTGCTGCACTATAATTTGTTGCTAAGTTTTGTTTTCACCAGTTTATGCATTACATTAAATCAAGGTTACCTACCTAAGGAAATATATTCGTAATTTTTCAAATGTGTTTCAGGTCAGAGGAGCTTTGAAAGATCATATTTTGTTTTGCTTTTAGTAATAAAGCACAGAACAACTGAAAAGGTGTATATTTAATTGGTTTCTCTGCTAGCAGAGCAGTAGCACATGGCAAAGAACTTTTTTCATTGGTTTGACTATTATATTTTCTACAGATTCTGTAATCAGCTTGGGCTTACATTTGTACAATATCTGATGATCCGGTAATCTTCAAGGCCTGCCAAAAGCAGATGAGAACTGATAAAAGAAAAAGAAAACAGAGTCTGAATAATGAAGAGTGTATGGGCCAAGAAATAAGACAACCTTGTGATCTATTTTTAAAATATATATTATATTCTGTCTGCTTTATTGCTGCTCCCAATTTGCCTGTGGTCTGATCAGGGACACATGCAGGAGGGGATTACCTCTCACAATGGAGGAGCACAATGGTGTCTGCTAGAATAGAGTGAAGATCCTTTTTTGTATTTATCCCCCTCCATTCATGTTACCAAAGGCTGGCATTTTGGGTTGGTTGTGTTTGGGTTTTTTTTTTTTTCTTCTTCATGATTGAAGTTGCCATAACCAAAGTTAAATGTTGATCCTTTGACAACTGGCTAATGAAAAATGTGCCTCTAAAACTGTTAGACTGCATGTGTGGAGCACACATGAAAATTATATAGTATCTAGTTAGCATTGCTAATCAATATGTAATGCATATCCTTCAGCTAATCTTTTTGAGCAATTAAAGCAAATTCGAAAGAGAGATTATCGTGTGTAAACAATGATGGCTTAGATATCTTGCCTACTGGCCTAAGGTCTCGCCACAGATCCTGCAGAGTTTACCTTCTGTATCAGTAGTTAATTAAGGTGAAACATGAGGTAATTAGGGCTAATCCCAGTGCTATCCTGCTGGCCTATTGCCTCTCAGGCCATGCCCTAAACCAAAGCATTTTCACAGCTTGTGAAATGTTGCCATTTTCAGAGCAGATTTTAAAAATTGATGCCTATGTTTATTACAGACAGTGTTCCTAATCCTTTAAGGGAGCTACAGTGAATACATTCCAAGTGGAAAGAGGGAAACGATGGCTTCATTTATTTTTCTATGGGTTTGAAAACTGCACTGTTGATACAACTTTACGCTAGAACATTGCTTGTAATTGACAAGGGATTAGGGGGATTAAATTTGTACTCTGCACTTGTTTCCAACTGCTTATGTGAAGCTTTTTTTTTTTTTTTTTTAATGCTTTACATTTGTCAACATCGGAAAGGGATGTGCACTCCTAGAAGATGAGTTTGTGCACAGATGTGGCAGTGTGTTATAAAATAAAAGATGTATGATAGTACCTGGAAAAGCTGCCTCAGAACAACATAGGGGTGTTTTTTCTTAAGAACAGTTTGGCCTTCATGAAGCAGTGGAGAGGCCCTGCAGAGTTATGTCTGATCCCTGACCTTCAGGATACATATTCCATTTGCATGAGGAATATTTCAAATGCTAGAGACTATTTTATTATTGAAAGAATGGGTTTAACTCCTCATTAGGTATGTCTAACTACACAGAAAGGCTCACTCTTTTAATAGAACATACAACAGATTTATTTTAAACCAATAATAAAGTATTCATCCCAGAAGGCATTTTATTAGGCTTTTAAATTTTTAGCTTAGCTGTATGATCTTGAGTCACACATCAGACAAAATGGCGCTTTTCTAATTAGCTGCAAGTTATTATGGATATACTGTCAGTCGATGACCCTTGTTTCTTTTGAACGCCCTAAGTGCAGTAAGCTGACCCAGTGTTCCTGAGTTCCCTGGGAACAGGGAGGAGTTGAGGTCCCTGTACTCCTGTACTGGAGTCATGTTCAATAAGCTTGGTTCCATGCAAACCTCCCCCCAAACCACTCCCCCCCCCCAAAAAAAAAAACCAAACTAAACCCCCCAAAAAGGGAAGAATAGGAAAAAATTGGGGGACTTATTCAAAACATAACATTCAAAAGTTATGGACGGGTATTTTTGCTCTCAGTTGACATGTATTTGTCTAC
Organism: Falco peregrinus; assembly: GCF_023634155.1. Classification (NCBI taxonomy): domain Eukaryota; kingdom Metazoa; phylum Chordata; class Aves; order Falconiformes; family Falconidae; genus Falco; species Falco peregrinus. Next base: position 13,644,757 of record NC_073724.1, on the reverse strand, counting down.
CCATTTCTAAAGCTGACATAGGCGATGATTACACTTTGGTCATTCATCCCAGTTTTGCCAAGAGTAGTATATTGCTCAGCTCTGCCATACAGTTTCAAGTGTCTGATAGTCCCTTTAATGAGTTGGAGAGCTGCCCTCTTTGACACTGTATTAACAACTTGGTTAGTTGGCTCTTTAATACTGCCTGCCTCACTTTTCAGAAGCAGTGGAAACTGAGACTGTCAGTCTTCAGTTCGGTGTCACTTCCCTGACCACTGTTTTCTCACAAGTGCCAGAGAGTGGATGGATAAGTGTCTTCAATTCCTTGTCATCCATTTTGTTTTTCTAGTTGGAATCTTTATTTTTCTGACTGTCATAATCCTTACAGTATAGAACAATAGATATTAAAATCACAGGCCTAAGAATAAAAGGTTCTTTCTTAGATTTATTGTGTTTTAGATATTTAATATGCTTTTTACTTGTTTTCAGCTTCTAAAACTGGAGGAGGGTCTTTTCCTTCTGCATAAATGCAAAGAGGATTTGCAGCATGACATTTAGAAGTATATTGTATGAGGTTTGCTATTGATCCCTCTGGTGGGGATGAGTGCTCCAAGGGAATAAATGGGCTGCTTTTATGAGGCTCCCTGTCATCATGGATTTAGCTGTTTCATTTGCAGATTCCTGTAAATGTTTGCCTGATTTATGGCCTGTAATTTTCGTTGGAGAAGGAATCGACGTATCGTCAGTAAATGACTGTGCATTGTTAATACTTTCAAGTGGCATCTGAAAATGTTCATGCACTTGCATTGATCCAGGCTGTTTCCCACTTTACAGCTCCAAATGTTTTAGTGTTTTGTTAATATTACATAAGTGAGGCTTGGGATGCATTTCATTAGTGGGGTGTGGGAAAGTGTTAGAAGAATAAATCATAATTCAGATTAATTGCATCAAGTTAAGTTTAAGCAGAAAAAGACTCAACTTCAGTACGTAGCACTTCCACCTGGTAGCCTGAAAATAATTTTGTAGTATTTCACTGACACAGTGACACACTGATGCAGCTGAAGGTACTTTCCTGGTTAAATATAAAACAGTGACCCAAGCCATAAAGACCCAGTAAAACTTTTCTAGGTTTAAACATTTTTAACTTGTGTTCTTGGTCATCTTCAAAGCCAATTGATTATATTCTAATTCTTTAAGTTGTTCTTACAACATTTTATTCTTTACATCCTGTTATTATAGTCAGTTAATCAGCTGAAGCATCCCATAAGTAAGGCTCATGCTTTGGTGCAGGAATTCACCACTACGGTAGTTGTGTTTTTAATAATAATCCATGAAAAAAAATGCTGAGTTTTAATGCTCAGGTTAAGAAAATGTGAAGCCTAAAAGTGTCTCTGTTTTTACTTTGAGTCCTCTGTGCATGTGATGTATGTGTGAATATACTGGCTTTGAGTCTTTACACTTACAGCGAGATTTGTTCATCAGGGAGGCATTCATATTAGCCTGATGGCATTAATTTTTTATTTTATTTTTTTTAACCTAAGGGTGATATCTGTTATTTTTGTTTGCTGGTAATGCCACAGTATTTTGGGACAGTTATTTATTTATTCTGTATGCCTGACACTAGTAAGCTACTGTTTGTGCTAGGCCTCTAGGTACACAAAGAACAGTGTACATTATTTTATTTTGTACAGCCTAGGCTATGTCTGCTTGGAGTAGCTATTCATTCCCGAAAAATAGGAACTCCAGAGCAAATGTACTTTACACAATGTGTTTAGAGGTGCCAACTACTTAGCTTGCTGGCATAGAGCTGTAATACTGTTTCCTATTTTGTATAATCTCTAGGTTCTCTGATACTAGAGCAAAACTCTGGGGTACTTTAATATTAAAAATTGAGATATTGAGTACAAAAAGGCTTTATAGAAGCCTGTGTAAAAGTGTGAATGGATACTCTGTAACATAACTAATAACAAAACAAAAAGGGCATCTATTTCTGTGGGAAATCCTATATTGGCCTCACCATGAGCATACATATTTAAATAGGAGGTACCTGCAGTGCTTCCAGAATAAAAGAATGAATCTAAATTCACATTCCTTTTCGTCATTATCACTGAATATGCATGGAGTAAGACAGAAATTAGTAGCCATGAGAACAAATGCTAGAGAGGGATACATAAGGTGAATCACAGTTTTTTTCTTAAGTAGAGTTGCTCCCAAGCTTGGCTGTACTATTTATAATAAAAATTATTTGGAATATCAAAAGCAAAGTAAGGAGAAAACAGGTTACTCTAGTAGTCTTTAACTTCTGTCTAAGGTTATCTGCTTAAATTCAGTTCAGCATCAAGGTCATTAGAAAACGAAGCCTTCAACAAGTAGGATCTATCTTGTTACTGGAATACAAGTACGCCCAAACTTTTTTCTGAAGACACTGATGCAGTCACCACCTTTGTGATGATCCCAGGAGGTGCTGTAGTATAAATAAGAAAAGACAGGGAGATAGACTCTTTTCTAGAATTGATTATCCAAGTCAGAGCCCCCATGTGATCCTTGGAGAGGTCACGTTATCTGAGTGACTTGTAGGTGTTAGTATTACTACTGTGGATGGTTTTTCATGAACAGGTAACGTGCTTCCTTATTGCAGGCAAACCAGCTTTTCTTTCTGCTTTTTATGGCCACTTTAGGTTGCCCTTTAGTCTCAGAAATAACAGTTTCACAAAGAACATGGGTAAAATGAAATTATGTCTGGCAACGAAGTGATAGTAAAGAGATATTTTTATTATTGTGAATTTGAAGGCAAATGTATCTTGTTCGTTCTTCTGTTAAAGTATTCCTCTTGTATAGCGAATGCTCCTGTGGAGATATCACTTAATTAGTCAGAAATTTGCAGCGTGTTGCCTTTATTATTCCACGCCGTGACTGCTCCACCTCTTTCTCACCACCAGCCTTCAGCAAAACAAACCCCCTAGTAAGATGAGCTGCGGGAAGCAGAGGAGAGGATTATTCATTATTAGCAATTGTTATACAGAGAAAATGTGATCTGTTTCGAGCCAGCCAGCTGCCTTGTACATTAGGAACTCTGTTTGAGAGTATTTTAATCTGTCTTTAAACAAGAATGTTAAATTTTCAAAATAAAAGTAACAGCTGGTTACTATGCAGATTAAATTGTGACCAAAGTCTGTGTATTTCTTTAACAAGGTATTCCTTCCATTTGTATTATGAAAGTGCTGTATGAGAATGTAATTGTTTCCAAACAGTGACACTCCAGTTTTCAAGAAGTTAGTCTCTTTTTTCTATTATAGTAATAGGAAATCTGAAGCACCGGTAAATAAATATCTCCAGTGCCCAGTATGCAGGTGAGAAACAAGCTAACGTCCACAGCTCCTCATTCACAGCCTACCCATTTCCTCCTGCTATGTACAAAAAGGTAAAATATATTAAGAATATTTTATACTTCACCAGGTATTGGAGGATCTCAAAGTTCTTTGGCATCGTTAATGCACAAATGTCTCACAGTGCTCCTGAAAAAATGCCCGTGCCAGTATGTGAGTCTGGGTGGACTCTGAAGCTGTTTTTCCAGATGCAGCCTGTTGTAGTATTTCCTTCGTGTCTATTAGTAAACTAAATGAGACAACGGTAACATCTGCTGCAGCTTATCTTCTTGTTTCTTTTTCAGTCTTTTACAATCTTGATTATCTGAAGCTTTAATTTGTAGGGCCATATATGTATCTGCACTATGACAGAGCTTTTATTAATACCTGATGAAAAAAAATGTATATAAAAAAGGAGCATAATGAAGCTGTGCTGAGTTGTGGCTAATAACAGAATCTTATGTTTATATTATCTCTAATTAAGATTTTGACTTTGCTGTCACTCATAATTTCTGGTAATGTATGGAATAAATCACCTGTTCCTTAACTTTAAAAATAGAAGAAAAAAAGAAAGTAGTTTTATTATATTTATTTTTGCTTTTTAATCCTTCGGTGAGGATGGGAATGTTAATTTGGTGAAGTGGATGTATCAGTGGTGCTTTAAAAAATAATCGGCATGATTGACTTTGAATACACCAGAGTCAAAAATTTGAGAAGTGAATGAATGCATGAATTTAGAGATTTTTAAACAGTAGTTTTCTCAGAAAACTTTAGATTTGAGCAAGCCTGTTCCATTTTATTCAAATAAAACCAAGATGCCTTAAAGAATTAGAAGTCTGAGTTGAGCTACTGTGAAAACTAGAAGGCAGAAGTTTGTGAACCGTTCAAAAAACGTAGCAGTATAGACTGTTGGTTGCCAGTGCTTAGCAATATTCCTTGGGCCTGGTTAAATTAGTAACACAGGCAGAAGCTGTCAGTGTCACTGTGCTGGAGGAAGGTTGCTTTGGGGATTATGTAGCTGAAACAAGCCCAGAGTGTTCTTGAATGCTGGAACAAAGTTCTGCTCTGACTTCAGTGCACAAACCCAAGCAAAATGTGGTAGAAGTGAAATGATTAAGCTATACTGCTAACATACGTACATGGAGGTAACTCGGCCTTTTCAAATCCTGCCTATCCTGCACGGTAACAGTCATCATGGAGTAGTACTAAAACAGGTTAATATTTCAACCAGTATGTCTCAACCATACTGCAGAACACTTAACATTTTTGCAATACCTGTAGGTACATCCTTTTTAGTAACTAAGCAGTTAAGCCTTTTGGCAGTAATTCATATTTATTAATTTCATAATAATACTTTTGGAGTATTTCTTTGGGATTGCCTCTGGTTCCAAATAGCCTTTTCCGAACATCCAGAATTCATTTTAGGGGAGAAAGCATTTTTGGAAGCACGGCACAGGTCAGCAATGTTGTCATAAAGTTCTTTTGAAGTCTAAGCCTGGAAATAACACCAAGGTATTTCAGCTTTAGCTGATACGTTAACCCAAAACTACTGAGATTACTTTCTGGTGAGAGACCCTTGGATTACTCTAAATGTTCAACTCGGGCTTCTGCTATTCTCCTTTCTGCCTGTTTGTGCCTATCTCAGCACCTCCTACAGGCTGATTAATGAAACCCCAGTGCTGACAGTCATGAAATATGTTGCATGTAGCATCCTCCCAGCTGGAGGAAATGTTGCTTGTTGACGGTTGGCTGCACGTGAGGGAAAGGAGCTACCCAAGGCTGAGACTGTGGACATTTCCTGCAGATAAAAGCTGGATGGCAAGTACTGGCAAAAAGAAGAATACACAAAAAAGCACAGCAGGTTTTTGGATCCATAAAACATTTGCTTCCCAACTGTCACACTTGTAGTCTCTGCATCTGGTGTTCTCTTGACTCATTTCACCTGAATCAACCAGCCAGCTTGTGTCTGTTTTAAGTTTTCAGTTTTAACACATAATGTGAAATCCTTTTCCCGAGTCCATGTTCTGCACCAAATCCATAGTTTTAATAGGCAAAAGAAATTACTTTGCTTTCTCTATTTAACAAACGTAAAGATGTTAAATCCAGATTTTATCTATTTGTTGGTCATCAGCGGTTTTGTCAGACGGCAGAAGGTCTTAGCACCTTTAACTCCTTTAGGTAGTTTTTTTAAATATTAAAAAAGAAAAAAAAAAGAAGTTGCTTAAGCTATTCTCTTTGCTGTTTATGCTTTATATGTCTCAAGGATGATTATTATCCATAGCTGCACTGAATAGTCTCATAACATCAGAAGATCCATATCCGTATTGTCTTCTTGTGTAACAGAGACTAAAACATAAAGGAGGAAAATAATGCAAAAGGTTTAAGAAGGAAACGTTTATCGGCTTTTTCTTTTGATATTTTTTTTTTAAATTTGTTTTTACATTTGCTTTTAATGGGCAAAGGCTTGAATCTTTTCAGAATCTGGTAATATTAGAGGTCACTCCAGGGGGAATAAACGTAATAAGAGGAGGACTAGTGAAGACAAAATTGCATGCATACATGTACTCCGTTACCCATTGCTTTTACCGAACCAAAGACAATGCCTATATGCTCATCCCTGTTGAGGACGGAGAAGGTACAGAATCTGCCCTCAAATACACCATATGGCAAACTGGACTATTGTGCTGTGCCATTTTACTGACTGTGGTTGGCCAAAATCACCTTGTGATTATTTAGGCAGCTCTGTGCCACAACTGCACCCAACTATTCAGGACTAAATGGCATTAAATACAGGGGAGGAAATGCAAAGAGAGGAGAGGGAGAGTGGAAAGAGCATGTTAGTTGCTCAGATGTGTACTGCTGTGCACACTAGCCACCGAACACTGACGTGAGGGAGGGTGTTGGTTGGAGCTGCCCTTGCCTCAGACCATGGTCCCTCCCAAGTGAGCAGGGTGACTGCTGAAGGTAGAGAAGGATGCGATCAGTATCAGGGAACAGCAGGCACTGATGGAGGCTTGTTTTTTTTATTTCCCTAAAAATACGTGATGCATTTGACTAGATTAGGGTTAAGAATGCTTCACAGGAGAACTGTGCTGTAGATGTGCATATATGTAACGTGAAGTAGCATATGCAGTTCAGATTTTCTTTCTCTGTAGCTAGAAGCTTTGGAGCTGATGTTACAGTCCTGGATGTTGATGAGTGAAGCTGAATGTTGATTAGACACAGAGAGAGGATGAGAAAAGATGGGATTATACAGGAAATAAATATTCTTACATTCGCAGAGTCATACTTTTTGAATTTAGAATGAAATGAAAGAATTGCTGTAGTGTGCTGCCTGCCTTTTGTTAAATATAGGACCTCACACATACGTGTGGGTACATGCTCCTACAGACTATCATTTTCTCAGGGGAGAATTAAAAATGAACCACTTCCAAAGGTGTCTAGTTTGGTGTCTTTCAAGTTCTCTGGCAGCATGAAAAGTAGCACCCAAGTAGGTTTAAAAGAAACCAAGAGTATTTCACATGTGGCATGTTTAAGGATCATATTTCATGTCTATTATTTCCAAATCTACATTGAAGTAAAACTGAAAATATAAAATCATCCTTTGCAGTTTCTGATAGGAAGTTATTAGTAGAAAAACAAAATATGTTTCAGATTATTGTACAAGGCGATAAGAGTGCTTCTGGACAGAGATACAAAATAAAAAATTCAGTTTATCTTTCAAGGTCCAGGTACATTTTTTTGATCCACAATTGCATACAGTTTTAGAGTCTTATCTTTTTGGGGGTTTGGTGGGTTTTTTTCCCCTCCCCCCAAAAAAACATTAGAGCTAAAATCAATGGGGTCATTTCTACTGATGCATGGAACTTTCAAAGCATAACACTGAATGATAAAAGGCAGGTTGTCTGTATTTGATCTATTGTTGCAGTGCACGGACTGTCTGTAACCAAAGGGAGAGGGAAGAATAATACTGAGAAATCTGTCATTTTGGGCTAATGCTGTGAAAACTAAGGATTTGTAAAATCCATATCATGCTGTAGAGGAGATTTTTTTAATTAATAATTTTAAAGCCGTGGAAATACATTGAAACTATAAAGGTAAACTCATTTTTATAAGTTTCCAGAGTGGAAAAGGCTTGGTAGGATACTTACATTTTTTAGATTGTTTATTACTCAACTAAAATGTGCTTTCGTTTGTTCTGCTGATCTCTCTTTTACTCTCCCTAAGTATCCTCTTGCTTTCACTGTCTCCCCCTGGAGCTTGCACAGACAAGATTACTTGAAATTACAGTAGGTGTGCATGCTCTTGTCCCCCACAAACTCTCACAGAAAAGAACAGCCTCAAACCAAAATCTTACAGAGTAATGGAGCCTGGACGTTTTCCCACCCCAATGAATGAAGTCTCCAAGGGCCTCGATGAAAGAGCATTGGGAGGTCTGGGCAAGAACCGATCTTGATAAAGAAGCATAGGTAGACTTGAACAAGCTGCTTGAAATTTCAAAACTGGCATAGCTGTGGTGGTAAGGAGTGATGTTCTGACTCCTTGGGCTGATCAGCTGCCTCCAAGGGCCAATGCAGTTGGACTGTTTCTGGTACGGGAGCTAACTTCTGCAAACGTCCAGGTGTGGACCCCGTCGTAGGCCCCGAGGCCCCATGGAGGGACGGTGATTTGCAGCTCGGCTGCTCCCGAGGCTACTGGCCCTCGCCATCTGCATGAGAGCAGCATATGCTATCCAGAGCAGCATGCAGCACAGCGGGACCTGCAGCCGTGCCGCTGCTGACTGCTCACCTCCAGACATCTGTTACTTCCTACCCAGGAGCTGGATATCCTTGTTCCACCACAGACAGCCTTGCCACACGGCTGGTTTCTCTCAAAGCTAGTAGGAATACTCATGAAGTAAGATGCCGTTCACTCGGAGTTTGTGAGATTGAATCTAGATGAAAAATCAGTGTGCAACTACCTCTCTTACACATACCCTTTAACTGATGGAAAGAGGCACTTTTCTTTTTTTAAGTCTTCCCTTCAACTTGTAATGTTTTATTAAAAGGGAAGAAAAGAAAAAAAAAAGTGGAATCACTGTTCTATCTGTGGGTGGGGTTTTTTTTCCTTTTCTCCAGGACTTTTATCTCCTCTTTATTCAGGTTGTCTTCAGACTCAAGCAGGCACTTCTTTTTAATAACATGAAGCTTATGTTTTAGTTCCTTCCTCAACAGTTATTAAAGAGTTATGCCTTTCAATGTGAGTGGAGAGTCTGATGTAATTACATGACTCACGGATTAGCATTTTAGTATATTCCCTATGCCTCTTATGCAGCCTTTCTCAGACTTGAGTAAACATTGTGGGCTTGGGACCTGAATTAATGCGATACTAAAAAAGATGAGTTCATAATGATGGGTGGTAGGAAAGGACAAAGACAATCCATTTAAGACATCTCTTGGGTCAGCTGTGCACTCATACTGAACTAGAAAATAAGTTTGCTTGTGAATTTCAATAGTGAACGGTGATGGGGTGCATTTCTTCTGGAGACCCAATGTGTGTTCGAGCTGCTGAGCCTGGCCTCTCTCCATAAACTGTCTCAAGCTGGGCTCCTCAAACCAAGAGTTTCTGGAGAGCCAGGCCACGGGCTTATGAAAAGGAACCTGGGAAAGAACAGCGTGAAGGAACGACATAGTAATGGGTAAGGAAATCAGAGGTTTCAGGTGATATTTAAGGTTTGCTCCTGGGTACATATAGGAGCAGGACACCAGGGAAGCAGTCAGCAGAACAGCTTCAACCAAGTGAGAGGGGGAAATACAAAACGAAGCAAAGCCAGGGTAGGGGGGAGGAAGAACCGGAGAATAATGCCATGCCCAAACAGAAGTCTGTCTCATTGAACTCAGAGCAGGTTTTGCCTGAATAAAAGTTTTGTAACAATAACCTGCATTAACCCACAACAGGCCTAAAGATTTTGGACATGATGCTCGTAACAGAGAGCTGTTGTGCACGATGAGTGGCGAAGGGCTTACGGTTGTGCTGATTCTCTGCTGTTTCAATGAGGAACTTGATCTGAAAAAGTAATACTCCAGAAAGAAAACATAGGTTTTGTTGCTTTTCTGCTGTTCTTTTTTAAAAATGCAAAAATACTGCTTCTCAGCAACTTCTCTGTCCATGACATAGTGATGCTGATAGGTATTAGCAGATCTACTTTGCTATAAATTACTGTATTGGTAGGTCATCTTAATTTCATTTTGACCAAGTTATAATTACCTTATTGCAATTAAAATTTTGCACTGGATGGTATTAAACATATCTGATTAAAAATAGCTAAGTGGTGATGCCTTCAGAAACTTAAGTTATTGTATGGTCTTAACCATATATGAAATCTTAGCAAGAAATAAAGTATTTCTCAAAATCATGATCTTAACCTATGTTGAAGGAGAGGAGGGGTTTAGCTGTATTCCTTGGTGACATTCAGGATTGATGATTTAATTTTATGTTTCATTTTAATCACTGTGTCTTTTCATTACCAAGACAAAGTGAAAACTTTCTACATAACCATTGGGGGCGTGAGAGTGTGTTGTCCCCTGAATTTATATAAAATAGCCACCTACTCACAGCTGAAGAAAGTTTGAAATCTTCTGTTTAACAAAAAAGTCTGCATAGTATTTTAGCAGCTTGCTAACAGGCCTGCAGACAGGTACTAATTACACCCCAATTTACAATACATCAGTTTAGTGCTATTGATCTGTTAAAAAAATGAAAGTAAACTAAGCAAAATCCAGCCTTGTTGCTGAAGGAATGATGTATTGATTCCATCTGACAGTGCTTTGTCCAGAGATCAATGTAGATGTGCGGTATAGACCAGAAGAATGAGACAGGGTCACCAAAGGTCAGTAAAAGAACAGGGTGTCCCAGATTATTAGAGACAATGAAATGAACATATCATAAAGTAGACCTGATTGGTATTTGTGAAGGAATCCACCAGTAACAGGTTTTATCATGTAAGATTGGAAGAATATATTCTATTTTACAATTAGCTTTAGCTGCTATTTGTTTAAGAGAGTTAAGGAGGATTCAATATCTGCTCAGTAACTTGCTGGCTCTGAGGAGTCTTACAAGACTGAAATAATAAACTGCTTATTTATTATTAAAAACTATGTATCTGTAAAAAGCAACACTTCTGAGAGATGTTAGTCCTTGTTCAACATAATAGAACATTTTAAAATTCAAATACTCAGAAATTCTTAATCCCTTAAAAACTTCAGCCCCTTATGTTGATGGTTATAATTGCTGGTTTTGCAGTGCACAGAGGTTCTAGTTCTATTACGTTTCAACTTTTCACATTGAAAAAGTAGATATGCGCTGGTTTAATTCAACAACAGCACTGAAGTGCACTTGTACAACAGTGTGTTATTCATTCCTGTATTTCTTGTGTCCTTGTTGTCCTCTGAGAGCAAGAGCTTTATATTTTAAATAAGGAGGAACACTACTATAATATGATTAATCCCTTACAGCTTTCATGCCTTCTAAATCCTTCCTCATTCTGGTTTACAAATTTAACTTTTATGATGAGGGGGATGTCTGCTCCACACAAGTATTATAATTTAGGTCTTAATCCCCAAAATTAATGTTTAATCTGCACTGCTGCCTTGTTTTAAGAGCGGCTGAATAGGTGTCGTTCAAAAAAATTGCTTCCAGAGCTTTCTAATCCACATTTTTACATCAATGCTATGATTTCCTTAGGTTTTACCATATTTTGTAGTTAAGTGTCTAACACTGGGTGATGAAGGGTTGGGGGTACATGTTCTTCTAACATAATCACAGAGGAACAATTCATCACACTGCCACTTTAGCCTCTCTAAGGAATCAGATTTAGCACAGTTTAGAGTTATAGATGCATAGTCACTGTATCTCTTTAAAGCATATGAGCTGGCTTGGTTCAGAGTGGCTTTGCAGCAAGCAGTCTGCATCTTTTATCTCAATCCCCCTTTTTTGTCTTCTGGGACAAGATACTTTTTTATGGAAGATGTGCTACATCAGCATTTAGTACAACTGTTTTTAAGAATAAAATCAGTTATAATATGAATTATTCACAATAGAATACCTTAGGGACTTCAGGTCTTTAAGATGGTCAGATGTGATCTGTCAAGACAATGTAAAGGGAAAATTTAAGTTTTAATGAAAAATATTTTCTGGGACAGTGCTAGATACCAACAGTGACGATATAGCTGAATTAAAAATTACTTAATAAAATACAGGCATTTATGGAAAAAATTCCAGTTCCTAAAATGTATCCTACCTCTGTCTTAAAGAAATAATACGGGAACAATAGGTGAGTTCTCCAAAAGAGCTGTTAGTTCTGTTTTGCAGTTTTCCACCTAGTCATAATGGGAAAATCAATTTGCATTCTTTCAAAATCCTGCAGATGTTTTCAAAAAAGGAGATAAAGATGCTAAAGTCCCTGCTTTGACTCTTGGTCAATTTTGAAGTTCACTGCCTACGCAAAGTCAGACATAGTGTCTATTCTTTGTTTTACTGATGTCATCTATTTGCCTTTGGAATAAACAGTGAATTTCAGTTTTTTTGTATGATTAATCCTTTGTCATTTGTATGCATGGTGTTCATCACAATTTGTCAAAGCATATAAGGTAGGCCAGAAATATCCATTCATTTGTCTCTTTTATGAATGTTACCTTATTAACCATGTTGGAAATATCCCAAATAATGCATTCATTAGAGGTACACACTGTCTGAAATGATCATTTCAAAATCTGTCTCCCCAGGGGTTTGGATTTATACATACTGAGTTAAATGATTAATGAAACTATGGCACATTAAGTGTTCAGTGTGTGAAGTTACTGGGAAGTTTTCATCACCATTAAGAAGATTTTGATTTAAAACATCACAGTCAAAATTTCTGTGTTTTCATTTGCAATTTCCTCTTTCATTTTGTTGCAGTCATAAATGACAATATTAACTAAATTCCATTTTACAAGGTGCTGACCCTCCAAAAAATCACTGCCTTTCTTAGGAGTCAGTGGTTTTACTCATTTCACAGGAAGACTTGGTAACTTCCACGTTTTAATCCACTGAAATCAAGAGCAAGTTGACTAAATAGCACAAAAATAGGATTGCATTTTTTTATATGCTTTCTGATGGAGGACTCAAGAAATCTGATCTGTGCAAAATAACAGAAATCTATTTAAAATAATATTTCTGTCTCTTCCTGTGAGGTGAAAGCAATTATTCTGCAGTTTCTCACAGCAATTTTCCAAGACTGTCAGAGTAAGGAAACAGGGGCTTGGCTTCACTGTGAATGCACAGTGGAGGTACTAACAGGTCTGCATTGTGAACATGGTCTGGTAGCTATGTTGGATGAACATAGTCTGGTGGCATAAATGTTCCTATACAGCTTTGAGCTTCATGCTGCACTGATGTTTGTGTAGGTCTCAGACTTCTGTGCCACAGAAAAGGTTTCTGAGATTTTTTTGAGGATCCAAATTCAAAATACCAAATTTCCCTAAGCATTTACTTACATATATAAAGTACAAGTGGGTTAAAGCCAACTCTTCCTGGCTTCAGGAAACAAAGCGACTTTGCAAATAATTCCATAGTCTTTACTGGAAGGGTTTTCTTATTAATAAATATTAACAATACAGATGTATTCATCTTGATACTCTTCAGGATTACTAAATGTGTCCCTTTATACCTAAAATGAGGTAATGTTCTTAATGAAGCTGGTCTCTTTTGCGTATTCAGTACCTTTTCATGACAGGCCACTGTATTCAAAAAAATAAGAAAAAATATTAGGTGAGTGTTTTGATCTTGGTTTCTGATGGAAATGAGGCTTGTGTGATCAATGTTAGTCACTCTGTGTGTCTGCCTACTGACCTTTTTGCTTTCTGATCCTCATCATTTCAGTTAAATTTGACAGAGGTAGAAAAAAATTCATAGTATTAATTTTCCTTTTTGAGTCGATGTCCAGATTGAGAAGCTACACTCCTCTAAAGACGGAGAGAAGGAGCCCAGTCTCTGCAAAGAAATCTGCAGAAGCAGACAGCGCAGGAACAGTTAATCCTAAACAGTGCCTTGCTGAAACTGGGGAAGATACTGATGAGCAAATTCCCAAGCCCTCATATTATCTTGATGAAATTTATCAGAGCATATGATACTTTTTACCAAAAAAGACCAATATTCTCAAGGCATTACTTTGGGTGTTGTCATTACTCCCTCTGAGAATGTTCTCAAGTGGTTTGGGTAGAAAAAGACATTTAGGAACATCATCCCATACAGCCATTATGTGCAAATGAAGAAGAATACCTTACACTGTTTACAGCTGGCTGTGAACCATTTACTTTAATAATGACAAATTAGGCAAATATTGCAAATCATTAACAAGCAATTAACTTTCTTTCTAGAGTTTCAGCAGACAGGACTGTTTTTGCCACTGTAACTGCCAAGGACCTTTATCTGCCTCCCAAAGCAGCTGACTCCTTTAGATGGCAACATGTGATAAAGGGCTTTCATATGTCCCAGGTGTCTTGGGAAAGGAGATGGATACACAAATTGGCTTTTTCACTTGCTACTGAGGTCCTCTAGAACTGTTGCTGCCTTCTCTCTCAAATGCAAGTCTGTTGGTACAAATAAATTTGTGCAGCTTCAGCATGAGCAATACAATCAATACGTGTTTGGCCAGTACAGTGTCCTCCCAGACAGGGTATAAAAAGCATCTGCAGCAGACAGGCTGCAAACGTAGTATGACACCTTTGCATACAGACCTGGACTATATTATATCTTGCGTAAGAGAAAACAGCATTATTCATAAAAGGTTTTCACAGCTTGTTACCTAAAAGTAAGCTCGAACATCTCCTTTAGTTGTGGTGAGTTTAAAAACTGCTAGTCAGCAATACAAGTGTCAAACATTTATTGTGTTGTGAGTGTGGATTTGCTCAGTTATGTTTAGAGTCCTGTTCTCTAAACTCCTGGCTTATGTAATTTTATGGATCAAAAATCTAAGCCTCCTTTTGCAGAAAGTTATCTTGTAAAAAAGCTACTGTTGTAAGTTAATATCTGAGTTGTGAGTGAAATGAATCCATGTGATGTAAAATTTAGATGTATATATATATGCTTATATTTAGTTATTTAAAGAAAAGATCTTTAAAAACAGCAGTAGAGGAATCTTTTCCAAATTATGGTTTCCAAGATAAATGTGAAGTCTGTTTTCTGGAAACCACGTGGCAGCTAAACTTATTTGTGCATGGAGAACTACTATATGCTGTGACTTGTATTAAAATGTTTGTTTTGTTATAACTTCTTTAATTAGGTTGCCCTTCCTGTGAGAGACTCCCACTACAGTATTAAGAAAATGTTATCAGTCTTGGCATAATTTCTAACTTCTGCCACAGTCTTGGGATTCAAAATCCCTACAATGCAAATTAAATTAGGAATGCCTCTCCCAGAGAAGAGACATAATCTTCCTGAGTGTGACTAAGACAAACATGCCACATTGTTCCCTGCTTTATCTTATTGGGGCGGTCTAATCCAGCCCAGGTCTAAGGAGTCAAGCCTCCACTGTGCCTAACAACCACCTCAGAACAATTTCTCTGAAGAAAATAAATGGGTTTCTTGTCAAGTCCATTGTAACAGAAGAGCTGGGGGCATTGATACTGAAGGGGTGATTTTTTTCCTGTTGTACACTAATTTGAGGGTGACATGTTGCAAATGTTGCAGTTTCATGAGTTGCATGAGACATCACTTTGTCTTTTCACTTGCAGATATTTTCTAAATGTGTCATCATCAGTCATGTATAAAGCATATAATTTTTTATCATCACTATGCACATTCTGACACTGCGGTGATTTAGTCTTAATACCATCCCTATTACTCTGTAAATGAAAATCCCATATTGTATTAGACACACAGTATCTTGTTTTCCTGCCTAATAATTTTCACTGTTTCTCTTCTCCATCATCTAGTATCACTTGCTTCTGTGTAGTAAGGCTTGTTGGTAAACTGTTTCAAGGAGTGATTCTGGGTGCTAATTTAACTGAAACGAGTGTTACATCAGTGAAAGTATTACAGGCAAAAAAGAGGGGTAGGCCAGTGGGTGACCCCCAGAGCAGAGCTGTGACTGGTAACTATTGTCTAAAGAAGCCATTGAGAACCAGTGGAAGAACTGGGCAGCCTTTACAAAGCCAGATGCTCAGGGTATTACTCAAGCAAAGTAACTGTTGAAAAATCAGCCCCTGAAGCTGAAGTCTTATGTATGTATGTGGCTTTATGCACTGTGAGTATTCCTATTGACTCCAGTGGGAGTACTGACAGTAAGTATAGTTAAATGTGCGTAAATCTTTGGGGCATACAGGTCTTTAGAGTTTTCCATGTTTATGACAGAATACTTCAAGGTTTATTGTGTAGAAGTTCAGGAGAAGCTCATTTATCCTCATTATCTGAGGCTTCTGGACAAATTTGTGTGTGATTGCACAGTGATTTGTGTGTCCAACTTCAACAGTTTTTTGAAAGTAGTTAAGGGAATATTTATTTTGCAAATGTAGCTGTAACAATTAACATGTGGTTTTAGCCTTCATGTGGAATATAGGCATTTCTGATGGGTTAACTGTCATATTAAGAGAAAAAAAATAATGCCATGTAATTCCTGAATTTGGGTTTAAAAATGTACAGATGCACCCAGGTATATATTCACACACAGGCATGCATGCACACACGTACAATGTTTATATAATTTCCTTGGGGAGGTGGGAGGTTTTTTTAACGTATTGATTTTTACCTTTTCCCACATTTACTAAATGGATTAAGTAAATACAAGTAAAATGTCACTTACTAATTCTTCTGTGTTCTTTTAAAACTTTGGATGAAACAAGGTCACTGTACAGCCATTTTAGGCAGAACAATTTTTTGAGAATGCAAGTGTGAATTACCATGAAAGTGGTTTTGCCTAAATACTAAAGGTGACTTTTAACTGAAAAACTATAAAGCACTTTGCTTCAATACTAAAGATAGCTTTTAATTGAAAAGTATAAGTGAACCTACAAAGCAAGGTTAACGCTTAGTGGTATAATTTTATACATGCACTTTGGCAGTCACAATGGCTTTGATTCAACCTTGACTTCCTACAAGATCATAAAAAGGCTCAGAATAATTTGTTATAAAAGAAATGAGAAGTAGACTACAAATATGAGTTGCATAACAAATTCTGAAGATGAAATGGTAGCATTCAAAGGAAATGTAGCATTTTATGCCAGTGCCATAATTTTCAGACAACGTTACAAAGAAAGAAGTATGGCCTGCAGTTTGACCTTCCTCCTCCTCCCCACCGCAGCTCCATAATGATGTTTAGAACTTTATAACTAGGTTAAAAAAGGTTTTAAGGAAACACAGCGTCCTGTACCCTTCTACAGGATACTGAATTCCTAATCACCTTAAATAACTGAATGATCATGCTTCTTGCCAAGGGATGTTGGCAAGCAATTGGTACTTTCATCCTCACATAACTTGCTTTTTGGGTAATCTTATGTGCCAAGCAGTTTAAGATGATTGCCCACACCCAGTCTTGCCCCTTTTAGTTTCTGCATGCAGCCACTGAAATCTCAGAAAGATTTGGTGAGTGCAAATAAGACCTAGTGAATACAGCAGAAGATGCTGCTCCAATTAATGGTTTGCTGAAGGCCACAGGCTGAGCTTCTCCCTCTCATTTGTGAGCTGAAGTAACTGGGCACTACTCTTTTATTCTTGCTTGATATTACACTGCCAATAAACAGATAAAATCTGCACAATCAGGACATTTTTGGAATAACAAAGAAGAGAGGATGCCATCCAAAAAGTATAACGTCTACATAGGTTATAGAATTACTGAGTACGACTTTGAGTAATCAGGTCTGTAACTCAGTTACCCCAAGGCACAATCTTTGCAGGTGTGTCTTGAGTAGTCAAGTTGGTGAGCAAAGTTTTTATTAAAGTGGTTCTAAAGGCTCTTTGCTTGAATTGAAAGATATCATAGCCTTTCTTTCTGAAGACCAAAAAATATCACTGAATTATTTGCTAATTGTGAGAAAAAAATTATATTGATTTTTTTGCTTCTGTGTGTGTCTGGCAGTAGACCACTAGCTATTTCTCAGTAGCATTTAGCGCTGAGGAATCTCTTGGGAAGACAAGAAAAAAGTGGCGGCTAAAGCCCAAAAAAGAAAGAAACATTATGTGGTGACATACAACTTGCAGACGGCATGTTTTGATGGCTTATGCTTTCTCTGGTGAAGGCTTGTCAGGGAGGAAGTATAATATATACTAGCTCACAGTAATAGCCTAAGCTGAAAACAAATTCATCTCTTCCATGCAGTCTTATGTGCTTATGTCATTTAATGTGGTATTTATTCTTATATTTAAAGAAAATTTTAGCTTATGGCCTAGAAATTTAACCAATTTTACACTTTTTTGGAAAAAATGCAAGTGACAGCCTATCAAGAATATGTGATGTCCACAAAGTATAATGTGTTTCTGTAACAGTGGGGTATGTTATTTACTAATGCAATTAATAATTTGTCCCTAAAATGCCCTATTAGTTTCAACTTTTAAAATGTCTTAACTTTTTGGTCAATTATAGTAATGACCTCCATTTGTAGCTGAGCGTTTCTTAACATCATTTCACATGGAAAGTCATACATATGTTTATACGTTTTAGTTTGGGGGTTTTGTCTGTTTTACTTCAGAAGCAGAAGTGGTTGCTGCTGACAAATGGCACGCTCTGTCCAGAGTTGTGGGGGTTGTAAGGTTGTGGCAGATTCTCTCTTGTCATCTGACTGGTATTGCAACAATTGAAGTGCTTTCAGAAAATAATACATGAGCAGCAGTGCATTAGTAAACACAGTGACTCAATAATTTTGAGGAAATTTAGGACAGAAATATAGGAAAGAATGGAGGCAGAACCTGCTGGATGACTGCTGTGGACTTTTTACACAGGGAAAAAACTATTCCCATATGTCCCCAAATACGCATTAAACTCAATGTACCTCTTCTTTGACATCTGCTAGAACAGAATGAGTCCATTTGAAATCCCCCAAACACTCACATAGTGACAAAGTGTAGTAAATGAAGCAAAATGGTTTGGGGAAATGAGGATGTGTAAACAAGCCAGTCAGATGTCATTTGCTTTCTTGGATCACTTTGGTATTTTTTTCAGGTCTGGCTGTATTAAGTCTTTGTGCACAAATCTACATTTACTGCACTGAACGTAGATTTTCCATCTTAAAGGACAAGGCTGTTTAAATCCTGTCTGTTTTGGAGCTGGTTCTCTCAGTTGTGTTTGATTAGCAATAAGCAGTGCACCCATTTAACCAACATGTATGTGAAGTTCTTCTCTGTTGTCACTAGTGACCAGGCTATTAGTGTGGGCCCCTTTATGGATGCTTTAAAAATATTTGTTGTTCTGTGTTATCATATGCCAGTTCACTGCATGGATGTCAGGAGCTCATCACTTTTTTTTTTTTTTTCTCCCCACTCCTTTAGATGCTTAGTAATGACATTTTTGTAGGTTTTATTCATATGCCATTCGACTTCTGCATAGCTGAAAGTGCCAGAAAAATTCTGAATAGGAACACACATAATATTTTTGGTAAATTCTAGCTATTTGCCTCAATTGAGGACCTACCTTTCTCTTTAGAGTATTGATTCCTTATGTGGTAGCACGCTTTTTTTTGAAGGAGATGTGAGGGAAACAGCTTTAGTCAATGGTAGATCTATTTTTCTCTCCTTACGGTACATTTGTGCCCATATTGTAGTTTTTTCGTTGGTTGTTTGTTGTTGTTTGTTGTTTTGTTGTTTTTGTTGTGTTTGTTTGTTTGTTTGGGGGGGGGGGGGGGGGAGGGGCAAGGCATTGGCCAGGAAATGAGTCAGGTATTGTGACAGTTACAAACTGCTTTGCTCCTAAAATGAATTAAACTGTCACTCAGCAGAACGTGTGACTAGCCTGTTGTTGAGTACCCCTAGCTCAGAGTGGAGTTTGGTTTGAGGGTCAATCAGTATAACGTGATTTACCTCTGACTTAAGTGAAGAAAAGAGTTGCACCGACTTTTGTGAATGTGTTTCTTTTCTAATCCCTTCACACTCACACATTTGCACATGATTTAGTGCATTAAGGGAGGAAACAGCCAGTACTTATTCACATAACTCATCCCCGAGGTTATATCTAATACTTTATGTTTTTAAGGAAAGTGTCTTCATATCAGTGATTTCACATACTCACATGTAGTTGTCATCAATGTTTTCATCATGCTTTGAACTTTGCTGAGAGCACACCATTTTTTAAATGCATAGATGCTTCTGAGAAGCTCTAGATGGGCTTTTTCATTTCTTCTGGAGAGCTTTTTTTTAACAACAGAGGATGCAAGTAACAGCATCCAAATCCAATTCTGTCTGATACCATTTTCCTCTACATTATGCACTTCAAGTAACTGCAGCTTTTGTTTCCTTATAGAGTCATTAATAATGAACTGTATGTGTGCATCCAAACTTAAAATCTTTAAAAAAAAAAAGAAAAAACCCACAAAACCACAGGCACAGAAACAGTCAGTCTTATGCTTAAAATTTATGTTATATTTCCGCTCAGCTAAATCATCTCCCATCATTCACATTTTAATTATTTTTTTTTAATCTAAACTGTGACCCAGAAGAGTTAAAAGCATAGAAGCAAAGGTTGTAACAATAAAAGGATAAAATTATCGTATGGTTGCCTCTAGTAAGGAATGTTCAAGTATATAGTTTCTTTAGCATTCTAAACTTTGATTTTAACTTAGGGCTTGATATGTTATGGTATGTTACTCATTATTTTCATTGAAATCAATGTACTGCTTGCAAGGAAAGTATTTCTGAAGATGAAAAGCAAGAATTCTGACTGCTTGGTGTATTTGAAGCATACTAGAGGAAAACATTAGAGTTGGTAGAATGAGAAGGTGGGGTTCAGGGTCTGAGGATGGATCTGCCACTCCTGTGCTGTGCAACCATCAACAAGTGAGTTAATCTTTCAGTGAGCCTACTTTTGTTACATAGAAAAGTAGTCTTAAGAGTGAACTCAGAGATGTGAAAAGGTTGAAATAGTGGGGCTTCACTGTGAAAACAATACTCATAATGATATCAACATTAATGTAACTTACTAATTTTATTAGCCAACAGCAATAGTAACCATTTTACCAATCTCTGTCCAAAAATGGACTGCATTTTGATTTAATCAGTTTACTTTGCAATATTGCTTCAGGGCAAATCTAGCAATCTAATATAAGAAGTCTCATCATCTGAGTGATTTGCACAAGCCTATACTCATTTCCATAGGAGCTGTGCGAACAGACTACTGCTAAAACAGTCTTTTAAAGTTTCAGGATGAAATATAACACTTTAATGTCCTGTTCATATTAAATGTCGTAAAAGTTGGTGACTGTGGGGTTTAAAATATTCCAAAACATAATTATTGGGTTTTAATGATTCTTTAAAAGCACAAAAACTTTGCCAAAAGGACATTTGATTCTGAAGCATGGGGCACTGGGAAACTGAGAGATCCTTATAAAATCCAACCCTTAGGAGTGTTGTAATCAATGAGAACTGAAGACAGTAACAAATTATGTCTGTAGGCTCTTACTAATATGTGTTTTAGAGACACAAGTGTGATAAGGAACATGCATATGTTATAATGGCTAAAATACGTATAATAACAAAAAGAATGTATTGACTAGGGAGTTTGACTATGTAGGCTCAGTGTATGGTCTGCAAATGGATTTATAAAAGGTATTTTTACTCCCAGCTGGGAACTGACCTTGCTACAATTCAGGTTTGGAGTGGAGAATTGGGTATTTTAGCCATCTGGCAAAGATACATTGAAAGTCATAAAATATGTATGTATTTTTTTTTAATTTCTCTTTAACGGTAGGCCTGCGTCTTTTATTAAAATTGTGGTTTAATCACGTCTATCACATGAAGTGAGAAGCCTCATAAAACCACCTTGCTAGTACCATTTAACACTAGCAGCTTTGCAAATTTTTTGTGGTTTTAAATTTCAAATGCTTATACCTTATGATTACAGTTGTTTAATTCAGCATCCATGTGCTTAGCTTGCAACGTTTCAATTTATTTATATAAAGTTATTGCTGTGAAAAAAGTGGAGAATATTTGTATACCACTGACTAGCTAGACTAAGAGCAGAAAAGTAAGATTTCTGGTAACTTAGCCATCTCTTTTAGTATTAAAAAGATGCAGTTAGGTTCTTTGTGGCAACAGTAAGTTGAACTAAAGATGTGTTATTTTGCTTTCTCTGATGGCTTCACTCTTGTATTGAAAATGATTTTAGGAAAATAGGATTGAGACCCACATTCTGGATCAATAAATCTATTCTCCAGCTGTTCTGGACATGACATTATATCATCTCTTTCACAAAGTTATTGAGCGAGACCCATCTGAAAATCTGTTTTATTCCTCCACTATGCTTGTTAGAAAGTAATTTCAGGATCTGATAGGTCTAATAGTTAGGGGCTTTCTAATCTCCAACATAAACTTATTTATGGCCAACTTAATGACTTTTTTTTTTTCCCCTCCCTAATATAGGTCCAAGTTTAAATAGCTTTTTCTACCCTATTTTTTTTTACAGTCACACATATAGATTTAGTAGTATAACAAACACATCATTCCAAATTATATCTTAAAGACCACCTCATACAATAAAGCAAGAGCTGTAGTTAATTTAAATCCCAGAGAAAGCTGTCCACAAACTTCACATCCTCATTACATTTATGAACGATTTTTAACAGCAATGTAGACTATTCCAGTTCCATTTCACTGGAAGGAAGTCCTACTGCAGAACACAGCACTGCTGCAAGGGGTTGAGCAAAACTCAGCTTGAATCTGATTCTGCTTCTGGAAAACTTCCATTAGCTTCAGTGTGGCAGTATGAAGCCTCATGTTATTAGATAAGCCCATAATGATACGAGAAGCCAATATTTTGGCTAGGTACTGTGGCTCATGCGGTGATAGGAGCAGAGGAGGCAACAAATACATGCCTCGTATGGTGACCCTGCATTTAGCACAGAAGGGACAAACTCATAGAAACAGGTGGTGATGTATACATTTTCTACATTTATAGCTGTTACAGAGGGTCAGAAAGCTGTTAGAGGAGAAAATGGAGAGAAGTACCATGAGATTGAGACATACAAAAGACTTAAGTGCCACTCAATTGCCTTAAGGCATCCCCATTAAACATAATTACCCTACTTACTAAGCACCAATCATAGCTATTAAGTATCATCGGGTTTAAATTAGTTCCCTGGGAGACATCCCGTTTAAGCGGATTTCCCAGTTAAGCACAGGAAACTTCTTTTTTTAATCAGTCCTTCCTCTCCTCCTCCTCCTCATTTTACCTGCTGTAGAGTTGGCTGTGTCAAAACTTTTCAAACGAAAGAATTCCTGATGTGTTTATGAGGTGCACTAAGGCAAGTGAAATACAGTGCTTGGCTTAGACTTCCAAAATAAAGAGAAGGATGGATTCCTTCCACGTTCAGTGAGGGCACTACTGTGTTAATGAATGAAAGTGTTTAGGCTGGCCTTGCTCTTCTACAACCATCTTTCCTACATTTGTTCTCTTCTTAAACACTCTGTGGGATGACGATGCATAATATAAGCACTCTGGGTGCTTATTCCTTTGAAGTATCTGTTGATTACTATCACATATGTTCTCCTAGAAGTCCATCATACATGGTTATTCTGATTTGTTGGTCTTCATACAAGTATTTCTTCCAACGGAGAAGCACAGCATACCTGAAGCTAGAGGGGACCTTCACAGCTCTCTAGTCCAGCCCCCTGCACAACAGGTCAGGTTGCTCAGGGACATGTGTAGCTGAACCTTGAAGTCCTCCAAGGATGGAGATCACACACACTCTGAGCAACTTCTGCTTGACCATCCTCACTGGCAGAATTTTTTCCTTAGAGCTTATATTTTCTCACGTTCTACCTTGCAACTGTTGCCTCTCGTTCTATTGCCCGTATACCTCCTAGAAGAGTCTGGCTCTGTCTTCTCTGCATCCCCTGGTTATAGACAGCAGTGAGGTCTCCCCTGAGCCTTCTCTTCTCCAGGCTGAAGAAGCCCAGCTCCCTCAGCCTCTCCTGTCTCCTGGGCTCTGTCCTCTCACTGGGTCGGTGGCCTTTGCTGGACTCATTGCAGTACATCCCTGCCTGTGCGAGCAGTGGGGGGCCCAGAACTGGACACGGTGCTCCAGTTGCAGCCTCACCAGTGCCAGAGGGGAAGGATCGGTGCCTTCCACCGGCTGGCTGCGCTCCTGCTGACACAGCGCGGGATGTGGTGGGGCAAGGAGCACTTCTGCCTCGCCTTGCCTGTGTGGGGCTGCGCTCTTTTGGCTGCCAGCCCTGAATGTGTGCATGTGTATTAACTTCATAGTTTAAATATGAAATTAATAACATGTTGTTGAATATGATGCTGATTAAATGTTTCATCTATGCCTATATATTGTGAATTTCTTCACACTTTAGAACGAAGGAGGCACATCATCACCCACTAACAATTGGCATTAACTATTACAGTAGCTGCATCTTTGCCTTCAGTGGTCAAGTTAAGGATGGCTTAGATTGTAAACTTCTAATTCTAAAAAAGCAAGGCATTTAGTACCTGCTGAAGTTAGGGGCAGCATTTCTAATAACTTAAACAGCCATATATGAAATAAATTATTGTAGTTGGAAGACTAGGAAGAGTTTTCCTTCTTGTACTTCCACTGCATATATTTTAACAAAGAAAACTGCAATTTACTTTGAAATTGCAAGTAACAGAACAACAACAACAAAAAATCTACATGCTTCCCATCCCTTATTTTCTTATATATGCAGTGATTTTCATAAAATCAGTCTTTCCCCCCCCTACTTCTTACATAAAGACTGCTATAACTGCTGTCTTCTTGTTTCCCTTCTGATCAGTGTTTTTTGAAGCCGTTAAATGTAATTTTCTTGGATGTTTTTGCTACTAGAGTTGGTGTTGTTTTTTTTTTTATTTCCAATTGAAAAAAATCACTCCTTTTTTCATTATTTTCAATACTTTGTTAAGCTTTCTGCTGCTCCTTTGGGTATATTCTTCTTTAACATCATGCTTTCCAATGATAGCTACTACAGTGTTTGCTAAATCTGTTCACGTCTTAGAGCAACACAAAATCTGGAGGGGCTTCTCTGCCGAAGTGCTATTGCCTAGCTAGCAGTTTGCTGTAATTCTCGTTTCCCCTTTGCAACTCTTCCTTGTGGGTGTGCGATAGATAGCTTAACAGCAAGTCTCAGTGGAGTTCTTATTTTAAAGAGATTATCTTCAGTGGAAAATATTTTATACGCAGATTTTTTTCCCCCTTGTAGTCATGAAAGTGAAGCAAACCCGGTTATTTTATGCTTGCCATGTTGGATATGTTACTGATTCAGATATGGATTAAACCCTTATCTGTTTCTTACCTATATTACTTAAATATTAGGTGGAAGTTGACTAGTATGACTTTCATTAAAGTTATTAGAAGATAACTTCTTTCTAATTATTATGTATTTATAATTTCTGAATGATTCACCATATGTATGTGCCAGCACATCTAGTTTACATCCAGGAATGGATTTCAGGTGCAAGCTACAAGAGGGATATTAAGATGAGAGATGAGTTAAAAAAAAGGGCTGAGCTTCAGAACTTGGAAAGCAGACCTCTCTGAAGTGCTGCCATACCCTGGGATATCTGGGGTACATTCTGTGAGGCCTCTGCAGCATTTTAGGACAACCGGTATTGTATTTATAACAAAATGGGACATGCTGTGACTGTCAGTAATACTGTTATTGGAACAATCTTGGAGATGAATGGTCCTTTATTCAGTACTAAGAAAGTAAATTAAATAGTAACTGAAAGATAATATAATGTCCAAACAAGCATGTGTAAATGACAGATAATCATGACTTCTCTTGAGGAGGGTACTGCCTCTTTAATCTACTGTTGAGTTTCAGGGCGAAATTTTTTATTTGAGTTTTGTGGTAGGTTTTTAAAATATGCATATAGTCTTGGGGTGAAAGACAAAATAATGTCCTGGAGCACAAGCTAGGAAAAAGAACCAAATCTAAGATTAGAAATAAGGAATTATTTTTCATCACAATGACAGGATTAAAAATTAATTACCTTGACTTGCATACTAGTTTCAGTGATTTTTTTTAATATATATATATTATAAAAACCAGGAAGGAGGAAGAGGCATGGAGGAAAATAATCTTGCAAAAGATTTAAGTGCCTGAAAAGTGAAAAAGACTGATGAGCTTTAGAAAAACATAACTGGATGAAAGGCAGTTCTTTACTATTGAAAGGATCTTAAAATATTTTTTTCCAGTGTTATTGGGTTTTGTGGTTTTTTTTTAGTTTCAAGTCTTTATGAATTTTCCAGAGTAGATAAAGATCTATACATGGATCTATACATGGTAAATTTAGGTCTACTGATGTATGCTAGCGAGTACACTCAAAAAGCACAAACTTAAGATTCTGTGAATAAACTGAAATCACTGTAATAGTAGGAAATGTACTACTTAGAGGAAGAAAAGAATGATGGTATAGCTTTCTTCTTAGCAAGATAGTGCCTTTAGTTACAGGTATTATAATTTTTGTGGATAAGAAGGCTGGTGTCTGGCCTAGCAGTAGTAGAGGTTCTGAGGTACATTTGATATGCTTTTTATCCCACATCAAGTAATTCACATGTAGTTTGCCCCTTCTACAAACACAGCTTTGCTATTTAAAAAGTCAAACATATAGGCCATGCACTTGCTTAGCTACTGGACTTACCTACTCTTCTTTCAGCTTTCACCTTCCTCACTCCCACTTTTGATCATTTTCTGTTCCTGCATTGTCTTGATCTTCTATTGTCTAAATCACAAGGGATTGAAATAGTTTTCAAAGTGCAGAGTGTTTCTTACCCCGATTATGTGTCCCCAGATACAACCAAATTCCAAGTTAGAAGGTGAAGTGATGAATTGAAGGGAGCACAGTAGCAGTTTGCACAATGCTTCCACCCTACCTAGGATCTGTAGGAAGAACTGAACACTGAGAAAAAGGGAGAAAGAAGTAAAGAAAATAAATGGAAAATCTATATTTATAATTTTCTCAAGTTCCTTTCAAGAGGCAGGCAGGTGTGAATACAAAATGCACATACACACACACTGCAGGCTCAGTGTATCAGGATGTGGGAGCAGGGGAGCATCTTTTATACAGATGGAGAAAACTCAAGCATCTCAAATCCCTCAGTGGGGTGGCATTTGGCAAAGAATAAATTTTTAATTTTTCTCTGGATGTGTTCGGTCAACCAGTAATGGGTTGTTTTTTTTTTCCTTTGTATTTGTTTTGTGTCTCTAATGTTCTCTTTTTGGGTGCACCGATGACTAGAGAAGACAGGTTTTCAGGTTCTCTTACACAGTGGAGATTACACATTATTTCCATGAACAACAGAACTTCATATCACATGTGGCCTAATACGCAGAATATTCCTCTCAGAATCGTATTGTAGTACAACATAACAGAACAAAGCACACATGCAAAGCTCCTGCGGCCCATTCTCCTTTGCACCTGCATCCATTTTACAAATAGTTGCTCCTCTGATTTCAGTACAATACTACTGTATTTCATTTTAGCAAGAGGAAAATTATGTCCCTTTTCCAGTAAATAAAATGTTGTCAGTCTATTTTACATCATCTTTAATAATAGGAGAGGGCTGGAGCACCTCTCCTATGAAGACAGGAGAGGTGGGGTTGTTCAGTCTGGAGAAGAAAAGGCTCCCAGGGGAGACCTTAGAGCAGCCTTCTAGTACCTAAAGGGGGCCTACAAGAAAGCTGGAGAGGGACTTTAGTATGTAAGTGCATGTAGTGATAGGACAAGGGGTAATGGCTTTAAACTGAAAGGGAGTGGATTTAGATTAGATATTAGAATGAAATTCTTTACTGGGAGGGTGGTGAGATGCTGGAACAGGATGCCCAGAGAAACTGAGAAGTTGTAGCTGCCCCACCCCTGGAAGTGTTCAAGGCCAGGTCAGATGGGGCTTTGAGCAATCTGGTCTAGTGAAAAGTGTCCCTACCCATTGGTGGGGGGGTTGGAACCATGTAATCTTTAAGGTCTCTTCCAACCCAAACCATTCTATGATTCTGTGACTCGTTAGCTGGATGGCTCCTTCCAATGATAGGCATCAACACTTTGGTTTATGTTTGGTTGGGTGAACACAGCTAGGTTTTAGCTCAACGCTTGTGTACTTTACTACAAAATGAGCACAAGAGTGAATAAATCCAATTACATTCTCATATCTGTACGTGCCAAAAAACTTTGCTATACTTACAGCAACTATTTAACAATTTTATAATTATCAGGAACAAAATAGTAATTACACCACTGTTTCCTTGGCCATGGGGAAACACCCCCAGTTAAAAAGAGTGCTTTGGAGTATAACAGATGTTTTATCTCTTGGCCTCTGACTTCAAAGGAAAACAGTTATCTAGGAAGCAGGGGGAAAAAAAGGCAGTAATCAATTGTACTGTCATATTTTGTGAACATGGCAACTGCTGACTCGGCTGCTTAATACAAAGCATCTGAGACTACCTGTTTGGGCAGGCTTAAGATCATTCAAGTAATGACAAGATGCTTAAGATGAAATGCTAAAATTAATCAGTTCGTAGTTTTATTTTATTTTTTTTTTCAACAAACTCCTTTCTACTGTTTGTGACTTCTCAAAAGTACAGACTGAATGCCTCTCACAGTGAATTTCACAATACTGGCTTATCTAAATATTGATGTAAAGAAAAGATGCGGATTTGTGCTTTTTGTTTCAAGTTTTGGTAAGTGTCAAAATACCTCTTTCCAACCCCAAAAATCTATGACAGCTTTTTATCCTTTCATTTATTTCCAAGGAGATTTCTTCAAGGGCAACATGGATACTATGATATTTAAATGTTTATACTAAATATGGATAAATTCTAAGTCTCACTTAGTACAAGAGATAGTCTGTAATCTATGGTCAAATGCCCTTGTGAAATAAGAATAAGACACAAAATGGTAAGGGTTTACTCTTGAATACTCATCATTTTTCCATGACAGATACAGGTTATTGGTCTCTAAATACTGAGTTAAAGTGTGTTACTCTTTCATAATTTTCTACTGAAAGAAAACAAACAATTCAATTCTGTGGTTCCTGAAAGTGACCAGGAATAATAAAGAATTAACAAATAATATCCACAGAGCCATTCTTTTGATTGAAGGAGTTAAATAGTAGAAAGAAAAAATATTAATTTCAAGCTCCATTGGTAACCAGAAAAACAGCATTTGCTAAATCATACAGGAAAAAATGGTATTAAAATATTTCATTACAATACTTTTAAAAACATTTATACTAAGAAGGTGATGTGTTTAGCTAAATAAAAATATTCTGTAAAAGCACACATGCTGATCCTTCATTCCTGTGTAATGGGATCACCCCAGTGCTGCAAATTCTATTCACTATATTTAGACACGAACCTAGACAAAACCAGGATTGGTTTTCTCTACTTTCACATAATGACTTGCTCATTGAGTCAGTCTTTTCAAAAAAGGTTGAACATATCCTTTTGAGGAGTCTACCTTTGTCTGCTTTGTTTCTCCTCTCACCCTTGTCTCTTTCTGTTTTCCTTTCCCTTTCTTACCTACTTCTTTGTGGTGCCTACATGAACAGTATAGCATCCACTCTGAGCCCCTGGGGATGCAGTACAAGAATCAAAGCCCAAACATGAATCTCTACCCAGTGGCTGCCTCTTCTTCGGCATGTCCACACCCCTGCATAGGCAACATGGCAGAGCAAGAGCACAGCCGGTTTAACCTCCTGCGGAAAGCCGATGAGTTTGCTACAGGCCAGCAGCTACTGGCCTAGGATGCAAGTTGATGGTAGGGTGAGACTGGGGCCCACTCGTCTGGGTTTTGGGGTGCACAGATTTTATAGATGGAAGAAGAGTTGTAGGGTTAGACTGCAGTTCAAGTTGGACTGTGGATTTATGTCATCAGGCATACTTGCAAACTGGGCAGCGGGAAGGCAGAGCATGTGTAAGCACTGTGCTACTAGAGGAACAGCAGAGGAATTCAGGGTGACGTAAATGGATAGAAAAGTGCAGAATTTTTCTTTTCATTGAAACATGTACAACTGGGTGTTTAATTTCTGGATGGGAATTTGGGAATGAATTAAAAAGAAATCATTTTTTGCATATAGCTTAAACAGAGTCTTTTTTAATAGCACTCTGTGTGAAGGAGGCAGCTGGAAGGCATTGGCAGTCTTGCTTTAGGAAGAACTCTGCTTTTTTTAGATAACATCTTTAGGCCCTTTAGGCAAGCAGTTTTCTTTCCATCTTGCATTACCATATCTGATCAGTGCACCCAACCTAGCTCTACACCCTTCTCAGTTTTCTCAAATGCTTATTTTAAGATTACTGAATGGGTAGATGTATTGTCAAGATCACTTATATGACTGTAAAGAGGTGTAGTTAAGAAATTATTCATATATTATAGTTTAAAGAATAGCAGTACCTTTTTTTTTTATTACTTGCTATTTAATTTGGAGACAATAACGTATTTTGGGAGAAGGGTAGATAAAAATCTGATCAGTTTAAGCATTGGTCATCACTCCAAGTAGCCATACAATTGAAATGTTAATCAAACAAGTTATTAACATTGCTAGCTGGATGTGTTGTGTGCGTTAGGTACTGTAACTACATTAACTGTCTACACTAATTTTTAAACAATCAGCCTCAGTCCAGATACCCTCTTTGGGTATGGAGAAACTGGCTGCTCATGGCTTGGATGGATGTACTCTATGCTGGGGTAAAAGCTGGCTGGCTGGCTGAGCCCAACAACTGGCAGTAAATGGAGTTACACCTAGCTGGTGACCGGTCACAAGTGGTGCTCCCTGGGCTTGGTATTGGGGCCAGTTCTGTTTAATACCTTTACCAAAATCTGGACAAGGGGATTGAGGGCACCCTCAGTCTGTTTGCAGACAACACCAGGTTGGGTGGGAGTGTTGATCTGCCGGAGGGCAGGAGGCTCTGCAGAGGGATCTGGACAGGCTGCACTGATGGGCTGAGGCCAGTTGTATGAGGTTCATCAAGGCTCAGTGCCGGGTCCCACACTGGGGTCACAACCACCCCACGCAGCGCTACAGGCTGGGGGCAGAGTGGCTGGGAAGCTGCCTGGTGGGAAAGGGCCTGGGGGTGCTGGTTGACAGCCGGCTGGGCATGAGCCAGCAGTGTGCCCAGGGGGCCAAGGAGGCCAACAGCAGCCTGGCTGGTATCTGAAATAGCGTGGCCAGCAGGACTGGGAAAGTGACCGTCCCCCTGTACTCAGCTCTGGTGAGGCTGCCTCTCGAATCCTGTGTTCAGTTTTGGGTCCCTCACTGCAGGAAAGACCCTGAGGTGCTGGAGCGTGTCCAGAGAAGGGCAATGAAGCTGGGGAAGGGTCCAGAGCACGAGTCTTACAAGGAGCAGCTGAGGGAACTGGGGTGGCTTAGTGTGGAAGAGACTCAGAGGGACCATCTTATCGCTCTCTACACCTACCTGACAGGGGGCTGTAGGCAGGTGGGTGTTGGTCTCTTCTCCCAGATATGT
Organism: Falco peregrinus; assembly: GCF_023634155.1. Classification (NCBI taxonomy): domain Eukaryota; kingdom Metazoa; phylum Chordata; class Aves; order Falconiformes; family Falconidae; genus Falco; species Falco peregrinus. Next base: position 13,613,777 of record NC_073724.1, on the reverse strand, counting down.
AAAGTGACAGGAAAAAAGGAAATGGCCTCAAGCTGTTACACCAGGGGAGGTTTAGACTGGATATTAGGAAAAAAAATATTCACTGAAAAGGTGGTCAAACATTGGAACTGCCCAGGGAAGTGGTGGAATCACCATCCCTGGAGGTATTTAAAAAACATGTATGTATGGTGCTTGGTGACATGGTTTAGTGATGGACTTGGCAGTCCTGGGTTAACAGTTGGACTTGATGATCTTAAATGTCTTTTCCAACCAGAATGATTCTATGATTCTATGACAAAAGCTTTAGTCTATGGTAGCAGCATGATGTAAACTCTCCCAGGATTCCTGGCAAATACTCCAGAGTTGCTACAGAGCACTAAAATGTATGCCATTCATCTTGACTGCCTAGTTGACTGGGCCAGCTAGGTTAGGCTAGGTGAGGTTAGGTAAATACATCAGGATGTGTTACCCTTAGTTCTTAATGCAACTCTGTAGCTGTGCCTTGTAATTGCAGCTGGTATATGATAGATTCTTTTTGCTGTGCTTTATTCTTTTTATATTTTAATTCAGGGCAGAAGGCAGAAGTAGATGTTTTTGGAATCAAATTTGAAAAGTACTTGTAATGGATGTTGATAATTGTATCGTACTTTTGGCATTGCTAGGGGAAGGGGTGAACACAGCTCTGGTTGAACTGTATTTAATGAAAAAAATTCTTTAAAAAGTTCTGCTTATGCACGAGTATTTGAATAGAAAAAAAAACAAATGAAAGTTTGGGTGTCAATTTTAAAATACTATTTTGGAGTTCAGAAACAACCTAAATTGACTGCAAGTCATATAGCCATATTTCTGGAACCTCATTACATTTAGCTTTCCTGACTTTTTCACCCCTTTCTCACCAGTTAGATTGTTATTCCAGAACTATTTGGAGGACAGAGATGACCTTTAATAATCCTCCCAAATGTATATACCTTCATCCTTATATGAATTTAAATGTTGTCTACTGTTTCAGTATCAGTATCCCAGTTTGAATGGATCCTTGTGGCATATCTCAGCCATATTTTTTCTTTGGAAAGCAGTTTTGTGTCGTTCACTGATTTTCCTTTACTTTCAGTGTATTTCAGCTTTGAACTCATTAATATATGTATTGAACATCTGTCCTGTTTCAGATCCCTGAGGTACGCAACTCTTAACTTCTCTCTACTTGGAGAAGCAGCCATTAATTACTACTCTTTGTTTCCTATCACTTAGCTAATTTTTAATCCACAACAAGAATTTACCTCTTACCCTATGGTTATTTATTTTCCTTAATAGTTTCTTGTCAAGGATCTTATCACAGGCTTTTGTCAAACCAAGTAAGTTATATCTACCAACTCTCCCCCCATCCTTCCCGTTTCATTAACAATGTCCAACTATTCAAATAAAGCAGAGGAAGTATTTTCCATGCTGGGAGGTCCAGCTTTATCAATGCGTATTATATAAATGCTTCATTGTTCTGATCTTAATTGTATGCTATAAGCTACTCTACAGCTAAATGGAGACATCATGCCCACAATGTCTTTAGTTTCTTTTTCTTAAAAGTTAACACAGTTTTGCTTTTTTTCTTTTGCTTTTTTTTCCCCCCTAAATGTATAGATAAATATATAGGTAACTGTGACAGCACCTGTCCTGTCTTTTTATTTTGATGCTGTCTTTAACACTCATGAATTACTACCTTCATAGTGGGGCAATCAAGTTGAAATCACAGCTGACTTTCTGTTTTTCCTAATCTTTTTTGAAAATAGTTTTCAAGTGTTTTAAAAAATACTTTCATTATTAAACATATTTTAGAAATACCTATGGGATGAAAATATGCCTGTCACTTTCCTTAGTGAAAATTAATGTAAAGACAGTTCTTTTCTCTGCTGATCCCTCTGATCAGCACTCCTGCATTGTGTGTAGACCACAAGCACTCGTCCTGCACCACTTATGCATTGTTGCTATAGGTACAGTATGGTAGGGAGGGTGGAATTTACCAGAGCAGGAAAGGAGAAGGGACATGTCGCCCAGCTGCTTTGTAGCACTAGCACTCCTCAGGGCTACTGGCAGGTTTTGTGTTGCATAACGCTGCAGCACCTTTGGGCTGCATCACTCCCACATGGCAACTGCATGGGTCTCTGCCAACTTGATCTTTATTTCCCTATGAGGCTTCAAATTATGCAGTTTTTAACACTAACCATCAAATTTCCCATTGCAACATATATTAGCATTATTGCATTTCTTATTCTAGACTATCAAGTGCTATTTCTGAGTGCCTTAAACAGAATTTGAACCATTTTGTGTTAGGGAGGGGTGAAGGAACTCTTACATATTTCCTTTTTCTTCCTGGGAATCAGTGAGGCTTGTTCAGAGTTTGTGAAGTGTTTCAGAGTCTTAAATATGAAAATATTTTAGATTTCCAAAGTTCATTTTACCATCGCTAATAAGTTGGTCAAAAATATGATGATATTCAGGTATCATACTGAAGTTACTGGATAAATGCTGAGAGTTATATATATATATATATATATGAAAAACTGCCTCTCTATATATCTCCCCTTATATAGCTATCTGTGAAGTATTCAGAGACAGATAAAAATTAGAAGCCCACATTTCTAGGTGAAAGACTTATTCCTTTCCACTCTTTGAAATATCACTCTGTTGTGCTAGAAGTCCCATAACAGCAAAGTTTGGAGACTCCATGGTTGAGTACTAGCATTATCTTCATTTTATCTTCACCTCCCTTCTATCTGGGGAAGAATACTTTCTAATTACTTGTCGTTTTCCAGATCACTCGTGGTCTTTGCTCCCATGCTGAGTGGAGATTACACTCTCCTATTAGCCTTTTAAGGTCCAAGGAATGCCAGCCATGCCATGTGTGAGCAATCTGCAGGCACCATTAGCACTGCTTGAGTAGCTCTTGATAACACTCCCTATGAAGTCAATTAAAGACGTCAGGGGGTGGGCTGGACTGCTTCTTTTTACTAACAACTCTCATTAGGGGGTGGAGGATGGGGAGCATGAACAGGTGATTTTTTAGTATTTTAAATAAGTAACGGCAAAATTACCCAGACTAGCTTTCTCCTTTGTTTGGCATTCATTCCTTTCTCTTTCCTTCCTTTCCCTGTTTTTGGAACAAATCTCCAACAGATATGCCGTTTTACTAAGTCTGAAAAAGGCAATAACTATAAATCTCAACAAAAGAAATCGGAACAGATGGTAAAGACAACAGAAATCAGATTAGTGTTTTCTAAGTGGAAGGAAGTCGTGGGCAGTAATTGCTCAGCACATACTCTGATCGTGGACAGTCCCTCTTGCCATAATTTGGGCTGAGCTGAGGACACTCTCCCTTTTATAGAAATTTTTAGTCCTGTGCAGCTTGGGAAACTTGAGAGTTTATGAATATTCAGGAATATAAAGATATTTAAAGAATTAAGTCGAATGTGATGTAATTGTCCCTGTGTTCATGTATAAGCTTCTGGCAGCTGTGAAAGAGTATATTGCTGGGGAGTGCACCAGTGAAGCTGGTGTGTGGCCTTGAGCGTGTGATTTCAGTGGTGATGCTAAATACCACCGGCAGTTAACTCCTAAGGTGTAAGTATAAGTGTTTCATAAAAGAAATGTAAAATATAGAATAAGGTTCATATAAGGTGTGATTTGAAACACAGCTCGTATTTTTGCATGTGTTTTGAAATAAAATCTGAGGGCGAGTATTGTCGCTCACCAGTGAACCCTATATTACAGCTATTGAACAGAAATATTAGGAAAACAGAAATGTAAAAATAATTCAGTTTTTCGTAGCAAGAGATCCAGTTTGTGATTCTTTCTGCTGTTTTGGTTTTTGTTTTGATCTGGGTTTGTTTTTTTCTTTCTGCTGTATGTGATTTTTTTTTTTTTTTTCATTATTATTTTACAGATTTTCCAGTGGGCTATAGGAGCATACAGTTCAGCTTGCCTCTTCCAGGGTTTTGCTTTGAGTAAAGACTGAAAGCCTGTGTCTTAAACTGAGTCAGGATATATATTTCCACTCTAGGAACTATTGTTATGGTTAAGATTAATTCCAAGCAGGCAGTGGAAGGACTTCCAATATTTTTGGACAAATGTTCTTCCCTGTCGTGGAGGTTCTAGCACTCAAGTGTCTTTAGTTTTGACATGAAATAGGAATGAAAACAAAACCTTAAAACCTCTATTCAGGTCTTCCTTTTTCCTTACATGACCCACAAGGTATTCAGGTGTCCTTTTGAGAAATAAATTCATTAAGCTAAAAGCCATCATCCGTTTGGAAACAGCAACATGTAATATAACCTCAGCAGGGAGGCACTATGTGAGAATGCATTATACAGTATTTTAACGGGAAAAGATTTGATGCATTTTGAAATGACCATCGTATCATGCTACAAGAGAGTACAAAACACCACTTGTATCTGGCAGTTATTTTCCTACAAGTTAAAAAATAATCTGAAATGGTTAGTTTAAATTCTTCAGGCATTTTCAGATCACAGCAGCACATCACTTGCATTAAAGCTCCAGTCCTATCCTGCTGGTGAGCGTATCTCGTCTCACTGTGGCTTCTCTCTCCTCATATCAGCAGGGGGATGCAGTGAACAGAATGACTTGGGCAGCGAGAAAGCACTGTTTCTCCATGTTTCTCTTTTTAAAGTTATTATATCAGTTCTGAATTAAAACGGTATCAATTTTGTTTGCTTATGTGGTCATAAAATTAACACAATAGAAGAGCTTCCTCTTTTGAGGTTTAGATATGCATAGCCATGACTTCACAAATCTGGCAATAATATTAGTCACACTTACATATTTCTGCTAAACTTTTGTTTTAATACACTGGCCATCCCTCCCATATACAGCAATTGAAAACTGAGACTTTAGTATATTGTTAAACTTTTTTTACAGACTTTGTTGCTGATTGTTCAATTTACACAGTGTTTATGTACGGCAGAACTAGTAAATATAAAAGGTAATCTTTTATAAGAAGATAGTTTATCTTTTATACATCTTTTATATATATAATTTTATATATAATCTTTTATAAGAAGATAGTGTACCATCTATCTTCTATTTCATATTTATGCTATCTCATTTAATTTTACTTAGTCAATAAATGGAAGTACAATGGAGAGGGTTTTCAACATTAATACTTATTATGGCGGTTACTTATTTTCAGAATTATTTATTTCCAGCCATCTTGCTGAGTGTTTGAGAGAAATTACTTATCTGCTAGTGTGTGCAATAAAGATAAAATGAGAGATTGTTTACTTTGCTAAAAAGGCACATTGCTTTCTTTTGAAACAGCTGAAAACATAGCATGTAAATTAGAGTTGAAACAGTAATGTGCATCTCCATCAGAAGGGTTTGGTTTATTAAAGGAATATCAAAAGAAAATTCAACAATATGACCTGACTTATTGTATTAAACAACAATTTTCAGCCTACACACTGATGTCTCACTAAGTAAGTGTCTTGGATTTATTTTTATAAATTTTGTTAAGATACGTGTTATAGAATTGTCATTTGAACTACTGTCTGAGTAACTACACAAAGTACATAGAAGAGATTGTAAAAATCTGTGAGACTAATTTATATAAATAATAAAAAAAGTGAGTAAAAAAAGTCTGATCATCCGTTTACATATGGGAACCGAGATCAGTTAATCATCCAGACTCACCCAGGAAAACAATGGTAAACCAGATAACTTGATTTTATTTGGTACCAGCCTGGTACCACAAGAATGCTATCCTATTACATATAAGTGATTTTTTTTTCCGCTTGTTTGGGAAGGCAAAGCTGCTGAAAATGCTGAATCTGTTAGTACATTTTGTTCTAGTCTGTTACTCTCTACTAATAGTACAGAAGTTGAAAGAGTGCTGACCACTTTTCTCTGTTCCCTTTACATTGACATGTCTAACCTGCTGCATCCATATTTTAAGTTGGTCTCTTCAGCAGGCTAGTCAACTTTCGCAAGCTGGAAGAATCCATACTGGGTGCATTCTGATGCATGTATGTCAAAAAAAGAGTATATTTTATAGAAGTAGAAATAATATTTGAAAGCAATAGAAAAGAGCAGTGATTGGTATTAAATTAATACTTCAAGGGCTCTTAAATGGTATTAAATTAGACAGTTCCTTGAATGACTCAAGGCTTCATAGATGTGTTTCTCCCATCTAAGATTTTAGGCTCCACACCCTGGCAAGGTATGATAGTTTTTCCAGTAACCATTCTTGGGCTCTTAAAATGAAAGTTAGCAAAATAACTTCCGCACTAATGGCATATGGCAAATACTGGACACTACACACTCTTAGTGCTGAGGTTACTGGGAAGATGTAACTTTCATCTCTAGCTTTTGACTGTTTGGTAATACATTTTCACTTTCTACTCAGAGGAGAGAGATATTGAAAACAAGCCTGGACCTTTTAACTTTTGCATTGAATTTCTCTAAACCAGCACAGCAATTTATTCCAATAGAAGTTGTTAAAGTAAATGTGATCAGGCTTGGATGTTAAGTATAATTCTATTAATCACATACCTAACCATAATAATATCCACCTTTATGGTGCAGACAAATCCTACTCCTGATGCACATATTTGGCCAGAATTTTATTATTGGTACTGTCAACCTTGTGCTGCCGGTGGAACGCAAGAAGATGGCACGCGGCTAGCAGGGCTGTGCAAGGGGAGTCCTTTTGCCCTAGAGCTAGGGCAGCCCCTGGCAAGAGGAAAAGCTGAAAGGCAGGAATAAAACTACAACACTGCTGTACAGTCAGTACCCCAGCTTGAGGGTTTCTGCCGTGCGACATGAGTTAGGGCAGATTCACAGTTACTCTGATGTCCTCTAAAGCCATGTCTAGGTCCCAGCTGACCTCTGCTCAGGTATTCTATCATGTGCTAGTGTATAGTAACAATAAATGATGAAAATTATAGTAAGGCTTTGCACTTGAAAGGCCCTTGCATAACTCCTGGTTGTCCCTGGTGTTAAAAAAGTGATTGGAGGGATATTTATGACTTTGGTAGAAAGTCTGACCTGTAAAATATGTTGGTAGCAATTTGAACTTATTATTTTGAAACAGAAATTTGCCAAGGGCTTAGACTGCTATATCTTTCATGTCAATGCAGGTATCACTGTTGCTTGACTCTGTAAACTGTATCAACATGAACACTTCTCCCAATTGAAAAAAACAACAGGGAGTAAGCAAGAACATAAAATTATTTTTAGAAAATGCATTTTTAATTACTGAACTGCTTAATTATTGAGTACTACTGAAAATATCCTGTGAACCTCATCACTATGCAAATGTATTCAGTTTTGGAAACAAATGATAATAAAGCATTCTTTTTTCTTTTACAACATATTACTGTAATGAAGCTGTTACCTCTCAGTGTGCATTTTAATGAGTTTTAAGTAACATTTTAATGAGCTGAACATTACCATAAACCCAAGGATTAGATAAAATTGAATTTACTGGGAGAAGGGAAGGGTTCATTAAGAGTTAATTATATAGTTTAAGAAGAAATATAATTCATTTTATGAATGTGCCATCAACCAAGAATCCAGCAGTAGATCTATACTTAGTAATAAGTGTAGAAATGCCGTTATTATATTGACATAAAAACATGGGTTTGCACACTACTGCTCGTGTTTCCAATGAAAGTTTCTGTACTGAAATCCCTGGGTCAACTTTGTTCTTATCCAGCTCGTTATTACATCTGAGGCGAAAAAATACCAAGCTTTGTATTACTGGTTGTAATTCCACCTACAATTTTTATAAACATCATATGAACAGTGAAAGCAAAGTTTAATGGATTTACCATCGCCAGTAGGACCTGAAGGTGAGTTATGAATAAATATATTGGATTTATTATTTTAAAAAGGACTGGTAGAGATTTGAATCCAAACTGCCAGCTCTACTTACGTCCACTGAGAGTGATCTGTTGAATGTCTGCAGCCCAGGCTCCTGGATGCCCAGAAATCCCAGGTAAATTCCCAGACAACAGCTCTGTGCTGGCTGCACTGTACATTGGGATGGATGCTGATGTTCAGGCCCTGCACAATGCAGGATTAAACTGCTCATGCTCAGCAAATTCAGTTACACACTGGATTTACTGCTTGGCATCTGCCAGTGCTGACATTTCTGTTTAATTTTTTGAAAAAGTATTGAAAAATCTTAGCTCAGTGGCCTAAGATATCTGCTTAGAAAAGAACAAGAAGAAAATTTTGAAATCTTAACAAAATATTAGTTGTGCTAAACTAGTATAGTGCTGTCTTGTTTATAGTATAGCCCTGTGACCTGCTATTAAAAAAAAAACAACCAAATAAAACACAAAAAACAAAGAACCACCAATACGTATCACAGCCTTTCAGTGGGGTGAGGGAAGCCTCAGGGGGGTTGAAAGCTTTCATGAGTTTCAGTAAAATGGAGTTGATCTCCTGTACCCTGCTGTTGTGGAGGAAAGCATTCTAGCAAACATCTGAGAAAGGAAAATCATGAGCTGTGGTCAGCAGTAAGACCTGCTGGAGGTCCATCACTCCTGCATATGCCAGACCCAAAGGTGTGCCCCAAGAGTGGCTATTCTGATTGCTGAGCCTCAAAATGCTAAGGTGAACCTGCAGAACTACACTGGAAGGATGATGCCTACATTCCTTACTGATTCCTACAACAGAAGTCAAGGGGCACTGGTGGCATTTAAAAAGGAGTTCCAGTTAGCACCTTGGATTGAATAGGTGTTCAAAGGAAGTGCAAAGAGCAGCTATTAAGCAGGTAATAAATTCTGGATATGACAGGGAGAAAGCAAAGTGCTACCGAATGTGTGATTATGAGCCACATTGTACTAAACTTCCATTTGTTCAGCAGCAGAAGTTTTTCCATCTCTTCTGAGTTGTTTCTAGCAGGTCCATCTGTTGCTAAGTAAGAAAGAAAGCCCCAATGAACAGAATAAAATTGTAAAAATCAAACATGAACCAACTGTTGGCTGAGCATTGTTTAGTGCCCCATGCTTTCTCCCCCAGAAGCTCACCTCTTTGTATGAATGTGGCAGCACAGCCAGGCATGTGGAAGTCTTCAGAGAGAAACTGAACATGTTCCTCACCTACATCTGGAATTGTTCAGAAAAGGAGGAGCAGAGCTACAGAGGTCCTCCTCAAGGGAGAGTTTAATTCAATTTGCCTTAATTGAAGCTGCACAAGCAAACTACAGAATGTTTCCAGTTCTCCTGGTCTCAGAGAAATCCCACAGCATGCACTGGTTATATGAGCTATTGTATTTTATATATTCCTTATTCTAAATATAGGGAAGTATAATGCATAGTTTAACAATACATTTTCCTTGGTGGAAAATCTGGTTTAAGTAGTACTATTCTCTCCTGGCCACTTACTTCCTCCACTTGTAATAGCTTGTCATTCTCTCAGTTGCTTGTGGATCCACGCTGTGAACTGGGTCAGTAGAGTGATATGGGTTAAAAATCCTCCAAGCAGGATAATTTTTTTTCTTTTCTTTCTTCCCCCACCCCCCTTAATTGGAATGGAAGAAAATGTTTGTACTACTTGGCCTAAAATCTATCCCAGGTGAATACTGTGGCAGGCTAAAAATTCCCTCCATCCAATCCTGTCTAGTCTAATAATCTAATCTGCCTGTTTCAATATTATACTTTGTCTATCATATGGTGCTTGAATACTTTATCTTGTCAGTACATCCCCTTGTTTTCTAATGCAATTGAAGAATGACAGTAACTATATAAATGTACAGGAATTAGATCTTTTGTGGGAGCTAGAGATACAGGTACTATGTGGTTAGTTAAACTCTGTGCTAAGGAGTGAAACAAATTACTTACGTGTGCCAGGAGGTTCCTGTTTAAAATAAAATCTATTTCAATATTTAGTTATTAAATATGCCTGAGCTGGAATGGACTCTTTTTTTTACACTAGTAGTTTATATACAAAAAACAAAAGGAAGATGAAAGATTGTAAAAATTATTTCATATTCTAACTGTGGGAATAACAAAGGTCTTTCAGACACTTAAAAGGAACGTGACCCCTTCATCCAAAAGGCTGCTCCAGCTATTAAGTAACACACTGTTAAAGGCTGTTTTACAGGCATGTCTCAGATTGTTTCTTCTCTATAGTCTGGAATAAGCAATTATTTGAGTTGTTCTGTTTGACAGTTTTCTCTTATTTTAAAGCCATCAGCAGATCCGTAGTTCACCCTGGTTTTCTCTTGTACTGAACTGCCAGAGGAATATTCAGCACCGAGGGTTTAGAAGGATGTGTGACGTGGGGGATTTATTTTATTCTAGTTTTATGGTACAGTTCATTTTTCTATTACGCAAAATTTGTTGTACATGAAATAGCACTTTGGGAAAGTGGTATTAGAAAAAATAGTTTGTTTCATCTTTACCACAATTCAAAATGTTATGCTAGTGTATTTTCAACAGTATGTCTGGGAGCTGGTGTAACCACTCAGCTGAAGGTCATTTTGAGTCTCAGGCACAGCATAGTGTGACTGGAGGGTGGAGCTGGACTTCCAGGTTCGAGTCTCCCTCTGGGTGCTGAAGCTCCTCTTTCAAAATTGTTGCTTCAGGCTGTTACGGTTGGTCTTTGCTCCTGCTTCTTTAATTTTTTTCTTTCCTCTTGCACAATGTAGTGAATAATAATGAGAGCAATGTGAATTCTTATATTATTCTTCTCTTTTGAAAATGAGTGTGAGAGTTATATTTCGTATTGTATGGAAGTAATTCCTTATGCTATTTGAGCAGATCAAAACTACAAAAGAATTCCTGCAAATTACACTAGTTTCATCTTTGTTTTGCATAAAGTCACAAATCTGTGGCTTTCTTCTCATATTTAGACTATAGAAAACTACTCTTTTATTCAGTTGTTTGTGGATTTTTTCCTAGCTGGTAGCATGTTGACGGAACACAAATGACTCTGTCCTGAAGATTTAATACAAGGTCTACATATCATGTTGTTCCTTTAGTTCTTTAAAGCTCTGGAAACTTAAATTAATTATGCACAATAATGTGATGATAAGTGACAGATAAATTATTTGTAGTGTTCAAGATAATCCAGAAAAAAATGTCATCTAGCACTTGTTAGATTGTTAATAGCTGTTAAATCTGAATGGAGCTTTTTATGTAGGAAATGTCCGATGATGAAACTTCATAAGAACCCAACACTTGAACACTGCAAGAAAAAAAAATTTCTTACTGTCCTCAGAGATGGTAAAATTGGAGTTTTAAACAGCAATGTCTTTGGACTGTCTTTGCTTTTTTGATTTATTGTAGAGTATTAACATAATATTGAATTAAGATGATATGAAATCGTAAGTGGTGGAGGAGTTGTAGAGTTGTAGGGGGTGGGGTTTTGATTTAAATTCTTGGAGAGGGGTTCCAAATATAGCTGGAATGGTGAGTACACATACCTGGTGACTTGTAGCCTTCTGCCATCCCACTACCTAGATACACAGTTCTTCTTTCACGTGGCATTTATTTTTCACTAGCTTCAAATGACTGGGCATGTCTCAGTGACAGTCACGCAAACATGTTTTATGCATTTCCAATCTCAAATTATTGGGACAAATTCTAAAAATGGAAACAGTTAAGCCCTTCAGAAGGTTAACGATTAAAGAAGGCACACTGAGGTCAGGGTCCAGGAGGATATGATGCTGCCGAGCCTGGGTGCAATGATGTGCCAGTTCATGGGACAGAGGACATGAGACCAGCCAAGCTGGTAGAGCAGGCCTGTTTAAATGGCATCTGGCAAGCACCCCAAAACGGCCTATTGACACGAGGACAGTTTGCAGGATGGGAAGTGAGGTATTCAAGAAGCAGCAGGCGGCTCCCACTGGTTCTGCATACCAGCTGTGGATGCATCTCAGGCTTCATGTCTGATGAAGTGTGGCTGCGCAGTCCCCTTGCAATAGAGTTATGAAAGCTTATCAAGAAATATGTGCCTTGCTATGCCTGCTGAAATATCTTGTTTTCAATCCTGACTTCTGAAGGCAGAAATACAAAAGCCCTGACAAAAAAAATGATCCTGCTCACAAAAACCTGAATAGATGAGTTTTATCTTATAATTAACAGATAAAGCTTGATAGAGACCAGGGTTAGGAACAGAGGGCGGGGGGGGGGGGGGGGGTGGAAGGAAGAGAATTCCTATGTTGGGCAACAGCCTATTTTGTTTGATGCTTTGCCTAATGTGGCTAAAGTATAGCAGTAATGTGGCAGTAACCCCCTGCCAAGATGGGAAAGCATCCCAGCTGTTGTGTATGTGTTGTGCATGTGTACACAAGAAGTTTATTAGAGGCTATTCACACTTCAGTGGAGCTCAGAGATTGCAGTCTGTATTATATTGATTAAATGAAGCATATAACATTCTATATTTCTCGTACAAGAAATATTCATTCATTTGTATTCGTTTTCATGATTCTCATCTGTTCTTTCTCCTTTGTTTTACTGAGGGCACATGTACATTTTAGGTGTTTTGGCTGGGCTTGACCTGGAAGCCCAGGGGACTGAAGCAGCTAAAGTGGTGGCTGGAGAACCAGCTTTAGTTTGAAAACAGAAAAAATACAATTGCTCAACACTGTGTCAGACTCTAGGTAGCATTCGTTAGGTTGAGCACAGTGCTGCAAGTACCTAGTAGCACTACTTCTGTACTCACAACAGTAAACCTGCATGCTATTATACTGTGGTTTCTGCACTTAGTAATTAAATCTGTACTTTCTGGGGAATCTCTGCTGTACTCTGCATGTGCATTGGAGTTTCTGTGTGCTCTTCCAAAGCACTCAAAAAGCTCCCACCTGAATTTCATTCATATATCTCTGACGGTAACATCTGAGTTTTTTTGGATGCCATTGCTTTTGAAAATTGGTTATATATTTCTAATTCCTTTAAGTTTGGGGTGGTTTGGTGGGGGGTTTTTTTGGCTTTTGTTTGTTTGGTTTGGGTGTTTGTTGTGGGGGGGGGGTGTGTGTGTGTGTGTGTGTGTAATTTTGCTTATTAAAACCTAAGAGTGTCTGTACTGCAGGAGAGCAAAGGTCTATCCAGCCTGGTCTATCCTTTTTCTGATAGCAGCCTTCAAGGGATTCTGTATTATTGCCTTTTTAACCAAACACAGTCCTCCGTACTGCATTGTTGGGAGAGAAACATAGTCAGTGTGATTTGAAGACTTCTCTAGTGCTTTTGGTGAAACTAGTCCCATATTCTTGCTGCAAAGAAGACACGCTGACATACAAGCAACAGTGGAAGTGCAGTAGTTCAGTTGTGATATGGTGATTTTTGAAGTCATCCTTGGTTCCATATCTGATATTCACATTAGTTGGGAAAAAAAAATAAATTACTTGCCCATGATTTTCTGAATATGTAGTCCATTAAATGTGAAGACCACGTAAAAGCTAACGTCAGACTTGAATTTAAAGGGTCATTAAATAACTGCCCTTGTAAACCGCTAAATGTCTGATCCTTGTTAAATCGTATGACTTACAACAGATCATGCATATTTTTCAAAGTTTGTTGTATGCAATTGTGGCACCAGTTCTTCTAGAAAGTCTCTGAACTTTTAAGCAAGCAATAGGGCTTTTAGTTTCAATGAAATAAAACTCTTGGTAATGTGTCTCTTGTTAGCATTAGCAATCTGTGCAGTGCATTCATCAAGAGTGATTATGTTTTAAAGTATGAGAAAAAAGAAATCTGCTCTATATCCTAGAGAAAATTTTTCAACATATTACGTTGTATAGCTTTAGATTTCTGAAATTACTTAAATGTGGTCCTAAGGATATTTGCAGTCATAAAGAATACTTGGTTATGCTTATTGCTTCCCTTTGCCTTTCTCAACTGTCAAAACACAGTGATGCTTTTGAAGATTTACAGCAGATGGGTAATGAGATTGCTGACTGTTAGCTGCAACATTCAGAATTTGTTGGTGGAAGGAGGCGGGAGTTTAAAAAAGAGAGAAGGCTATTGAGGCTTCATTGCAATGAAGACAGGTGATAGAACTTTATTTTCAATCAGGAAGCTTAAACATAAATATGTTATGTTCCAAATTAGAAAAATCTCTAATCTTCATGCTATCTAGTAGTGAAATAAAATCTTTCATAAAAAATTACAGAGATGTCAGATTGCATTCAAGTGATCACAATAAATCACAAGAAAGGAAGGACATTATAAAATTTTTCAGTAAGTGTATTCAGGCTGTAGTGTGTATGTTTAATTCAGCACAAATAGCAGCCTTTAAAAAATCAGAAACAAATCATAAGCTCATGTGTGCACTAACTTTCACTTTTGTACCTGTGTAATTGTGTAAAAGGGAAAATAGGTCAACAGTGCCCTTAATTGGGTTAACTGTCGAAGAAAGTTTTCAAGGTCTGATCTTGCAGTGTGCGCTGTAAATAAGGAAGGAGAAAGCCTATCTTCTCTCCTGACCTTAGTGGAGCCAGCTAGCTGGGGTACACCTCAGACTGAAATTTAGAGGTGTGAAAAAAATCCATCTGTCTCCAACTGACTCTTTTTGGAATCTACTTACTTGTCAGTGTCAATTCATGCACCTGATTTCTAAGACTGAAATTGTTTGTTCACCTGGTTTAATAGATTCTGTTGTTTAGAAGCAAGGGTCTCCACTTTCATGTTTAGACATTAATGCTCATCACAAAGTCCAAATTCTGTAAATGTCTATATCCTTACACATGAGCTGTTAGAAGTTTTAGAAAGTGTGTCAGAATGGAGTGGTTTTTCACATTTTGGTCTTTGCCGAGGCCTGATAATAAAGAGCAAGCTACCTTTAACTGTAAGTACTGAGTAGCTTACTGAGTTCAGAAACACATGAAATACTGAGTGAGAAAAAGGGATGAATCCAAAGAAAGTTGCTGAATCTGCAAGAAGAAGATACTCTTTCTTTTGTTTCTTGATGCAGTTATCTCCCTGCTGCTCACTTCCTCACTTTGATTTCTAGGGACCCTACTAATCAAACATTGTTGCAGCTGCTGGACTCTTTGAAAATATCCTAACGCCTCTGAAAATGCATCTTGTGGGTTTGGGGCCTTATTTTAAGGTAAAATCAGAACATTTTGAGTCATGGTAACTCAGCTAGCATTCATCTCTCCTAGGCAATATCTGTATCAGGAGATAGGTGAAGGATGGGAAAAAGAATGGGAGTAAAAAAAGTTGTAGTTCCTTATCATCTTCTTTTTAAACAAGATGGCAACTTTTCCCAGGCAATAAACATGCCAAAGGAGCTCAGAAACTGCCTGGGAGCCTTGCCTAGAACTATTGCCTAGGTTGTGGTTTAATAAAAAATTTCCTTACAGAATGTGAAAGAGGCAGTTGCTGAAACAAAGGGGTAGGGTGGCATCCTCCTCAGATAAAGTGTATTGTCATTATTATTCATGAGGAAGTTTGTCTGTGACCCCTTGTTATTTTTCAGTGACCCCGTTTCAGCAGGTAGTGCTGGCTTGCTCAGGGACCATTTCAGCAGATCATACACATTAGCCAAGTTCTAAAACACCCCCCTGCACCATACGCTGTCTAAAGTATAATAATCCTTTAATCTGCCCACTGCATGACATCTGGGCAGTTATTTGACATAATAATTCATGTTTATTGAGTGTATCAGTATGTATCAGAGGAGAGAAGCACCAAAGCAGTAGTGGAGAGATGAGGATTTAGGAAAATGCCTGTGGGGCAGTGCTTTGGACCAGGGGAGACCTACCTGCACGTGGCAGGTCACCAACCTACCACCGATGTGGCTGCATAAAATCTTTATATAATAATATTATCCTGAGATAAACACAATACAAAATAGGAGGGGGAACATAAACTACCAGGACCCAAGTTACAGAAGCACATTAATATTTACTCAATATCCCTTTATACCCTCTAGTCAGCACAACAGATGTAGCTGTGTTTTAAGACATTATCATGCATTGAAAAAGGCAAAAAAGATAGTCTTTCCCTCCCTTCCGTTCCCAGTAATCTCAGATGTTCACCGTGTGTGCTGGGGGGAGGAGGTGGAGAGCTGAGCGCTGGTGGGAGAAGAATGCAATTATCCCAAAGCCTCCTGACGGGCATCCACTTCTTCCTTCCAGCTTAGCTGCTCTGACCATAGGCTGTGGGCTCATGGGACATGGACCAGATTGAAAAAGTGGAAGCAGACAGATGGTTATTTGTAATCATCATGTAAATGTAAATCCTATAAAAATGTTTTCTTTCTAAGGGCTTGAAAGCTGTTGTAGTGGAAAGAAGGATTAAGGCATGGATATCTAGCCTAGAATAATTTTAACCCCACCACCTTCCCTCCTACCCCGTAAACATCGTGGCTTTATCTCTGCTTCCTTTAAACAAATTGCTGGAGCCTCAGTTGAGGAAATTAATTCGGTTTCCATGTAATTCCCTGAGTTTATGAGCACCAGTCTGACTGAGGCCTGGATTTGGGCCTAAGCTGGCAGGTGCTGGGAAGCGGTTGCCTTGGTAGCAGGGCTCCTTTCTTCTGCTTCCTCCCCTGCTCCAGCAGGTGCGAGGCCTGCCGGCGGTTATCTCGGCGCTGCCGGGGCTGGATGTGCTTGCTTTCCGTGATTACGCTCGCGGGTACCTGTAAATGGCCGTACAGGACTTTGCATGCCTTAAAGACCGATGTGGCAGCTCGCAGACATCTATCTTGTTTGAGCAGCATCAGCTTGTTCGAGCGACAAAGAGACCAATCAAACTTTAATTGTCCGCAGCACTGTTGTAGGCTGTGTGCAGGATTTAGCCGTCCTTTTCAGATCCTTGGTCCCCCGGTACCTACATCGACAGCAAGGTTAACCATCTGGAAGATTTTGCCCTTCCAAGGCTTTGCCTCTCGAAACATGAGGATGTTTGCTCTGCTGTTGGGCTGGCAGAGCGGAGCAGCTAAGGCAAAGTAAGAACATGGGATGAGGAAGAGGAGCCTGATGTTTCACCACTTGCGATGAATATTTTAAATTTTGCTAGTATTTGTGCCATGCCAAGAGGGGCCCTGAGGAGGGCTGGCTTCTCAAGTGGACAAAAGCCTCTTGCCAGTGTGTGGACAGAGCTATCTGCTCAGGCACACCGTTAGTTATTTGGAAATACCCAGCAATTGTGGATAATTGGCTGAGGAATATTCTGCAGCTCTCGACCATTTTTCTCTTTTCACAGATGATTGTGCCATTAGATATGGTGAATGCACTAAGCTGTGCTGCGACTTTTCCATTTACTGTGCTAATAAGTGTGAACTCAACTTCCAGTTGACATTCCTTTCTTCTGTGGCTTTCTGTGCCACTGGAGTGGGACAGACGAGCTTGCCAGCTCCTGCCCTGGTCTCCTCCACACGCGCCCTACCTCTTCCCGGCTTCTCTCTGGGGGTGATGTTTGGATGTGCTGGGGTGGCTGTACCTATCAGATTAATATCTCTGCTTTGTCATTGTTGTTATATTGCATTAAAAGTGCTGAATCACAGGAATGACATTCTCTGCTCTTAACCTTGTTTTTCTCTTTGCTTTTATTCTTACTAATTTTCTTTCCTGTACTTGGTTTTTGTTTTCTCTCTCCGTAAATTTACAGTGCTACTTCTCCCCTTCTCTGGGTTGTTTTCTGTCTTTAATTTATATTCCACACATTTTTCTCTTATCTTTGTTTTTTTGTCCACGCTTTATTTTTTCCCTATTTCATTTTTCTCCAACCATGGTTTGGTTTTTTTTTTTTCTCCAAAACAGAATGCTTTAGATGGAAATGGTTAGATATATCTATTCAAGATTCACATATGTGCTGAGGTATACAGCAAGATTAAGTAAACCCTGTAGCATCAATTTTGTCTTCCATTCAAGCCAGATTTGCAGTAAGACTTGGGTAAAGGAATGTGATAAAATCAAATCACCTCTTAGCCTCATATTCTGAGGCTGATTTGAACCTTACACAGTTGCTGGGATGATTCAAAGAAAGTTAATGTAATTTACTGCGTATCACCCCAAGAAACTGTATTTGTCAGCTTCATATAGCCTTGTGAAACGTTCAAGGAAAATGCTTTCCTTAATATTGCTGTCAGGAGTTAGGAGTCAGGAGTATAAAGTCATTATGTTGTAGAATCTGCTGATTTTCTGGGGATTTTCCACTAATGCATTTGCACTGAAGATCTGTAATTGTACAAAGGATCAAGACAATAAAAAATAATATTTATTTTATGTGTAATAATAATGGAAAAAGTTGACATTTATCCATTTGCCAGTTATATGAAAGACGGTATAACATTGCCTGAAAGTATTTTTTCTTCCTATGTATCATAGCTATCACAGAGACACATAAAGATGCTTCCCAAAATATGTAATATTGTAAGACTTTTTTTTCTGGTCTTTCCCTGAAATTGCTGTGGTATTAGCTTTCTTGGCTTTGCAAAATGTTGTAATGCCAAATAGTCAGCAGTCCATGATCTTCAGCTTACTGTTTCTATGTTGTGCTTTGCATAATTTATTTCTTCCATTTGATCTTGAAGATCTAAAAATTCCATTTCTGTCAATTTGATTATTGTGAATCAAAAGCGTATGAGAGATTTGTATTAATGAGAAATACTTCGGGGCTGAGATTTTTGTTAAGTTATTTTTTAGAAAAGAGTTGTCAATTGGGTGTGTCACTTAAGAAGACTATGGGTTCTTGCCAGGGCTGCTTTTGTTGCCAACTGTGTCCTGTCACTTTTATTTTATTCTTCAAGAGCAAGACCTAAATAATCAGTCTTTTTTTTTTCTTTTTTTTTTTTTTTTTTTTTTTTTTTTTTTTTTGTTAGAAAAGGAATTAACTTCCAATTAACTCCCTCCTTCCTCTGGGATCTACCTGTATATCCCAAACTGGGGAACACCAAAAGTTCCCTCATATGTCATTCTGAGTGCCACATATATACAGCCCACTCACCTCAGCCCATTCAGAAACCAATTCTTGTATGTATTAATCATATTTTCTTCTGGCTTATTACAGAAGAGAAAAATATTCAGTTCCAAATGTTAAAACGGGGCACATTTTATTAACATTGAAAGCAGTAAATTATCTCTGCTTATGAAATGAGACTGAGCAATTTCTGCTGAACTCTTCCTGACTTGCCCCTTCATGAGGATACAGTGTTTTCTAATTTCTCAGAGGGCCTTGGTTCCATTAAGGGCGAGAACTGTTTTAAAGCTGTAATGAAAGCCATACGTAGCTGAAATTCAAGGAGGGGAAATGCCCTAAATTCTATTTCAGTAGCTCGTCTAGAGCTATTTTCAATTTTATGTTTATAAGAATGTCAATTAACCTAGAGACTAGGACACACATAGAAGAATAATGATGAAGTGGATGTCATTTTAACACACTGAAGCCAGCTAGTTGGACTTAATCCTTCTTTACAGAAGCTTGATTTACATATGAAGCTGGCCTGTGTTGCCTAATTTAGTTCTCAGTTTGGTGATTTAAATGCTCTTTCAATGTCATGGGACAGCACTGGTCAAAGTTGCAGAAATATTAAAACTAAAAAAATAAAAGGAAGAAATAAACATGCTGGAACCACACTACAATCAGTTTGATTTCTCTGACACCTTTCATAACTGGTGATCACTTTGGCATATACTTGGTAATAACAATAATAACAGTAATAATAACAATACCCTTAATCAAGTTGCAACTGCAATTTGGTATCAGTTGTGTCACTTTACCTAGCTTATGCTGAAGTTGAAGATCCAGGCAAGCCAGATGTTCAGCATGTTGATTTTTGTTATGAACACAACATCAGACCTGCAGTGTTACTTTTGCAAGGATGGGAAGCAACCTTGTCAAGGTTAAAAAGTGTAATGGGTGCTACAGGTCTTTCTAACTTAAATGCAGAGCCATGTTCTTATTGAGAAAAAACAAGGGGAAAAAAAACATGTATGTGAAATCTGCCTCCACTGAACAAAAGGTCACGCCTTAGGCAACTTCTTTTATGAGTTCTTTCATAGTAAATATAAGAGGCAAAGTCATCACCTAATAATGGTTGAGACATTTTTGTTTGATTGTTTAATACTGTATGTATCTGCATGTAATTTTTCCCCCCGCACCTACAATGTGATCACTTCTAGTAATTTATTTCTTCTTTCCCTCATTTTTTTGCAATAGTGCTACGGGATGACTTCCGCCAAAACCCTACAGATGTTGTGGTGGCAGCTGGAGAGCCTGCCATATTGGAGTGCCAGCCACCTCGTGGACACCCTGAGCCTACCATCTACTGGAAGAAAGATAAAGTCCGTATTGATGACAAGGAAGAGCGGATCAGTGTGAGTGCAACCGAGATGGCTGCCTATAGACATAGGGCCTGCATCGAAGCTCCACAGCTGCGTGCAGCAGAACTTTACAGCTTTATAGCCTTTCCCACAGAGACTCATCATTACTCTTGGCAGTTTGCCCTTCTGACCTTTCCCAAATGAGGGGGGAAGGTTGATTATTCCTTCTGGTTTGGGTCTCCAACTTGAACTTCCTGAGGCTTGGTTTGTATAACCAGTGTAACAGAGGTCCCATTAGAGCTGTAGATTTGGTTGTGTAAGGTGGTCTGTTAGATGGGGGACTCAGTGGATGTCTTTGACCGGTTTGGCCTTACCTTTTCTAGATCTCAGTTCACAGAAATGAGATCTCAGTTCAGTGAAGGGAGAATATCAGACCTTTTATCAAAGAGGTGTTTTAAGATACAGTCATATCTATGAGGTACACAAATACTCCATGTGAAAAAAACCCAACAGCTTAGGATGATACTGTAGTGTTGTATTTAGTGTAGTAATTGGGATGTGTGTTCTACATGAAGACTGAAGTTATGTTCTAAAGAGTGGTTGTTCCTGAGTAGGAATACATTTTGAGTAAATGAGTAATGCTGGTTGAATTCTGTGACAGTTCGTTCCTTGTACTGAAGGAAAAAGGGTTCAGCAGAAATACCTAAGTTATTAGAACTATGTCATAGTATTTGCAAGTAAATGGGATAAATATGGGTGCAGACACGTATTTAATTCCTAATTTTTAAATGCCTAGCTTTTCACTATTAATATTCCTTCAATGAAGTTTTATGTTGTATGTAACGATATGTGACTCATTCAGTGCTGACATTCAGTATGGAAGTACTATCAGGAAGCTTGTTTGTGGCTTCGGATGCCTAAGGAAGTATTTCAAGCTAAACTATAAGTAGTTGCTATTTGTGGGCCAGGCTGTCTCTGCTAGGTTCTGCTTGAGTAGAAGGAAAAATGCCAGGGAACTGGTTATCATTCCCTGACTCTCAATTTTCTTTGGCTATATTCCTAGCTTAGTCTGAAGCACGCTATTGTCTAACTTTTGACACTGTCTGTAACTTCATGAGTTGCAAATTTGTTACTTTATTTCTCTCAACTGCCCTGCTCTTACACACTAATAAGCACCCTTTGTAGCCAAGAAAATGTTAAGTCTTAAGGGAGTCAGGTGAATTCTCAGTTTGGGCTAGATTCAGCCTGTTTGCATCAAGGAAAAGAGAAAATCTGTCTTAATCAGTAAACAAGGAAACTGTTCAGACACCAGTAAAATAAAATAAACTAAATAAAACTAAGTTAAATTGCCTTTTTCTTGAGAGAGATGTTAAGAGTGCTTTATATGTCATCATGCAAGAAATAGAAGCGCTCTGTGTTGCCAAAGAGGCAGAAAGAAATGTCAACTCTGAAATGTAAAGCGTTTAATGAAAACCAAAGAAAAAACTTAAATACAGTTAAAATCGGTAAGTATGATAAAATGTGTTTCTACAACAGCTTAAAGATATTTAAATATATAGGATTATAATTTTAAAGCTATACATATATTTACAAAGTTTTAAATGCCTTAGTTGTGGAACTTGCTGCCGAAGAGGGTAGCTTTTTCTGATATCGTTTTTTATCTGAAGTTAAAAATTTATTCCTTGTTTTGAAACAGATACGTGGTGGGAAGCTGATGATCTCCAACACAAGAAAAAGTGATGCGGGCATGTACACTTGTGTTGGAACAAACATGGTGGGGGAGCGAGACAGCGATCCAGCAGAGCTGACTGTTTTTGGTAAAGCAACTCAACCTTTTTTTGCTTTTCACTACAGATGTAATAGACTGAATTGACCTGGGTGACTCGTCAAAATATGAGACAAAACAAGGTTAACAAAACACCGTAGTACTGCTTAAGATGCAGTTCACAGTTTCTGAAGACGACCAGGTTTCAAAGGCTGCAATTTATAATTATGGAGCTGTGATGGCTCAACATTTTCCTTCTAAGTGCATAGTTTCAGTCTAATTGGAGGTCCTTAGTGGTATGCATACAATCATAGACAGTAATGCAAGATATAATGCTCTCCCTCACGTAAATTGCCAAACGTAATTAAGCTACTTCTAATACAGTTGACAATGACTGCCTAACAGAGATTTGGACCAGCTTTGCCTATTTAGATAATTCCTTATTCCTGTGGGGTTGTGAAATCAAACCTTTGTAGGAGAGCACGAAAGAGCTCAATTCATCAGTTAAAAGTCATTGGAAAAAATCCCAAGATCAACTTCTTAAATATATAGAGATACTTTTTTCACTTCTTTTTTAAAGGGCATGAAACAGTCTTTCATCCTGTAAGCCAGGGCATCATTTAAGTTCTTGATGCTGCTGAATGGGTCAAAAATGAATGTTTCCTGTGTGAAACAGCTTCCAGACCTGATAGGCAAGACAAGAAGTTGTTAGGAACATTTCCCCTATGGTTAGGGTCTAGAGCAAGAGTAGAGTAATACTGAACCTAGAGCTGGATCCATCCTACTAACAACTGAATAAGAAGCAAAACTGCAAAATCCTGCTGTGCTACATCCTGCAGCCATGACATTTGTATTTACCATTTAGCTATGGTTTAGTAGGGATTAGTTGAGACATCTTGAGCAAACAAAAGAAAATCAATAAGGAAAAAAACCCTCACTGCTAAAGAAAAAACATATATGCATATAAAAAGAGAGTGTTAAATGTTCCCTCCTGCTACACCTCTTTGATGTCCTTGATACAGTACCAAAATTCCGAACAAAACTGCTTGTAGTTCCAGTAAGACTTTTCATAGAAATCCTCACACCCTTTCTGAAGCAAATGCTCCTAATTTTTTCACTTTCTGTCTAATATGATGCACTGGAAAACCCAGTCACACATATTACTATCTGTATTTGCATGTATGTCCACTTGACAAAAAGCATATTATGGGATTTACAAAAGGCATAGAAAAGTTTCTGCTAGACAAGATCCATGAGTGACTAAGGATTTGCTGCTTTCCAGCATTACGAGACTGTGAAGACTTCCACTCCACTTAGTTTGTTGCAGATTCATGGAAGCATATGACCTTTAAAGACAGAACAAGTACACCTTGCAAAAAAATGGCAGAAAGGATCTCTATTAAATTATGTCCTTTGCAGCCAGTCTGTTGAAGTTGTGCCTTTATACAGATGTAAAAGAGACATGACATATCTTCTTCATCAGTTTAAGTACTGATAATCCCTGGTAATACTCCCTGTGGATAGCAAGCAGATTGCAGTTCTAAACTACAAAGCCTTGAGAAATCCTTAAGAAAATAATTTGTTAAAAAGCATTGAACTGTAGGAATAAAAACTGAAATATGCATGTAATTTCATATCCTGCAGAGCTATGAAACGTATTAGGTTTGTCTTGATATGTAAAATAATACATAGCCAATTACAATATTCTGGTTTTTTTTCCAGGATTTAATCATAACAATCAACTCATAAAATATAATCTAAGTCAATGTTGTGAATACTGAACAAAATCAGCAATAGACGAAATCAGATATTTTAATTCTTCGTAATTGTGTTAGACTAACTAAAGAAAAATGTATTTAAAATTATTTTCCTATCTGGGTATTTTGCTGTCTAAAATTCCCCTTCTATCTACATGTTCCCTTCCTATTGTCCTTTTCATGGTACAAGAATAACACGCCAGAAGCAGGTGCTCAGGTTATGGTCTGCTGTTTGACAATACGATTCAACTATCCTGTGCCCACTTCCTGGCTGCCCCCTGGCCCTGAAGCTCTGTGTTTGGTGTACTGGGCTCACTGTACAGATGTGTCCAGGTCTCTGCTCCATACAAAAGGAGATGGCTTGGCTTACCCTTTCACCGGCAGAATAGTTAGTTGTGTTCCATCCCTGAACTCCAAGCAGGAGCTCATGTGCAGGAGGGCGCAAACACACAATGCACTGGAGAGCATTATCCATGATGTTTCCAGGAAGCAATGGATCTCCTGGACAGTCCAATCAGTCTAAGCATACACAGTAAATCAAATAAGTCCAGAAACTCTGGGAAATATCACATTGGTTGTGCATGTTCAGGTTGACTTTACTGAACACAGGCAAAACCATATAAGTCCACAGCTTTCCTCTAATATGACTCACAGGTTTGAGGAACATGGGAGTACTGCAAATGTTGAGGAAAATATGCTAAATATATCAAAATATGTGTATGTTATTAATATGCCCAACTTGAACTGTTTTGAACATATTTGAAAATGGACTTTATAATTAAAATGAAGATATCTTAGCTAAGAGACTTAGAGAATTTAATAAAGTGGCTGGCAAGCCTACAGCTGATGCTGACTCTGGAGAAGACTGTGTATTAATTATCTGATTATTAATGTCTCTATTCCTTTTCCAAATAACAAACTCCCAAACCTTTTCCATAGCATGAAGGGGGCCTTAGTAAACATGCTACTCCATAGAAAAAGGAACTGTTTCATACTAGTTCTCAAACCTTTCCAGGAATCAGCCACTTGTTACTTTTGGCTTTGCAATTCTTTTTTGTAATACCTGAAGTTAATTTCAGTGTGTGACTGACTCATGACAGACCTCTGGCTCCCTGTACAGTAAATTTGGCTTGAGGCATTGCCTCTGGAAAAACTGAGTCAATGTGGTGGTAACTTGTGGCCCTAGAGGAATAGCATGGAAATCTAGCCTAAAAGATTACACCTTTCCTGAGTTCAAAAACAATAAAATAAAATAAGCAATAAGAACCTTGGGAAGAAGAGGAGAAAATTAACATTTTCCATGTGCAGAATGTATCCACTTGGCTGGGCACCTATTCAATAACCTTTGCTGAGAGATAGTTATGGATAATACATGTAGAACTTTCACAAAACAAGTAATTATTTTTTTTCAACTCTGCATCAGAAACCTAGTTTTCAACATTTAAGCACTGCTAACAGTGTACTGTTAGTGTCGGTGCAGATTGCATTTCTTTTGTTCCCAAGTCATGATTCTTCTACTAGCAGAAAATTGCCAAACTTTCACAGTAAGATATTGTAAAGCAAATAGGTCGTATAAGCAGTGCTTCCCAACATTATTCTCGTGTTTTGAGTAGTGGCAATGATGCATTACAGTTTTTTAGCCTTCTCTTCCAAGCACTACTGCTAGTTTTTGCCTTTATGAAACTCCAAGGTGTAATCTTGGAGTAAAGCAAGAAGACAAGGTCTGTTCACAGAGTCTTAAATTGGCTTTTAAAGGAAATTGATAACTAATCCATCAATCCTAACATTCTTAAAAAAAGGCAGCACGGTACTTTATTATTATGGACAGACTATTCTAAAGGCCAAAATCAGAAGTGTAAGTGGTATAAATTAGGCTTTGCTTGTGTTTGGGTTCATAGCCTTTGGATGAACAGAATTAAAGAAAGATGCAAACCAGAAAAAGTTTCATTCCAATTTGTAAGAAATCTTGGTTTGTAAATATATAATACAGAAGCAGTAATTAAATAAAGTAAGAATTAGTTTTGAAATTAACCTTTTACTATTTTGCCATACAACTGCACTGTTCTCTGATAAGTTTTCAAGTTGTTTTAACTATTTCAGACTCCTTTTATTTTTTCCTTTGGACTTAAAATGGTATGTTTGAAGAGAATGTACAAAGGTATATCTTGTATATTGATTCTGAAGCTCAGTGAAATCAATGAAAGCCTTAGTATATCAACTTCAAGAGGCTGGCATCAAGCAGTGGAAAAAGTTATATTTAGAAAAGCCTCAAAAGAGTATAAAGCATAACTAAGAAGAGTACAAAAATGTCTTAAAGGATATGTCAATTCAGACATATTAAAGATTGTTTTGGATTAATCTTTGATTTTAGCTTTGGTACCTGAACCTTTTTTCAGCTAATAAGGTCCTGTGGGAAGAAGAGGTATTTTTGTCTGATGCTTGAAGAAGTATTTGTGTTTGATGTTCTCTAGACATTGTCAGGCTGAAAGAGATACCATAGTTCCAGAAAAAGTATGCTATGATGACATGATGTTAGAGGGAAAAAATCTGAAGATCCCATAATGAAGGTGTTGTGCCTCATTTTACTTTGCTGAGCTCTGACTATGTGGAAGGCTTTGGCAGAGAGTCCTGTCCCATTGTGTCCTGGGAATTAGCCCCAGAATCTTTCCCAGCCACATGGAAGATCTACCAAAGCCAGGTATACATTCACAGTTCAAGACAGTGGGTATACATTCATAGTTCAAGGCAGAGAAGTTGTCAGGGTGTATCATAAACTTCAGAGCAAAGCTGTTCTTGTTTTTCTTCAAATCCTTGTATTCGGTGCTTGCGGTGTACTTGTTGCGGTTGTCAAACAGCCAGTTTGGCTTTGCAGTATTTGTTATCCACACATACTGACAAGTTGTGTTAGGATAATGATAATGCTGTGAAAAAGGGTCTGATGTGGTCTCCCAAGTCTTTACGTAATGCTCGGTAAAAACTGAAATTAACATGATTGTAGGTGTATATAAAAGGAAAAAAAAGCCACTAGCAACTGATAAAAATCATTCTACTTTATTTGCCTGTGCCTCTTAACAGTGCTCTGTGCCTTGACTGTGCAAGCTTATTGCATCTGGGGTACTGCTTGGGGTGTAAAAGTTTGCAATATCTACACAAGTGCTTATTTCTCAAATGAAAAATGGAAAAATGCCTAAAAAGAGGCAGTAGAAGAATGTCTTTAAAAATCAAACTATTTGCTTTCGCAGTAGTATTTTCATTTATGTGGCCCGCATAGGTAAATTTAGTGTGATCCTAATATCCTGTCTTCTTCCACATCTTCATTTTTGGCAGAGAGCTTTACTTTATCCAGATCATGTTGCAGTTAATGAAATATCTGTGTTATTGACAGCATTCTGAAGTGAAAATTCCAACCACCTAATGTTTCTTTTTTTTTTTCTTTACATCAGAATGCTAACATGAAAAAAGCTTTTAAACTTTTTGCTATTAAACCCCTCCCCAAAGCCTTTTAATTCGTGCTTTAATACTTCTTTCTAGAACATGAAAACATTAAAAAAAAATATGCCTTCTCTCCAGCAAAGACAGAGAAAACAGTTTTAAATCAGATTGAGCCTCTGCATTATGGGGACCATCAAATCCTTCACTCTAGCGGTTGCCTCAGCAGAGAAAATATATTAAGGTAGTTAGGATCATTTTAATTAGATTGAGGTCCCATGTATGGCTGTCTCAACTTTTTGAGGAACAGAGAAAGGGCAATAATACATCTCAAGGTCATCTGAGTCTCTCTAATAGACTGTGATACTCTAGACCAATTGTTAAATAGTGGAATAATTGAGTTCTGGGGTTAACTTGTGTCAGCACCCAAAGCAAGAAAAGGATTTTCCTATGTTTCTGGTTAGGATCAATCCTGCAGGTTTTCTTGCAGCACATACCTCAAGCACTGCAACAGATTGTAGGTGTGTGTTCAGACTGCATTAACAATCTCCTTTTATAACTGCAAGCAAAGTTTGTTCTGAAGTTATAAAGGTCACCCTACTAATAGCACGACTGGTTGACATGACATATAACCATGACCTATTTTATAGTTCTCTTCAAAGATTTTTAATATTCATCAGAGAAAGCCTGGGAAGTGGGTACTTTATTTACTCAGTGAAAGCTTATAAAAAAGCTATATTAAAAATTTTATATATGTCTATGATTTTAATTTATTACCCTTTCTTGTTGTTTCTCAAATATATTGTGTTCTGAATGCTGTTGACAGAGTAACAATGTTTAATTATACCACAAGGCTTTATTTATGAGCAAACCATTTCAAAAGGAAAAAAATGAAAAGATTCTTTCTCAAATTTAGCTCTGAAACTAAATTTGACCTGGCTGCCTGACGAAACCTTCTTTATTTAGCATGCTTGGGCAGGCAGCTCTCTGTCTCCTGAGAGATTAACATTGTAAGCAAGTTATGCAGGTGACTCAAATCCAGTTAATCTCACATAAAGAATGTTAATTGCATTGGCAATGGCATTCACTCTGATCACTTTATAGCTGCATAATTAGCTATTGGACATATTCAAGGGGTTGTCTGAGTGATACAAGTATAGGAAACAACATGAGACAGAACTTGTTCTTTCCTGATTCACACCGAGCAAAATGCAGGGATGATGGAAAAATGGAGATAGCAGTTACTGCTATTTGCACATCCTTGCTATGTGGAATCTGTATTTACATAGCTATTTATTTTCTAGCAACTTCTTAACTGTTTTGGAAAATACACAGTTTGAGAAGCTGATCTTAAACAAACATGTATGTGTACTCCTAAATTGACTTGATGTGGAATAAAGTGATTTACCTAATGACCTTTGGGCCATTTACTGTCTGGTCAGCTGGGTTCTCCTCAAAATGTGATAGAAATTTATTTTCTTATCTCCTGTATAGAAGTATTTAAAGCCACAAGTAGCAATTTAATAAATATGCATAAGTTCATTTCTTAACTATTTACAGGCAGCTTTTATAAACATGGTCTAAACCAATTTCTATATGCAGACCAAGCCAACATACAGGCACATGCAGAGTTATTTAAATTCAGTGTGGATGAACCAGTGTCTCTAAACCGCCTATGCAGGTGCTGACCTGGATCTACATTTCTTGGTTTAGGATCATCTGTTGAAAACCAAATACCAAAATGTAGAGCGTATTGTGCATGAGCTCAGAGCAGGGTCAGTCTGAGCTCTTCTTAGGAGAGGAGTTTTGAATAAGATAATATTGCAAACTTACAGAAAGTTTCATTAAGTTATTTCCTTCTAGATCCACGTAAGTACAGACAAACCAAGTGCATTGCTTAGCAGTAAACATAACAAGTTATGTTTTTGTTACTTTGTCCAGTTTTAATTGTTTTGTCAAACTAAAAGGCTTTATCCAAATTTTTCCATAACTGATTGGAAAACTGTTTGGTTGTTTGGTTTTTTTTTTTAAATTGCCAAAATAATTCATTCATCTCTAAGAATGTTGAATTTTGATCAGTTGCGATGTGAAAGGGGTAAGTGGAGGGAAACGGGAAAGGTTTTGAAGGAGAGGAATGGAGGAAACTTTTTGTCCTAAGAAGTGCAGGTCCCTCATACCGAATAACAGGGACTTAAAATTTGATGTGAAATAGCTGCACCATGCTGGAGATGTAATTTTTTGCTTGTCCAAAGAATTTTCATTAAATTTAGCTAATTATACACCTGTCTAAAAAAAATGAAATAAATATATGAATTCGTACACTAGAGACACCAGGTAGAATGCAGGTCTGAACAGCATTTTCCTGCTACTTCAATGCACTCCTGCTGCTGTCACTCTCCTGGAATGATGATTGGTTACTTCAACCAATTTTTCTTGTGTTAATAGCGTGGATGGGCTGTGTCTGGGTGCCTCAGAGAAAAGAAGCTCCAATTCAAGAGTAGTTCAAACACACAGCGGAGAAGGGTCAGTTTGCTGTGAGGTATGAAGAAGTGAGAGGCATGGATAGTTGGAAGGAAGATCGGACTTGTGAACTTGCTGGGTTCCAGCTGTGTAAAGCAATATCCTGGGCTAGGAGGAGACAAATTGGCTAAGGAAGCAGTCGGCGGCTGGAAAGAGCTGGCACAGTCAGGGGCTGGAACACAGAGGGAGTTGAGGCAGTGTCACAAGCTGACAAAGACACACAGGTGAGGGTAGGATCAAACCTAGCTGGGGATTGGGAAGGGTCAGGAGGCTACATGCACAGGGAAGGAAAAATCTGATTAAGCACACTCAGGACAAAGAGCTGTAGTGAATGTTATATATGGCTTGTACACAGATTTGAAATGGGGAGTAAAGACTGAGATTTCAAGCTGTGGAGAGAGACTAGAACTGAATTTACTTGCCACAACACTGCTGCAACCTGCAGGTCCTGGGTAAGACCAGGAATCGGACAAAAGCAATGGCCTGGGAAAAATGGGGAGAAGAATGTCTGCCCCTTAGACATTTTTATCTCTAGCATCTGGAAAAATGGTATAGATTCTTGAGCATGTCTATTCTTCCGCTGACAAAATAGGTTTTCCCCTGCCAATAGGTCCCCCTGCTAGTATCATGGAATTCCTATGTGATGCTATCACTCATTTACATAATTATTAACAGGTGGTTTTGTGTTCCTTATTTTCGGACTTAATATTCTGATTTGTAGAAGTGGTGAACATTTTATCAGCTACAACAATTCAATGGAAGCTGAGCTTTGAACACACAAAATTGATGCTAGTTCTCAAAAAAAAAAAATAATTGGCAGTTTTGTATCTCAGGTTGAGCATCAAAAAATGTAGCAGATTTTTTTTTTACTTTACTTTCTTAATCTCCATTACATCTCAGAGAGGAGCTATGAAAATAAGTCAATTGTTTATGAAGCATTAGTAAAGGTGTAATTGAGGTCATGGGGAAATTAATAATTCTGTCTTTGAAGAGAAGTTTGAGTAGTATATCAGGAGGCCACCCACTAAATGGTACAACTAAAGCAAAATATTAAACACCTGCTCATTAAATGAATACCAACAATCTGGAGATGTTTGGGGAAGTAAAAAAGTATGTGATCATATAATTGCAACCAGTCTCATAAGCCATAAACAGATAGGGAGTGATTAAAGGGCACACAGACAGCCTTAGTTCTGGTACTGAGGTGCTGCATGCTTGATTTTGCAACTTTATTAATGTTCTTTCAGTGGTTTTTTTATTATTATTATTATTTGTATATAATAAACATGGATAGCCAATCCATAAACTCAACTCTATAGTTATGAAGACAAACTGCCTGAGGCAGAATCTGTTATTGCTTACATCTGTGTGAATTTTGAATAATTTTTTAATGACATCATACCCTTCAACTTGCTGAGAATGAAACGTGAAACGTAGTATGTAACCAGTTTTAAATGTCTTTATATTAAATTCCTGTCTCAAGTGGAAATACTGCTTCATATAAACCCAGTCTTATAAATGGTTTGACTCTAGAATAAATAATTTATGACAATAAAAGTGTGTTATGACTAGGAGAGGACAACAAAATTTATGCAGTCCAAAGGCAACTTGGAAACTAACCCCAATGACATCCTTTCAAATGAAATTACCGGTACTTTGAGTTTGTACCAGTATAACTGAGATCAGATTGTGGCTCTGCATCTGGAGTTTAAGCAGGCCTGTACAACATTAAGATGATTAATAATATTTGTAGCTGTGCAGGCTAACATAACAAGGGTAAACAGGACTTATTATTCAGACCTTAATTTAGTTTTCTGTGGTGAAGTTAGAAATGAGGATCAGGGAAGCTCTGACCTTTGTACAATAGTCCGCAACGGCCGAGATGCAGAACAGAGTTTACATTTTCTTCTGAAGCATCAAGGTATTGATTATGGCCAGAGGCAGGCTACTTCCACTGGCAGCTCAATATAGAGCAGGCGGCATCTTTTAGATCACACTCTGTGTATGCAGCGGTGCTGAGCCAAAACGTTTGCACAGCCTTGGAGACCTCTCTCTCCGCTCGCGTGGCAGCTGGGCAGCCAGTGCTGGCACAGGCATCCTTCTGGTGGCACTCAGCTCTGGCATGAGGGCTGGATGCAACTGCCCCTGCCTCTCCAGCCTGGCAGTCGTCTTCCGGGCTTTTTATGTACACCATCAGTTCCACTTGTCTGAATTTGTGGAGCTCAGCCTCCTTTCATCATTCCATGAATCGGTAAACAAAAAGATGCTGAAAAGTCAAAAGTGTTCATTTCAACCCTATGACTCACTAAGGAATTTTAATGTCTCTTTCAAGAACGGCCCACGTTTCTCAGGCGACCGATCAACCAAGTGGTGCTGGAGGAGGAGGCGGTGGATTTCCGATGCCAGGTGCAGGGGGATCCCACACCCACAGTCCGGTGGAAGAAAGATGATGCAGACTTACCGAGAGGGAGGTGAGAGCAACATTCATGTTCCCCACACTTTCAAATTTCAATCGTTGAGTTATGCTGGAATCCCTCCCTACTACTTATAGTTTGTTATTTGACATTGTGGCCAGGGTTTATTTCCCATATTGCTGGTCTTTGGCACCACAACACCCATTCCAGGGCCAGCTGTGGGTTGAATTGTCCAGGTCATGGATTCCCATGGAAAGACGAAGAATGATGCGTAGGTGCTGTGAGCACATGAGTATTCACTGAATTTGCTGAAGAAAGTAAAGATGTATGAGTGATAGTAGCCTTGATAATAATGTGCTGATACCAGAAAGGAGAAAGCATGGCTGGAGAGTTGCCAAGCTGCTCCGTTGCAGTAGCAGGATGAATTAGAAGCAGAGCGCTGTGGTGGGTTTTGCTGGCTCCTTGGCTCATGCCTGTTAAAACCCGGAGAGAAACCTTTCTCCTGAGGAAACAAAAAAATCAAACTAGCAGAACTGGAAAACAAGGTTGAAATCTGGAACAGGCCCCTTGTGTTCAAGAGAGATTTGTTTAGACCAGATCAAACGTAGAAGATTCCAGAGTGAGCAGGGGATGAGAGCCTGTCCTATACAAGGGCATTAAATTAGCTTGGTTCCTTTCAGCTAACAAACAGAACAGAGTTTGGTCCCCACTTTCTGGAACTTTTTCTAGTTTCGATGCTGAATCATAATTAGATTAAAAGATCTTAACACAGAAATAAGTCTAGGAACAGGACTTAGAACCTAGGTCTCCACAACCCAACGAATCCTTCTGGCCCTGTGAGTCCTGATTCGTTTTTGCACAGTGCTTTTAAATTCAGCAGGAGACATGAACTTTTTTTCCATTTTTCCCCCACCACCACAGTTGATTGTTCTTTTCTATCAGTGCTGGTTATTCCTGGGATGTTGCCAATGGAATTTGTTGAAAGGGGAAAAAAATAATATATATATCTAAATGTTCTGTTCTTTAAACAAATGCTTTAAACACTGGACTTAACGTAGGCTGGCCACCAATGTTATTTCTGCTCTTCCAGTCATGATCTTAAAAAAAGAAGAGCTGCAATGATGTTTTGTGGCTAGTTTGTGTCAGCGTGCATTAAGTGCACCGTGAGCACACTACTAAACTCGGCCTAACTGAAACGAGTTAGACGTCGCTGCCGGCTTTCTTTATCACAGCCTGGTTTACATCTTCAATCCAACAAGGTGAAGAATGTGGTAAGACTGTTATCTGGCGGTCTTCATCCACTTGCTAAATATAGTGTTTAATGTCCCATACAATTTCATGGAAACCAGTGGCAAAATTCCTCAGTCATATAGCACTTAGTCATGTTTGTGTCTTAGGCTATTATCTTTTGTTTCTCAATTTCTAAATCTTTAAAGAAATCCCAAAACTCAAATTGGAGAATACCTGTTTTAGTTCCCACATCCACAACACTGTAAGATGTCTTACAATTTCTCAGTGACATATACTAATGTAATGATACATAATCTAGAAAAATATTTCTAGATAATAAGTACAGATACATATGTGTGTATATATATATAGAAATACTTATATTTTAAAATTAATTTCCTTGCAATTTAAAGCAAATTTTAAAATTACATAGCTGTTTTGCTAATTATATTGATAGATATTGTATGCATGTAATACATAAAATAGTATTTTGAAGAGCAGACTTTTGGATGGTGAGATGAATTTTTCTCTTTGCTTGCTATTTTGCATTGTAGAGTAGTCCACAGTAAATACATTGTGCTTCTGTGATTTATTCCTATTGTTGTGCTACTTCTGTTGTTTTAAATCACATCTACATTCTGTAAGCAGAAGTAATAGAAGATGAACCAACAGTCCCTTTGATTAGGTTGCACTTTTATTAGGTGTTTTTTTTAAAGAATATGTTCCTTTCATATTTTACTGTGAGAAACACAGTACTATGTGCTTGATAATTTTTTCTGTAAATTCATGATTTATTTCTAAGGAAGAAGAAATGTAACACAAAGCATAGGAAAAGTTTTCACTGGGCTTTTAAGGAAAAGAAGAGAAGGTTCATCAGATACATTCTGATCATAATCAACTTCAGGCTCAGAAACTACTCACAATGTTTTGCAGTGTTTTTACACTGCTGTTTAACATTTCATTAACTGTGTTTTAACATCTTTAAACAGAAAATGGGGGTATGTCTTCATTTATGTCTGCTTCCAAGAATGTCAGAGGGGTGGGTAAAGAAGGGGCAAGGTTGCAGAATCTCATGCTGGAGTCCACCTCAGGTAATAGAGGACTTCCGCTGCCCATGTAACGGGTTACCACCACCTGATCTAATCAAGTCCAACATCTGCACTTCAAAAGCAAACACTTCTGATGATTGGGACTCTATGTTTTCTTTTCTAAAATGTATCATTTGTATAGCAAGATATGTAAACAGTGTCTTTACTGTCCTAAAGAGGAAAATTTCAAACCATGATGCTTAATCAAGGAATATAAATATCTAACACCTAAACATCTAAAAAAAAAGCTGTTGGTTTTTTTCTGGATTTTTTTAATGCAAGGAAAGAAATTTGTCCAGGTGTAGTCTTAATGAATGGATGGATAAGAAAACAATAATATAACAATCTTATACATTAAGAAGAGAATTTCCAAGTTTTTCCTCCTTGATGAAGTGGGAGATATTTTTTTTTTCTTTCCTTTTTGAGGTAAAACCAAAATTACATTTCAGGTTCTGAGCTCCTGTATTTTAAGCATTTTAACATCTACAATGAAATATGAAACCCTCAAGGAATTCCCTTTGTTATTCTTCCTACCTGTGTAAATCCTTGTTCTGAGCAGATCTCTGCAGCTATTTGTCTTATAGCTTTCAATATCAATTTCCTGTTTCTACAGCTAACCATGTTCTTTGCACATCTGCCTGTTTTTGTTCTTTCAATAATTTCTTTTTTGGCTTCATCCCTAGATTACAAGACAATTATAATAGGTACCTGTTTCACCAATTACTGCAAATTTTTAAATGTGTCTATTGTTAATTCAGCCTTCAAAAGTGTCTAGTTCAGTGATAGCAAAGTGGGATAAACTGGATTTTTGTATCCATTGTGTTTCTGTTATTTGCTCCTGGTGAATCCCAGGATCAGTGATACTGGATCCATAGTCTTTCAGAAATCTGTTTTTCCATCTTACTTCCTTTTAGTTTTTTTAGCGACACATGTGAGAGGAAAGAGAAAAGTAATCCCAGTAATTTCTGGTGACAAATATAAACAGCATTGCTGCACCGATTAGTGTGTTCAGTAATAATTGGAAAATAATTTCAGGCTGTTACAGTTTTAATTATAAAGGTCCCTGGTGAACTGTAAGCATCTCCAGTTGCATTTGCATTGAATGAGAACAAAAAGGCAACTTCTGAAGAAATCATTATGTTTGAAAATATGAGTAAAAGAAATTTAATTTGGCCATTTTCTTGAATTGTCTATGTAATTACCCAGAACTTCATGAATAACCATGCTTCAAAACTGAGAACAGAGGGACATAAGTTTATTCTGAAGGTGTAAAGCTTTATTCCAAATTTTAGCTGTTTTGAATTGATCATCTAAACCAGCTATAATAGTCTATATTTTTATTTTAAAACTTTAAAGTGGTTCTTATAGCGGAAGTTTTCAAAATACCTAGGAAAAATAGCTCTCACTAGCAGTCAAAGGAAGTTACTTGTCCAGTGTCCTGTAGACCTGACTTGAGATAACAAGATGGTGGTATGCATCGTGGAGCTCTCCTGGGTACGGCTGGGCAGGAATTAAGAAAGCTATAAGGACCAGGCAGAAAGAATGTTGTGACTTACGTATGCTAACTGTTTTCATAGTTCTGTTACGTTGCTATAAGGATGAACTAATTAAATTCTTTAGACTTGAAAGTTCTTTTTAAAGCTGAAACCAATCCCAGCAAATTAATAACTTGCTATTAAAAAGGTTGATATTGCACCAGCAGGGAGAAACAAAGTTCAATGTGAACTCTGGCGTATGTAAAGGCGTTTTCCAGAAGTTGTCATTTTTGAATCGGTGACCCAAGACCGAAATGAATTGTGAATCAAGGGTGGAGGTGCATGGTGTACACTTTATCTTAATTGCTCTAAAAATTTAGCATCACGGTATAGCTTCCACAGTATAAAAAGGCTAGGGAATAGTTAATCAGGTGTGACTCATATCAGACTACTGCAGGTGAACAGGATATTGTGGGGTCACCAGTCCTGTGCCTTTGACTGAAATCCTAGTTTCACTATTTCAGTGGTTGAGTTTCATTTCACTATAAGTGACACAAGGAAATGGCACAAAAGTTTTACTAAAGCAACTCAGACAATTGTGACCATACATAATGATCAGGACCTATTGAAAATTGAATAAAAATTGTATTTATACATCGAAGTCTTTTTCCAGCCACATGTTCAGGTAGCCTTCCCTTTGATGTCTGCTTGGCAGAAATTAGAGATTATAATTTCCTGCTAAGGAGCTGATTATCTCCTGTGTGGTGAGAAACTCAATATGGCCTGTATCAACTTTTAATTCGTCTGCTTTTTAGACCTGGTAACAGCAAGAAAGTTATATTATTTGGGAGCCTCCAGCATAAGAGTGGCATATCCATGAGTAGCAATTTAATAAAATTTGAATAAGGTTTGTACAGTGTTTCATGTCTTCAAATTTTCAAGTGAAGCCGAAGAAAGCAGCTGCATAGCCTGTAATTACATAGCAAGTAATACAGGAGGGGGGTGTATTTTTTTTTTAGGCAGTGAAGAGATTTTCAATTACAAGTTAAAATTTATGACACACTATAATAACTGTTTAAACCTTTTACATAGAAGAAGCTACCAGTGCCAGCTCTTTGGGAGAGTGAGGTTAGCTCAGCAAATGTATTTTTCAGTTGCCTTAAAAATGACTGAGTAGCAATCACATGGGCCTTCTTTTGCATTCCAGCCCAGAACAGCTGGTTTAGCTCAGTAAATACATCTTTAATGAAATTACAACCTGCTCTTGTAAGTTGCATTTACAGGCACTGTCTGATTAGATGAATATTGTACTAGAGATGAAAAGTGGCAACTGCACCAGCAGGAAGAGGTATTTGTTTTATGCACCACCCACGCAATGGGAGTGCAGGCAGAAAAACCAAGAGTGTTGCTTCAGAACGAAAATGGTGTGTAGTTTACACAAAGAATATTGCTAAGTGTTAAGAGATTGTAGGTTATTAAATGAAGCAAAGCAGTGACACACAGCAGTGACAATCATAAACAGCAGAGTAAGCTTTCTTATTTACTAAAGGTTAGGAATATTTGTTAAAAATTATTTGGGAAAATGCATTCTTAAGTCATAGATTTAACTTATTTTAAGATATGTGTTAGCTCTAACAACAAAAGTCTGTGTAGAAGTTAGACTTGTTATGTTTTTAAAACAGGCATCTTTGTGCCTGAAAAGTGGTTGCATATGCATAGCCTGGGCAGAAACACTGTCATGTTTCTGATAGGTGTACATTCTCAGTAAGTACTATAATTTCTGTGCTTTCCTCCATGGCTTCTTGTGAGCTCAGTGCTAAGGGTAAATGATAACATTTAAAAAATGTCTTGCTTTCTGCCAGATGCAAATCTTTGAAATGGATTTAAATGCAACTGACAGCAAACCTTACCCCCATAAACTCAGAAAAGTTAGATTTTTTAAGAAGAGATCCAGAAATGAAGGGCCTGATAGAGGCAATGTTCTGCATTTGTATTTCACCACAATCTGTATTGTGGTGGGTTGACCCTGGCTGGATGCTACGTGCCCACCAAAGCCACTCTACCACTCCCCCTACTCAGATAAAATATAACGAAAAGCTCATGGGTCAAGATAAGGACAGGGAGATCACTCAGCAATTACCATCACAGGCAAAACAGACTCAGCTTGGGGGAAAAATAATTTAATTTAGTACCAATCAGATCAGAGTAGGATAATGAGAAATAAAACCTACATCTGAAACCCGCTTCCCCCCGCCCGTCCCCCCTCCCCGGCTCAGCTCCACTCCCGGTGTCTCTACCTCCGGCCTCCCCAGCAGCGCCGGGCCGGGCCGGGGCTGGGGTCAGTCCCTCACAGCTGTCCCTGCCGCCCCTGCCCGCCATGGGGAGGCTCCTCACACTCTGCCCCTACTCCAGTGTGGGGTTCCCACAGGAGACAGTCCTCTGCAAACTTCAACCCTTCCCACAGGCTGCAGTCCTTCTCACACTTCTTCAGTGAGGGCTTCCCACAGGGTCACAGCCTCCTTCAGGCATCCATCCTGGGGATGGATGGACCCTTCCCATCTGCCCCGAGGTCCTCCACAGGCTGCAGGTGAATATCTGCTCCACTGTGCGCCTCCATGGGCTGAAGGGGACAGTTTTCCTCACCATGGTATTCACCATGGGCTGCAGGGCAATCTCTGCTTGCTCAGTGCCTGAAGTACCTCCTCCCCCTCCTTATTCACTGACTTTGGTGTCTGCAGAGTTGTTTCTTTCACCTGACATCTAGCC
Source organism: Falco peregrinus (assembly GCF_023634155.1). NCBI lineage: Eukaryota > Metazoa > Chordata > Aves > Falconiformes > Falconidae > Falco > Falco peregrinus. Next base: position 13,575,130 of record NC_073724.1, on the reverse strand, counting down.
AGGGTCAACACAACCATGAACACAGGGTAAGGCCCTGTAAGCCAGAGAGACGGTAATTTTTAAGAATAGACATGGTGCTAGATAATTCTATTTATATTCTGTGGATGGGATAGTGAGGTATTTAACTACAGCCTCCTCTGGATACAACCAAGGGGAGAATGACCTTTCAATGAAATACGAGTTAATAACACTACGGCGCTGTGTGCTTTGGTTGAGTTAATCTCTGTGCAGATTGTAACAAAATGCAGTCTAATGTGTATTGAAAATTAATTAGAGTAAAGAGTGTGTTTTAGTAGTGTAATGGATATAATCTTTGGTTACATCAGCAAATTTCTGTTGCAATTAATAACAATTAATGGTTTTAAATAAAGGGTCAGGGAAAAGGATGTTTTTCATATTAGCTGTATTGCATGTACTATTCATCACTTCTAGTTAGATCCAGTATGATTTGCATGACCATCTTTTGTTTCCTAAGCTAAAGCATCAAGGATAGATTAAGTCCCTTTATGAGGAGCATAGGGGAGAAGATTGGACGTTCTTAATAGCTTGTCAAAAGGAGACAGTGAAAGAAAGAGGTTTAATACGCTATTTGTATTCTTATGTACATCTGGACGGAGTGGAGGCAGTTTGCTGGGGACATTATCTTGGGTTTAATGCAGCACATGACTGGCACAGGGCAAACTGCAGTGTGACTTGCAGAGAGTCCGTATAACCTAACACCACAGGCAGATTTCAGCAATGTAAGTATCTTTTCAGCAGTTATGGTGAATCATTTGAGGAAACTTCTCCTGTATAAAGCCAGAGATACCACTTAGAGAGAGAGAGATGATGGGGGGTAAAAGGGAGGTAGGGAGTGCTTAATTTTCATGTGTATGTAGCGTCAGGATGGTGTACCCCAGTGCTGGTGGAGTACCCACTCCTATTGTTCTTTAGCTTGAGTATCCTTCTTCTATGGTTGATATTTTGCCTGTCAGTAATCCCTTCCTGTTTTGTAAGTGGAAAAATATTCCTTACAGTTTTATGAGGAATACATGGCCAAGCGAAAGCGTAAATTAGAGTATTTTTTGACATTTTAAATCCATCAAGGCATGGCATTGAATAAAGTCCTGTAAATGCATCATCCCATGGTTACCCCAGAGGTCTATAGTCTAACCCAGTAGTTATCTGCCATTCAGTTTGTATGAAATATTAAATGCTGTGAGCAGAAGTGTTAGTTGTGTGGCTCTTCTAGACTGATCAGCAGAGAAACAGTTAATAACATTGACATTTAAATTGGCTTCATGTTAAGTGTCAGTTCTCACCACAGAGCTGAAGAAGAGCTATTGTTTCAGGCAGTCTGTTTGCAGATGCATGAAAACAGCTTCCAGTTGCTTACATAAGGGTCAAGGTTGGGAAAATAGCTTTACAACTCCACAGACAGAAACCATAAAGGAATTGTGTCAAGTAGCAGTCCTGCCTGCATGTTTTCTCTTTATGCTATGTGAACCATTGGTGATCTATGAAGCGATCACTGGCAGTGCACTTGAGATAGGACTGTCACAAGATAATGTGTGATTTTTTATTCTCTCTTATTTAACATCCTAAAATTGTTACATTTCAGAGAATTAATGAAGTCACTAGCAGAGTTCTGAAACAAAATTTAATGCCAGTAGTAGCAGCCTCAAACATGGATATCTCTGAATTTCCCACTCACAGAAGACTACAGTAATGAAATTGTCTTGCATGAAGACGACCCAAGAAAACTTATTGTAGAATTTCACTCAAAATACTCATTCTGGTGCTTGAATCTTTCTTTAGTATCAGAAAAGCAGAGTATGCTACGTAGAAGCTTAGTAATCGCATAGTTTATGCATTGTATTTATAAGTTTCAGAATATTGAGGTAGCTTGCTTTCTTGAAAAGAGTGAGGCTATAAAACAGTTTAAGCTCACTATTATCAGTTTATTGCCTATTAAAATTATAGAGTGAAAAAGTAAAGATAGCTAACTATGCAGTTTTTCTGTAAACGCCTCAGGAGAATAGGGAGAGGGAAGCTGGTAGTTATGTTCAAATGGGAGTAAGATTCAAGATCTCTGGTCACAGCATCATTGATGCTGCTGGAATAGCTGGCCTGCAGGGATTTCTTTTGCTTTAACACATTCCATCCCTGCATGGAATTCAAAAGTTGTCATCTGAGGTAAAAACAAACAAACAAAAACTGTCAGTGAAAACACTGCAAGGTTAAAGTTTTAACCCTAAGAACTACTTTCCAGTTCCTATTGGTAAGTCCTGTGTTGAAAATTACTTAACAGTAACAAAATGTACTTTTTAATAATATGAATTCTGGCTCATCTGTAATGTTGAAGGCACTTTCATTAAAACATTAACGTGATTTCATCTGTATTTACCACTTCAAGGTTGGTGACTGATTTGAAATATAGATCAGAAGATATTTCAGTTAGTTTTCTGACAAGTTTACCATAATCATTCATCATGCTTAAGGCAAATAATAATAGACAGGCTGACACAAATTCTGTTTATTTCAAACTGCTCATAATCTGTTTGCTCATGTTAAAGAAAATGCATCAAGCCATATTTAGTGAGTGCAAGATGCCATTCTGGGCTCAGGTCTTCTTATCGTGTTCCAGTCCTTGCAGTATCATTTCAATTTTTAAATCAGAAATGGACAAAACCAGTGTTTTGCCTTTCCTTAAAATTAATTTCAGTGGCATGTGCTGAGTAGATAACCTTGAGAATCAAGAGTGCTTTTCTGGTGGATAAATTTATGACATAGGCATTAATAATACAAATCTCCCCAAGTGCCTGACAAACGTGTCTCATCTGTGAGGGAAAGGACTACTTCTGGTGATAGGAGGATAGGTCTTCATGCCAAGTCATTACATGGTCTCTTAGCTCATACTTCCACTGACATTCCAGTTTTTGAAATGTGGAGCTTTGTCTGGAACTAAAATCAAATCAGAACCCATTTTGGGTAATTATCATGTGGTAATTCCCTGTGCGTACTTCTCTGTGCAGAGATGTGGAAGTAAAAGATGAAGCCTGCATCAGTTTAGATAGAGTTTACCAAGTCACTTATTCCCAAGCATATGTTTTGTTCTTAACTTCTGTTTGTTTCCAAATTATTTCAAAGAGAATAAGAAAGCAGTCTCTTTCCTGGTTCTCTTCTGAGTGCGTGGGTACTGTTTTTGTGAGGCACTAGTTACTTGCAGTCACATATGCATGTTTGCAAGTAAGAGTAGTACAGCGTAGTGTAATACTTCCCGAGAAGTTGGAACACACGATTTCCTTGGACATAGGTAGGGTTTCACAGTGTTGGCCCAATGACTGTAACTGTTGTATACATCTTTTATGACATATAGGCCGTTTTATTGAACACCTTGGTTTAAAGGCACAGTGCCGTGTGGCTTTGTGGTTTATATTATTGCAATTGAGAGTGTCTGCTATAAGAAATTACCAACAATCTGCTGATCACAACCCATAAGAGATTTTGGACTAAAGCAGAACCTGCTGCCAGCATATTTTAAGAAAACCAGAATAGTGAATAGTAACCTGTATCACTTAGCTCTTTTCCTGATTTGTCAGAATAAGGTTAGTGAACCATTTTATATGACCACTACATATATGCCTCACAAAGAAATTCGGGGTAATGTCACATTGCCTTATACCTTTCTCTGGTGTGAGTGGTGTAGCCAAAGAATAAGGGGGAATTTGGACATGTAGATGTGCACAGCAGCCGTCCTGTCAGCACTCTGGGGATAGCTCCATGGCAGCTCAATTCATTATAGCTGTGAGCAGTGTCAGAGCCACCCAGCAACAGGCAGCCTTGATTTCAGGGGTACAACGGAGTGATTTGAGACCAGTGCACACAAATATACACATTCATGCTCTCTCTGTTGCTGATTCAGGTTTTGCTAGGAACAGTAAACCAGAGACCGTTTTATCTTGTGTTCCTTTCTTCTTCCACTTATCAATGTATGGGATGAAAGTGGGGAAAAAAGGCAACGTTTCTTGTCAGGGAGCTGGCGATAGGGGTGGCTGCATTGCCGATGTGCATGTGAGCTCTCCATTCTGCTTCTGGATCGCACTAGGCTGAGGCAGGTAATGAGCTCATGCTCGTGTCTCGCTGCAGCTTCTCTGTGTCTCCCTCCATCTGGCACAGAGAGTCTGGGAGCCAGTGAAAAGCTGTGGCACTGTGCTGGGAGCTGAAGTGCCAGCACCACAAAAGAGAAGTGGAGACAGAAGCTTAAGCCTCCTTAACTACCTCCTGTTTACTACGGTTTTGGCTAGTAGCATCTCTCTATTTGGCCTCCCTAATCATTGATGTTGTGAGTAATCTTGAAGCTTTGTGCATGTTTTGCAAAATAGCCTGGCAAAGGGGCAAAAGAAAATAGAGCAAAGTAATTTTTGTGCCATCTCCGAAAGAAGAGAAAGCCTACAAATTCTACGTACAAGATTCTATTATATTATTTCTTTTCTATTTGCGGTAATGTTTTAGAAGAAAATAGGTGCCTGGTATAAATTGATGTAAATGTTTTGAGGCCAGTGACATCAGTTTGCAACAGTTAAGATGTGACTATTTGGTTTGCAAATTCCCTCTAGCAAGAAATATGACTTTTTGATTTGAATTCAGTAATGCATTCTCACAACTTTAAAATACATTGCTGAAGCATCTGCATCCTTGTATTACCATATAGGCCTACTTGGATATCTAGGAATATAATGACTCCAGCTGCAGATACAGTTTTGCTACCTGTACATGTGAAAGACAAAGAAGTGCATATATTTTTACGCATAGCTGCATGCACATTTTTGAGTATCTGGACATACAGGGATTCTTTGAAGCACTCAGTAAAATGTATATAAAACACAAAAAAAGCATATTGCTAACTCTCTCTACATTCAGTACATTTGGTTTCTCTTTTTTATTTTAAATTTGATAACCATGAAAATGGGTGGCTGAGTATGGACAGATACATATTTGAATGTGGGGGTGAAAAAATGATAACTGTGACAAAACCAGTTCAGTTCAAGATTGCTCTTAGATGCTTAAGCCGATGCATGAATCCAACCTCAGTATATTAATTTGTGATACTTAAAAACAGTTAAAGTGTTTTGTTTCATTTCTTATTTGGTTGAGCAGATGGTAATGGTTTTGACACAATTCAGTTTTTTATTTTTCTTCTTTTCTTGGAAAAGACAAGGCTCTTTTTCCCACTTTGTCACAGCTGGTTACCAATCAATCTCAATTCACGGTACAGTGATGATAGCACATGTTGTTCAGGGGCCAAATCTGATTGGGTTGCATTTTCAGCAGTGTTTCATATTAAAAAAAAAAAAAAAAAACAACCAAAAAAAAACCCAACCCAACTGTGTCTGTATGGCAGTGACTGTCAGCACACTATTGTACAACTGTCATTAATCAAAACTAGCAACAATGAATGCATTCATATGTGCCAGAGACTGCCAGATTTCACTCAAAATCACCCAATTTCTATTAGAATTTCCTCACCAGCAGTGTTTTCTCATCTGCTTGTTGTTTCTCGGTTTCTTTCTTCCTTTCCAGTCCGCTGCCCACCCCTTGCTTCTCAGTTAATTAAAGACAGACCTGCTCTATTACTTCTAGAACAGAAATTATGTAATGTGGTGCCCAAAGTGGCTGACTAGCTGTTTAGAAGACCTCTCCCAGCTCAGTCTGATGGCTGAAGCCTAAGCTGAACCGAAAGGTTAAGCTTCTCCAAATGTTTAACAGAGAGAAGTACTTAAAATCAATTAGATGCCCATAAACATGTGAAACTGATGTCTGACGCCCTGTGTTTTTAGCTGAGTGTTGGCATTAATTGGCTAGGAGTCAGCAATATTTGGGCAATATGTCAGGAGGTGTTTCTTGACACTGCACATACATGGAAGGCATTGCCTCGGTGCACTGGCAATGTTACGGGCCAGCTTAACCAATATGCTTTGGTTTTCCACCATTCCATCATCAATCCAGGAGTCTGGTAACCTCTCTCTGTAATTGGTATTAGCAGCTGGAGAGGGCCTGATCCTAATTCCCAAGTGTTTGGTAGCACTAACCCAGATGAGAGTGAACTCCAGAAACTCAGGTGGTAACATCTTGCTATAGGAACATGATGCTTTGGGATGGAGAGGAGACAAGACGCTGTTCAAGACTGCTCAAGTAGATCCTTGACAAACGGAAAGAATATTCAGGCTTCCCTCCTTGATACTTCATGGTCCCTTTCTGACACAAGTTCCTTGTGCTGCTGTGGATCAGGCTAAAAGCCAGGGTTTTTTCCTTTCTCCTTCCTGCCCGCTTCATTTGTAAAAGCTCTTCACTGAACCATGGTGACTTCTGGGGACAATGTGGGTGGAACAGATGACTGCGGGGCAGCGTATCAATACTTCAGGACAGCAGGTGGTTACGATGTCCCATGGGTCCATCTGTTTATGAAACTAATTGCTAGATGGCACGTACTGTCAGGGTGGTCCAAAAAACCAGTATGGCCTTGTTGGAGAAGCACACTGGGAGAGCTGGACCTCTCTGTGAAGTAATTGATAACTGGACCGTGATAGTGACATGTTTACGCCACCCTCCGTTTCATGACCCAAGTGGGGGAGATGATGGCTGTACCCTACCCTGCGCCCTGGCATGCCATGCAGCTGGCTCCTTCACCCTGCAGCCTTTGCACAATTTGCATGATTGGCAGGTGCAAACATAAAGCCTCCAAGGCAGCTGGTTGGCATGCCGGCACGGGCGCATCGGTGAGATGAAGAAGAGCGACTCAGCTGCAGCCCACGGTGGACTGAAGGGCCCTGTCCCAGGCTGCCTGCATGCCAGTTCAGGCAAACACTCAATCACATGCAGTCCTGCTGCCTGTCTGGTTTTGTCTCGGCAGTGGTAAGTAAACCACAGGGACGTTTTTTGTCCTAAAAAAAAAATATGAAAAAGCAATGAAATAAATGGCTAATTGTTGTCCAGCTTTATAACTGTGATTCCGATATCCAACTCATATATATATTACAACTGATCTTAGTTTTCTCATCTTACAGGAGCTGAATACAGCTTTATATTTTTAGTTCCCTAGAGCTGGCCTCATGTCAAGAAAATAGGCATTTTCTCTCGTCTGCAACTCTGTGGTGACCAAAGACAAATAACTGCTCCATCGTTGTGGGATACTGTTGTCATATTCTTGAGTTTTTAAGGGAGACGTTTTGCCTTTTCTCTCTTATGAAAGCAGTGATTTCTATTTGCCATTGACCAGTGCAGCACAGCATGTAAAATGACATAATTTGTGAGCAGTTGAGAAGAAATGTTCCTCAGCTGCATAGGGCTCTTGAATATAGTTACAATAGGTCTGTACTGCTCCAGGACCTGCATGTTAAATTCTCTAGAATCAGTATTTTTCCTCCCTCCTCACGGTACTATGCTAGCAAAAAAAATGTCCCAAAAAGTTTCTGAAGTTTTCCATGGCATCTTATTCTTCCCCTTGGCATATCTCTCATTTGTTAGTTAAACTTGGGGTACTGTATATATATCCCATTAAGTGTAAGTCCTAACAAAAAGGGTATTATATGCTTTTATGTTTATCTCTGACAGAATAGTTAACCTCAGTTTGGTCAGAATGAAGCTGTACTTTGTTGTGCTGACTGTGAAAAGACGTCTTTACTTCTCTTTATTCTTGGAATTGCCAGTAATGCTCTAATTAATGTTGTAAGCTTTAATTAGACACAGCAGAACTTTAAATGTTTCAACATGGAGGATCCTTTGAGTTAAGATGCTTTAAAGTCTGTTAGTACAGTGTGCTCTTTACAGAAAGAAACCACTAGCAATACATATTATGTACACAGAAATGAATGTTTCAGATTCCCAAAGCATTTTAAAATGCTTATAGAGCCTCACAACATTCCTTTAATTAATTGCATTACAGTCTTATTCATCAAAACATTTAAGGGTGCTCTTCCATATGATTTCCATCTGTTTGCTGAACAAGTCTACAAAGTCTTTACTGTATAAAAAAGAGAAGGTAAATTAGTTCTTCTGAAGTTACACCATGAGTGTGTATACAGTGACAAAGAGTATTGACATCTCCTGAAGTCTCGATCTTTCTTTAATTTCATGTTCCTGTTTCACTATTTGATACATGAGAATCTGAAGCTAACTTTAGATTCAAGGTGACTTAAGGTATCATGAGCTTATTATATCTAGAAGAGATGGTACTGAAAATAATTTTTAAAAAGTGTAAAATATCCACACTGAAAACTGGGGTTTTCCTGATTTGGGAGCCAAAGAAATTACATATAAAATAAAGCCTCCTGTTGACTTTAATGAGCTTTGGATCAGAGCCTAAAGTAGTTTGTTAAGCATGACTTCTGCAGGATAATAACAATTAAACTGAAAATATTTTTCTAAGTGTGAGCACTCTAAATGCCTTGAGAATGCATGTTCACTGCATGCTGAAGTACTTTGTATTATTTCAAGTTTTATACATCCCCATAGTTTTAGAATTATCACAACTGTAGAATCAAAGAAACAAACAAAGCGTAATCAAAGTTTCTAATTTATTTTAAGAAGAGGCAATGTTATTGTCCACTGTTAATGAATCATTTTGTAGTATTTCTGTGAAATTGATAAATCTCCTTTAACGTGTCTCTTCAATAAATGTCACCTTTCAGAGCTGAAATATATTTTTTATTGTTTGTAATTGTGTCATGTCAGATCCTACCAACATGCTCACAGCTTCCCTAAAGGGTTGCTGCTGTAGAGAAAAGCTATATATAAAGGGAAATTTCCAAATCAACAAAAGGTAAAATGTGTAGCTCCCATAGTTAAGGCATGATAAACCTGAGCTGTCATGTATTCATAACTGATGTCTGATAGCTTAATTTTCTCTTATTGCTCTAGATCAAGGACAAAGTGAATGATATTATTAATAAAGCCCTAATACTGAGTGAACATAGCAATACTAATTTTATGTAAAGTTTTTAACTAATGCAGAGTGCAATAAAAATGTCATGAAGATTAATGCTTGGTGGAATTATCTAATGCTAGATAATAATTTATCTTCCAGAGTTGGCTCCAAGATAGATTCAGACTGGCACATTCCAAGTGAGAGTTTTCATTCACTTCTATTCTCCACAGAAAGAGTTCTCATTCTTCTTCTGTAATGCAGGTATGACATCAAAGATGACTACACTTTGCGCATTAAGAAAGCCATGAGCACAGATGAAGGAACCTACACATGCATTGCTGAGAATCGAGTTGGAAAAGTGGAAGCTTCTGCTACCCTCACTGTGCGAGGTGAGTGTTCCCATGGAGGGGAGGGCCTGTGTCCTATATGGATAAATTGCTTTCTGACAAAATGGGCCACATCCTTACCTGGCATTGTTTGGGTTTCACACACCCTTTGCACTTGCGGGTGCTACACTGGTTTACCACAGAAGTGAAATCCCTGTCCTGCTGATATCTCAGGCAAAATTTTAATTGACATCAATAGGATAGGATCTCCCTGCAGTTAAAGAGCTGTTCCAATGTTTTGGTATTCTTTTTTTTTTTTTTTATTGAAGAACTAATGCATATGTATACATAAGCAAGCACTACTTAGCCATGGGCACAGACTTTAATATGTGAGCCATCAGTTTAAGCTGTTTATTCACCTTCCTTTCTTTAATAAGTATGAGTATAGTAAGTGACTATGTTTGTTAATGCTAAACATAATGCAGGTAGTATTATTATGTGATTAGCTCTGCCATAATTAAACTCTCTACCATTACTCTTTATCTGAAAGATAAACCCTAGCCAAAGGAAAAAGAAAATCCTAATTAGATTTTGTAAGTATTACGAGGCAAAGACTAACATATTCTCTCCTAAAATACTCCTGGTCTCTAGCATCCACTCTGTTTATGGGCTGCTGTTTGATGTGGTAAGGAGGTTTTAAGAGCGGTAGAATAATGAGTTGCCAAAATGTCTTTTGTGACAGTAGATATAGACATACTAAAGATTATGGGGAGAGAAAAAGTTTGCAGGCTAATATTTCCATATGAGTAAATAGAATATAATAGTTATTACTTCATTCCAAAAGATAAGCAGCAATTTGGCTCAATGGATATCATGCAGACACTATTTCACAGTTTAGTGGTGCATGCTGACGGTTTTCAGTAGAGCTGTGAAAGGTTAATAAAAACATTTTTAGCTTTATCTGTTCTCCTCTTTTCATACACATTAAATCAAATGTTCAAAGTCTCAATGGATTGCTTTATTAGAACTGGGGTCAACTGACCCAAGAGGCCAGCTTCCATTTCCATCCATTTAATGCATGGACACAGTTCAGTTTAATTTGCTGAATTCAAAGGGAAAAAAAGCACCAAGTGGCTTTGTAGTGTGTGGGGGGGAGATGTTAGTATATAACAAAGAAAAGAGAGTATTGTGATAATACATCCGTTAAAATATTACCTCAGTGTTCACTTTAGACAAAAAGTGATAATGCAGGTCTTCCCATTTTAAGCTGAAGAAATAGGTTTACCTGGTACATGCTTGTGGAAGAGATTTCTCTTCTATTTTTTAACATGAGAATAGTCACTACAGTGAAGTCCCAGAAATGCGCTCACTCTGTTCCTTTGTTACAGGCAGAATCACATTATCAAATAACTGGGAGCCAATTTGATAGCCTTTAAACATTCCTAGAACTGTGTCCACTGTATACATTACGGGAGCAAGTCTTTCGGATTTGCTACCCAGACTTCTGATATAAGCAATAGCTAGAACCAAGCAAAAAATCTTTTGAAATCACTGAAGCTTGAACCTGATGAAATTAAGGTGAAAAAAACCAGAGGAAATATATAATTTAATTGATTTTTCTACAGTAAAAGCAGGTTTTCATTATCTTGGGTATTTTTTCCCCTGGGTTTGTCACTTATAGTCAAATACATAGTGTTTATTCAACACAAAGGAAGCCATGATATTATGAGCATATTAAATTTTCAAGACATGAGAGAAATTGAGAAAAGGCAAGAAATTCAATGGAGAAGGTTTTTACTCTGAATTTTCTGAATCCAAAGGAGCTGACAAACCCCCATTGACATTTAAGGGGACCATGAGCAACAATCTTTCTAATTAAAGGAAGCCTTAATGTGGAATTCTTAAACTTTTGCCAGTTTTGTCTGAAACTGGTTTTACTATTACCACTTGTCATGTAGAGAACCAAAACAAAACAGCATTTCAAAATTTACTTTGAGGATGCCTTGGTCTTTGCAGGTGTCATGTAGTTACAGCTGCAAACCTGGCAACAGCAGCACAGTCCTTAGCCCCCTCATTCATGGCTCCAGCTTCTCAAAGAAGGGGAGGAGGATGTACTGAGGAAGTTTGCATTACACTGTCAGAAGCAACAGAATTTGAATTCTGTGGCTCAGCTTTCATCCTTTTTCTTGGAAAGATGCATTTCAATCTTATTTGGCATCTGTCTGCAGATGGAATATGTCCATAACACTGCAAGTCAGAAAGTTTTCAAATAGATGGTGGGTGAGAAAGGGCAGCAGGCTTGAAATAGTTAAATGAAGTGGGTATGCCAAACTAAGATTAAAGCCATAGAAGAAGGTCCTTGCACGCTGTGTTACCTCTGAATCTGCATATCTTACGTGTGACCGTAGCCTGCACATGAACATATAGAGCTGGTTAACTTCGTAAAAAGAAAAAAAGAAAGGAAAAAAAAAAAAAAGTGCTGTTGCTCAGAAATGTGTAACTACTTCTGCTGATAAAATAAAGGAAGTTTCGCCTACACAGATGCAACCTGAAGTCAATCTTATGTCCAACTTTTCAGCTCTTCTGAAAGGAGATGTCTATATTTTATTAACAGAAGGACTGTCAGCCCTCTTTGCCAGCACAAGCATAATGAAGGACTGTTGCGATAATCAAGAAATCAGTTGCTGCAGCAGTCTTTTGGTCTTGATATCAACCTGAAACAGTGTTAACCTGTCAATCATTTACTAGCAATTTTTTTGTAGGATGTAGAAGTTATCTAAGCAGTGATTTGGGAGGTTCTGGATTGAAATCCCTGTGGCCATTTCAGCCTATTTGTTATATTTTCATCAGCACTGTCAGTGAGGAAAAAACCAGTGTGCTGTAAGCTTTCATGCCTGTTATTGAATGAGAAAAACTGTCCTGGGCTTTCTGTAGCCCATACTGCTGTATTGACTGGTCATGCTTAAAATTCAATTGGTATTTGACTCAGAAAGCAAACACCTTGCATCTACTGGCATGACATTTGGTGGTCTGTGGCTTAAATTGATGTGTTCTTTGGGATCTAAAAGTTTGTGCTAATACAATGCAATTTTTCTTTTGTCAGGCATTAACAATGATACTTGATGATGGCTTGTGAAGATAATAAAAATGTTTTTCAGAGAATGGTACCAGTCAGCTTGTCCAGATGCTATGCTCAAGTAAATGTGATAATAGTGGCACATGACTAAACAATAACCGTAAACATTTGACTTAGGCTGTCATTCGAGGGGTTAGCAATCATGGTAGTATCCATAGTGGAAGGTAACATTACACGTCATGCATTCTGACAGATATTCTTTTCTTTTTTTAATTTCTTTTTATGTTCTCACTACACCATTGTAATGTCAACAGCTCGCCCTGTTGGTAAGTAACCATCCTTCTATCCATTTTAGCATGGCTTCATGCAATGCTTCATCTTTCATTTGCAACAGTATTAACTGGCTGAAATTAGCAGCCAGTGCTTAATAGTTTTAACTGTTTAACACCAGGCAAGTGATTTTGACTGACAATGTGCTATTTCTGAACTTTGTATTTTCTGCTGTGTCATGTATAAATGCATTTGCCAAATCACCAACAAACACCAATCAGCAAAACAGGGTGGGTGTGATGATACTGAGCCAAAATCACTCATTCAGATGTTTTTAACAGTCTATTTAAGGGCCCGGTATAAAAGCCATTGAAATCAACAGAAAGGATTGCATTGACTTCGGTGAGCTTCTACCAGGCCCTAAATGATCAGCTCGTTATGCTTTTGTTGCATAGCAGTAAAAGCACAGGCTTTGCATGTCCCGTCTTTCTTGTACCTTTCAAAGAGTTTTGAAATGAAGTAGTCCTGAAATTGAAGAGGGGATGGAGTAGATTTCCGTGCTTCTTAAGAAAGTTTTCATCATGGATTTTTGCCCTTGGGTCATCATGGAGTGCGTTTTGGAATGCACTGTATAGGATGCAGACTGTTTTGAGTAACAAGTCCAGATGAACGTGACCTCTGGATTTTTAATTCCCACACTGAAAATTTGATTTTTTTTCCTATGCCTTTGAAATTACTTCTAAAAATTTATAAACAAACATATAAAAATGCATATAAAAAAAGCATAATGAAAAATTTGCAACTGTCAGCAGCTGAAATTCACTTTTGGTGTTCAGAAGTATCCTGAACATATTATTTCATTTTCTTTCACGGATGTTTACTCTGTGCCTGTATGGTTTTTCTAAATAATTTAACCAGTTGCATTGCTCCTCTGATTTTGGTAGTTTCTGTTTAGATGTATCTTTTAGAATAATAATATAGTTACTCTGATTTTTTTTTGGATTAGTGTGAAAAAGTACTGGTGTTTATGAAGATTGGTGAGGGGTTTGGTCTTTATTTAGTCAAAACTTTTCTTAGGTATGTGTTTGACTAAAGTCTGTGAGTTTAAACGTCTCAGCTCTTCACTGTTATGAGTTTGGAGGAAGAAAGGTTGGAATAATTTAAAGATAAAATCCAGGTTAGACATCTGTTTCCAGAACTAAGGTGATCCCATGCCTATTAGCTTGCTTAAACTAGCATGTGTAGAGCCAAGCCAAGTACCTCCACAGTCATGGCATGGCTTATCCTGGAGAATTCCCTGTGCAGAATGAAATTCACTGTTCTCCATTTGGGATTTTGATAGCAAGCTTTCAACCTCAGCCACTACTGTAATACTTTAGCATTAAGCTAGTACTCACAAAATTAATTCCCAGGAGTTGTAACAGTGTAAACTGGAGTAAACTTGTAAGAAATTTTTTCCTTTGCTTAGAAAATACATGATGAATTTAGTATGCTTCTAATGTAAATCTCATGTTAGAAAGAGTGGAGGTTTATGGTTACTTCTTCATTCACTAAGAAAATGCTACAAGATTAAAAGAATTTTGCTTCTAGATGTTTTTCTCACTTTGCTCACTCTTATAAGAAAAGCAAGGGAAAAAAATCACAAAGTAGAGACTGTTTGACGTTCTGTGAAAGCCACATAAAATACATGACTGGAGAATCACAGGAAAATTATAGGTTTCAGCAGTGCTGATGGTGTCTCATTTCAGAACACTTGATTCTGTTTTAAGACTTTTCAGGCCATTCAGTCATCCATAATTCTATGTCCAAGCTTCTACAGAAGCTGTTGGTCTCAAGTTACTTTTAATCCAGGTATATGATCCCCTTGTGTGACCACACTGTGGTCGAATTGGTGTATTCCTTGCCTACTGTATTTTATTTTGTTGCAAGTGAACATTTGGTGCAAAGAAAATTCTTCCTTTACATGATTTATTCAGGAAACATAAATTAGAATGGTTGACCTTAAAATAATTATTATATGGGCATAATCAAATTATTTATTTTAGTGATTATCTTTGTGAATTGTGAAAAGATTGTTAAGTAAATCTGCCCAACCCCAAAGATATTTAACATACGGAAGTCCCATACAAGTGTATATGTAGTGATTGCTGTGTAAAGCAGATTAGTTTCTTTAGATCACTTTTATCTGATCCTGTACCCGTAGAAAAGGCAATGCTGTCCTTATGGTAGTGTATACATTTATTGTTTTTTGCTTAAGGACCTGAAATGAAAGGGATTTCTACAGCTCATATCTGTTTCATTCAAGAGTAGGCAAAGCAGGCAGCTACCTCTCCTGTTCTTTGAAAATTTAAAGCCTGGTAAGGCAAAACAAAGTAACTTCATTCCCTACAATCAGTTCCTCTCCAAGAAGTCCAAGTGATCTTCTGTTAAAATTGTTATTTGACAAGAATAGTGAGTCAAATCTTGTAGCATTTATTTGTTCAGGAATTTAGCTGGAATGCAGAACAAAAATACCTCTCCTTACAGAAAGGAAGCTAAAGCAAATGCTACTTAATATTATTAAGCTCACAGCTCTCTAGGAGGGTGGCATTTTAACAGAAGAATATTTATATATTTATGTATATGTTAAACTTCAGGAAAACACTTTAAAAATTTATATTCTTTTGTGACATCTGAGAATTATCTAAATACCTCTACCTTTCGTCACTCCAATTCAAAGCAGGCGTGTTTTGTCTTTACTGTGTTTTAAACAAGACCAAACCATTTTCTTTCAATGGCTTCTCACTGAAGAATAGAGGAATGCATTTTTAATGTTCAAGGATTTCAGTTATTTTTGCAAATGGACGCATTTTCATTCCCTATTCAGTTTTTGCCTGTTTCAAATATTTATATTCTGCTAGTTGTGAAAATTTTCTTTAAATTTCAGCTTGAGTGGAAAATTCCAAAGTGGGATTACCAATGACCATGTATGGTTCAAGCAGTTATTAACGTATGTTATATACTACATAGACAAAATGAGGTATCATTCCGCCTGAGGAGGATGGCAGCTGGTGAATTTAACAGCTCTTTGCCAGATTACTCATCGTGTTTGGATTTGCTGCTAGGAATAAATGTGTTGCCCATTTCTAAATAGATGTTCTCTTATTTATAACCTTTTGAAAAGATTTCAGACAGGATTTACAATAGATGGGTTTAGGAAACAAGATGTTTATACCTATTTAGACCATTTCTATCGTTATTTCACTCATTAGATTTTCCAGATGAGCAAGTTAGTATTTTCTCTCTTTTGCATTCTGCTGTATTTCTTATGGCAGTTGGGCAGGCGAATAGCTTCTAAAATAAGCATTAAAACTGGGAGAAGCCCAAAAGTTTCATATAGTCCCACTGAAAGTAACACTGCCCCTCTTCAAAAGCAGTTGCTGTACTGCTTTGAGATGGAGGACGTAAAGTTGAAATAGAAGATCCATGAAGATTTGTCTGATGTTTCAGTTACTTTTTTACTAATAATCCAAAAAGTCATTCAGATGACAGAGTACTCAGTTTCAATTTAAGTGAAAATACAGTTCTTTGCACATCAGTTGCCTTGCAGTAAGTCAAGTTTACTTAATTTATTGTCATATGCTATGACTCATCTTCCCAGAAAGAAGTGACATGCAGCAAATAACAGATACTTTTGCCACCTGTATAGAAATTAAGTATTTGAAATTAACTAAGGAAGTAAAGGGACAACAACCAAGTTACAAAAACTTCACTTCCCTACCATGTTAGAGAAGAGAGAAACAGATAAGACATCTGCCACGAATTTTCAAAATTTCATCTTAACTAAATATTATCTATTCACATTTAAATGCAATGTGACTGTATGATGCATTTCACTCTGCTCTGGGAAGTTTTCATGACATAAATCAGCCTGGCATGACTTAATGGTCTATTAACAGTGGTGCAGCATGAAACATAAAATAGAAAGGGCTGTATTTTAAACAAAGTTGTATTAGGTGTTATGACTAGAAATTATACTGTTCAGATGGTTCAGATTGGTAAGTGAGAAAGAGCTCTTTATTTTTCTCCACTCTGACTCTTGCAAGGAAAATCTATATAGAGTGAATGCTTTTATTTTTAGTGTATTCATGACTATATCACCTTCACTTGAGACACTGAGGATTTATAAAATATCAGTAATGGCAATTGGTGTTTGACAGAAGAGATGAGGTCATGCTTGGCTCTATGGTGCCATCTTTCAGTGGCAGAAATCTCAAATCTATATCAAAATATGGTGTGTCGTCTGTGCTTGCTGCTACCACCTACAGAACTTTTCAGACGAGTGTAAGGACACTAGTGGACGTTAGGGTTTTTGGATTTGTTTCTTCCTTTGAGTGAACAAGTAATGCAAATTCTTTTTTTAAAAATAGGTAATTTCTTCAGATTAAAGAGAAAAACTTGCCATTGAATGAAGTTCAGATTTCTTTCTACACCACTAAGAGATTAAAAAATTTAGCAGACTTGCTCTGACATTTCTTAGTATTTTAAAGACCAGTCTAAAAATCCTCAGGTCCTTACCATTTCTACTTTGGCGAAAGTCCACTAGCTGAACTTAAGCTTGAATCCTACTATGACTTCAGATATCATAGGAATATAACATTTCCAACAAGAATGGCTCTGCAAGTGGCCGCAGAGCACATTAACCACCAAGCATTTAAGTGCTGGTCCACAAAACTGGGCTTCCTTTCCAGCTGCTTCAAATCTTCTTGGGTATGCCAGATAGTGATCAGAACAGAAACACAGAAGACCTGATAGGGGATTCTTTTTCAATGATAAGTGTGAAAGATGGCAGTATATGTACTTGAAGTTTTAGTATGTCATCCTGTGACATCCTGGTTCATTCCACTATGGCACCCAGTACGTGCCAGTACTCACACTGCTTCTCTTAGAGAAAACCCAGCTATAGCAAGTGCAGGAAGTGATCAAGCCTCTTTTTTTTTTAATATTTTTTTTTATTATTGCTGAACTCTAGCTTGGGAAAGTTTTAAGAAATGCAATGTATAAAACTTTTTTAATTTTGCTGAAGCATGCTCAAATCAGTGGGAACTTTTTCTTACTTGAGTGGATTCTGAGTCTCTCCATAAGTCTTTGAAAACTGCAGTATGAGAAAGGCCTTTTCTAAAAGGAGAAATCACATTTCCTTCAAGAGGAACGTGGAAATAAGTACATTATTCCATTTACTTTTCCCTTCACCTTCTTTGCACAGTTACTGCTACCCCCATTACAGTTTGGATATGATCTCAGTATTATTTAACAGCGAAACTATTGTCTGCCCCATTCCTTAAATGCTGGCATTGTCAGTCAGCATTTTTTTTTTTCTCACTCCTTTTCCTCTCTTCACTTAACAGTGGCTCAAACTGAGCACATTATCTTCTCTCAGCCTTTTTTATTCTCAAGGGTAAACAAACCAAGAACTTGTCATCTTTCTCACTGTAGATGTAGCCTATTACCCTGTCCAGGCTCTTTCCTCATCATCTCCTTAGCTCTTTTCTTCAGCATGTGAATTCATGGTTTTTTGAAGGAGATAGCCAGATTACACTTATTATTTTGATGAAATCTTACTGTATCAGCCAGGGGTATGCTTCTCTCTTTTAAACACATTACCAGCAAACCCTCCTGCTATCTCCCATGACAAAAGGAATCATGGCAAGTTACATGTCTTTTTGTTGGCATGATTTGTTTTGTTTGCTAAACTTAAAGATGGCATAGTAGCATAAGCCGTCCCCTAATGATACAGTTTATATTAGCAAGTGAGCTAAAGTGTTAAGAATTCAGGAAAGCACATCTTTTCTATCTGGCCTGAGCAAAACTTAGACCCTAAATCTCGGACACTTGAGGAAAAAGAAAAGAAAAAAACCCAACAACCTTTGTCTAGGTTAGAGAAAGTCCTGAGTAATATAAGTTATTGGGCAGACAAAATCAGTGCTACCTATTCTTAGATGCACCAAAACTACGTGAAGGACTTTCTGGAAGGGATTTTCCAAGAACATCAGTAAGGTGCAGGAGCCGCTTAAAACAGGTGAATGAACAAGATACAATAACATAGAGATGTATGATTAAACAAGAGCAGGCTACAGTCTAGTGCTGAGATGAAATTCAGACCAGATATTTAAAATTAATATTTAAATGCATTGTAAACCAAACAGGAGGAGGGGGGCAGGAAGAGTGCTGCTGCTGAACTCAGAGCACTGGAAATGGGGATGGGGGAGAGATGCCATTCTTTTCTGCTGTGTAGGATTCTTTTATAATTATTCTCACGATTTTGTTTATTGACGTTAGTCCTAGGGAAGAAGGAAGATCAAATCATTGGTAGTATTTTTTTTCTTCTGTTTGTGCTTCAACTTTTATTATAAAAATGATAAGTGCAGATTTGGCAGTTATGCTAATTGAAATTGCAAACTTTTAACATAAGTCAAACCTGCTTTTTCATTAACCTCACATCTCTTTTTTCCACATGCAGATTTATACCACATCTTTCTTTTAGGTCATCCAGGGATAAAAGAGAGATTTTTATGTGTCAAAATATAAAGGACAGTTAGTGTTTTTTATTTATTGATTCTTTAGATTTCTTTCACCTCTTGCAAGGAAAGAAAAAAAATGCTTATGCTTCCATGCTTTCAGAGATTATCTGCTTCAGTGTTTCAGAACAACTGAAGGAACAAAATGTTGTTATATGTGACATTCAGAACCTGAATTTAAATTGAAGATTAGAACAATTAGTCTAGGTACGAAGGAAGACTTAGCATTCTCAAATGGTTGCAGTGTGATCTTTACACACTGTTGTGTTTTTACATGGCTCATCTGAAAACAGCAAACAAAACAAAACAAAACAAAAGGAATGTCTCACTTTCCATGATATGGGAGCAGCGTGAAGGACATTTACAGCAGAACTGGTCTTGCTAATAAACCTGCTGAGACCTCACCTCCCCCTGCTCTCTATCTCAGCCCCATTGTAGCCTGGCTTCTCTCCCCCAGTGCTTCCTTTCATTCACCCTGCTAAAAGTTCTCCCTGCTTGCCTCCTGTGCTTCTGATTTTGTGTATTCGATTTATTGGTGCAGGACGTATAAGAATTTTGAAGCAGTGTCAATGTTAAAGATGGTATCCAAACTATGGATTACTGATATTCCCCTAGGCTATGGGAAGCTGCTTTTCAGAAGAATCCAAACCAAGTACCTACTTTGCCACCTCCACCTGTGTCATTTTCATATAACATCATGGGTCTAGTGAAGGGCTTCATAAATCACTGATCCCCACAACCTACCCTCATTTTTATTGGCGGAACCCTCCATGTAAAGAAGAAATCATGGAAGGAAGAGAACACTCTAAATGAACGAAGAAGAGAACATTGTTAAAGGAAAAACAAAATGTCCACAAAATAAGATCTATGCACTTGCTTCAAAGTCCAACTGCATTCGTACATATTAGGGAATAGTTACAGGATCCTGTGCTAACCTGATATTCATGGCAGAGTCAAAAAGGAGACTCATTTCCCAGGCAACTCTGTTGTAGCTCATGTGCTAAAAGGTTACTCCCTTCCCTGTCTGTGAATACACCTAATCACTGGACCATACCGTAAGACTGAGAAGTCTTCACTTTAAAGAAAATGACCATCTGTAACTTCCATTAGTTTATTCCTGATAAGAATTATCTGAATTAATAATAGGCCTAAGCTGTCATCCTCTCAGACGTCTCTAATGGCTCCTGTGTCAGAGGCTACACCCTTGATTTATCATTAGTCATAGTTAATAGTGCACTAATAACTTTGTGTCCTAAGAACCACACATCACTTTCACTCCCCATTAAGAAGATCTGAACTTCTGAGGAAAGAACTGTTGACTCAGCCCAGGTTTCCAGTGTATGAGCTGGACATATTTTCTGTTTTCCTCTATCTGCTCCATCAGCAATAGTAGCCTTGTAAAACATCTTTCAAAATGCCTAGACTTTTATGTCTGCACTTTTTGGCAGCTCATGCCATGCAAAGGGCAAATGTTGCTACAGCAAGGTATGTAAGTAGGGCCTTACAGGTTTTTTCTACATTTGTATCACAAAAGCATCCAAAAGTCCAGTATCTACCAGGACTTCTAGGCTGATTTAACCAGTGGCACACAAAGGTGGGGCTGAAATGGCCACATAAATATTGTCACTGCAGTAAGGGTTTGAGAGGAGCATAGAGATACCCAGTTTCAAGTCTTTGAAGTCACCCTGACTCTTGCTTCCAGGCAAAGCTACTGAGTATTGTACCAGGTGTAACTTTGATTGTTCAAAGGATTATTATGAAATTAATTTATTACTGCTAATGCACAATGCTGAAAAAGACTGTAGGAGGGAATATTAGCTTGGTTTGCTGTTTCTTCTGTGCTAGAAGCAGAACAGAGTCTTACAGAATCTTGGTGCTTTACCAGCCAGTGTGTTTCTACTTGTTCCTCAAAGCTTTTTCCCCTGTCAGTGAACATTATCGGAGTTTTCTAAGAACATTTACAAATCAGCATCTTTCCCCTTGCCCTCTTTGAACAAGTCACAAAAATATGTTCATGGATAATAAACAATTCCAGTTTAAAATGAAGCACTAATCTTTATCACTTTAGCTTGCCTAAGTAATCTACGCAATGAATTTCATTTGCAGTTCACTATCATCTGAAATTAGGTGTAATTAAAGGTTGTCAAATCTGTAATTTAAGCCCTTTAAAATTTGTTGCTGTCACTCTTTCCCTGTAATATATTATTTTGATCCAAAGACCACATAAGCCAATAGCAGAATTTCTACCAGCTTCAGTGAGCTTTAAATAAAGTCTCATATGCTATGGTATAGGAGGACATTTTATCTAAGTGCATGTAATTAAAAGATTAGTAAAATTTTCATTATCTGAAAATTGTTTTAATTATGTAAAATGAGTTTGGTCTCATAGTTGCTGCCTTAGGTAATTGAAGATGTTTAGAAAAACCTCAAGTAACACCAATAAAAATCCCACTGATATTAGTTGCTGTGCTTACAGTTCCATTTCTGCTTGTGGTAGCAATACTGAACTAAAACTTGCTACAATACCTACTTTTAATTAAAATCACAACAATATAATGTATGAACCCCAGGGCCCCTGGGCTGGGGGAGGTGCTGTGAACAAGATAATAAAATTCCCTTAGGATCATGGAATTCAATGTGAACCACAACTCACAAGATCAGCTTAGAGAACTGAGTCACTGGAAGAAAATGTTGCTAGTATTTGAT
The DNA here is from genome assembly GCF_023634155.1 of Falco peregrinus. NCBI lineage: Eukaryota > Metazoa > Chordata > Aves > Falconiformes > Falconidae > Falco > Falco peregrinus. The sequence continues at coordinate 13,553,290 of NC_073724.1, read as the reverse complement.
ACGGGATCAGTTTACTTTTTGCTATAAATCCACATTTTTCTGTGGTAATTTTCCCCTACTGAGTCTTCTGCCACATTTCTTATCAGGTGACAGAGTTCACCTAGAGGGGATGAACTCACTTTCTCAGTCAAGCTTCTCCACATCAGCATCTTTATCAGCTCCTGGTGACTCAGCGTAACCTTTAATGTTCAGTGACACTACAGGGAAAGAACTGAATGCAATCCAGCCAGATTAGAGAGTCTGTTAATTATTAAGATTGGAGAAGATTTGAGAAATCCCTTTGAAATAATTTGCGGTATCTGCTGCTGCTTTTTTTTTTTTAATAAAAAAACCAAAAGCTCTTTAGCACTTGAGCAGAGGCTACCTTCATATACATTTATTAATCGAATAGAGGATCCATTCAGTCATGCATAAAACAACATCTAGAAAGAGTGCAACAGAATGCGTTCTGTTTTTGAACAACATAACTAATGCTCACTGCTGCTTATGCTTTTCTATCTCCATTTTAATTCTTGCAGTAGAATACTGTTCTGTGCTGTAAAACCAGTTCTGAACATGATGTGATTAACCTTAGGGTCCCCCCATCCCCTCATCTTAAAGCCCCCTTGTACATGGCCTATGCTTTCTATTCATGTTCAACCATCTGATTTCCATATCATCCCGCTCAGCCTCACAAGCGGCTATTAGCATAACAGAGCTTTAGCGTGACATTGATTGAAGCCAGCGCTTGCTGAATGCAGTATCAAAGCATAATTTGCCAGAAATCAAATCTAATTTACTGTGTACTATTTAAATTTCTTAAAAAAAAAAAAAAAAAGAAAAAGAAAAAAGAAAATAAGTTTCTATAGAAGTATACTAGGCCTATGGCCTTAATTGTTCTTTTTTCATATTTTTGCCTAGTTCCCTGGAATCCAAGCAATATATTTCCTTTTAGAGCCATTGTCTTTGACTTTCAAATGTCAATTAAGCAAGAGTTTTTCCACTCTGTTTATTCCAATCCAGTTAATGTTACATCTGAAACAGTAAAGGGTAATAGTCTGATAGGCACAACACTCGGTTTGCTGCATCATAACAGCTTTTTTCAATGGATTCTTCTAATGACCTTAATGTTTAGTTTGAATTAAGCATTAAAGAACTACATAACTTTAACAGCGAAGCATATTAAGCCTTCTGTTATTCCTTTAACTGTACCTTTTCAGAATGTTTAAAAAAATTCACCTGCTTGGAGAGAAGCAATATTGGCTTATATTAGCTTTTGTCCAACATTCCACTGAAGCTGGGCTTTGAGCAAGTCATGATCTCATTTAACCTTTCTGCAAAATGGGAGTGATAATATTTATCTATCTTTATACACAGCATCTATAAATGAAGATAATGAGCTCTCTTTTTAGGAAATTTGAAAAGCCCAAGTGCTTATTTTGTCAAAGAAGCTTTGCTGTCCCTGAGCAGGGTCAGTTGCATTCTCTGGGGATAATGGCAGCCTTACTGCTCTGCTCTGGTGCTTACACTTGACCAAGAGTTACCCCTGCAATTATTAACTGTTACTTTCAGTTTTCAATTTCCATTATTCAACAAGAAGTTGACAGATAAAATGATATGGTGAAAGCATTGTTTGAATGCTGTAAACAATGTCATTTTTATCAGAGGTTGTCCATAAGCAAAGCTATAGCTGAATCTGATAACAAACTGGGAAAAAATGGGGGTTTCCTTCATTACAGAACCCTGTCTTTGAATAAATTTAAAAAAACACATGCAAGGTTTTATTTTTCAAAAGTGATTTTTTTCATGTTCTTTAAAATTATGATATTAAATAGGCTGGCTGAAGGACTTGGGTTTGTGCTTTGATTAACATAGTGACCAATAAAACCAGCTGGTTGTGAGATCAAAAGATTATATTTAAATAAAAGCTCCAATTAATTTATTTCTTTTTATAGTGAATTTCTAGTAATTATGGCTGTGGAGAAAAGCTAGAAAAGGTATCCTTGCATAACCATACATCATTTTTAACCGGAGTCTTTTGAAAGTCGAAACTAGCAACTATAAGGCCACAGATCTTCTGTTCACCTAGCGTGACAAATGCTGGAGAGGACTTGGTGTGGGGCACGGAGAGAGCAGAGCAGCAGGGTCAGTTCATGCCATTTAGATTATCCAGACTGAGCTACAGCCTTACTTCTTGCCTCTTTTCCTTGTCTCTTTTTGCAAAAGAAAGACATTAAAAAAAAAAAAAAACCAACAAACAGATCTGCATACATTTCTGTACAGTTAGCAGATTTGCGTCTCTGCTGTCAGCAGGTGTAATCGGAAGTTGGGTCTTGATTGCTCTTCATGCCTAATTAAATAGTTTGTAATTATAATGGTGAAAATGTGGTTTTCTAAAACACTTAAATTCTGTTTACCTAAAAGCTTAGTGCTCCTAAACCATCCCTCTCCACAACCACCAAACCGATAGTGGAATAGAAAAAAATGAATGTCAGGGTATATTTTTACTATTTCCCCCTTCTTCAGCCTGCCCCAAAAGTTAGCTAGTCTTTTGATGACAATATTTGGAGATACTGCTTACATTTGTAAGATATGCCAAATAGTATAAATCCAGTTCCAGTGAATTTCAATATTGAACCAAGACTGGAGGGTTTGCATGTCATGCATAGAAAAGTCATTTGCTTTATAACATCATGCTCAACATAGTTGCTGTTGTCGAGTTTTTTCTCTGAAATCTTCCAGCACTGCTTCTTCCCCACTTTCCTTCTGCACATCGACACCTTTAATCTCCCTTCTTGTTCCCACCAAGCATTGTCCATCAATACCCCCAGACAAGTCAAACTACACCTCTCTTTTAGAATTTTTTCCCATCTGACTGTGCATCCTGATCCCCTATGTCTGAACACTGTTAATGCCATCTACTTGAAAACATAGCCAGTCCTGGTTCTTTCTTGTTTAACTCAGCTTTCTTCTTTTTTCTTTTCCTTGTCTCTTCCTGATCTCCTGGAATACCTATTTCTTCTTACTCACCACTCACCGCTGCCCACTACCTCTTCAACTCTTGCTTCTTTCTTGTCTTTATACAAGCTGAAATCTGGATCTCCCAAGTTTGTGTTGTTTTACCAACCATTCTTTTTACAGCAAATTCTCCTTCCCACTCCATTCTTGACCACACTACCCCAAAGAGAAGTGCGGGAGCTCTTGAAATTCTGTCCTTCTGCCATCCAGACCTTCCTCTCCTTTCTCAATCATTTGTAAAAGTCTAGAGGGGTAGACTGAAAAAGGCAGTCTGTATACCCTAATTCACACCTTGCAATGCACGATAGCTCCAGCACAACACACAGAGCACAACAAGCTCTGTGAAGCATAAAGGGTGAGAGAGTGCTGTTATCTGCCCAGAAAGGTAGGATACATCCAGAGCCGGCATCATAAACACCTGACTGCTTCTCCTTAGCATTTATTGTCATCAGAATTTACTCTAGCATGTATAATTGTAATGTTTCTTTCCTTTGTTGTTTTTTATTATTTTTACAACTGGGGATATCACATACCGATATTGCGGCTCTTTTTGTTGCTGTTGTTGTTTTTGTTTATCTATTAGTTCTGTCTCTACTAATTAATGTTTCTGGTGTTATGTCCTCTGGCATAAAACAAACCTCCATAATGTTGTCTTTTTCCTTCAATATTCCTCATCTCCCCCTTGAAAAATATCCTAAATTTACACCATGATTTTTCTTACATTGTAGCTCCCCCACAGTTTGTGGTGAGACCACGAGACCAGATTGTAGCCCAGGGTCGAACAGTGACTTTTCCTTGTGAAACTAAAGGAAATCCCCAGCCAGCTGTTTTCTGGCAAAAAGAAGGAAGCCAGGTAAGTTGTAAGCATCCTGTAAGCCTTTCAAGCCTTTCTAAATAGTTATATTGTTAATTTTTAAAGAGAATTATTTATATTACCTTTCACAAATTCTTTTAATCTTTCACAGGAATTTGTCTTTTAAACTGTCACTATTCTCTATTGACATTTTTGTTGCTGGTTTGTGTTTTTTTTTAATATAAAATGGTGAAAAACTCAGAGGCCATTTAAGCTGGTGAAACTTGTGCTAGGTACTGTATAAATGTATAGAAAACAACAGTATATATCTTAAAGACTTTTCATTCTGAAGCCCCCAACAAACAGGTGGATGAGACAAACATAGTAGATAAAAAAGGTATGACTCAATTTTTAACTAATCAGAGTCAGTAATTACAGTTCACAACCTGTCTAGACATGATCAAGCAGATATATATCTAGCAAGCTGATTTGCATCGGCATATTCTCATAGTGCATACAGATACAGGTTTTGAACATGCAGATGCTTTCTTCAGTAAAATTGTCTCAGGAAGTTTCCAAATCTCATTTTGCAAATATTTCCCTGATCCTTACTGACATTTTTTGAAAGCAAAACTTCTGATGTAGCATCAATGTTGCCATCAGCCAATACTAAATTCTATAGGTTAATATCTGAATGTCATGCTGTAACATTTTTTTGCTGCTGTTGCTGTACTGGCATGACGTTACAGCAGAAGTCAGGCCTTCTCACTTTCCACATGCAGTTCACGTTAGCATTTTAAATTTGAACACTGTAAACTGTGTGCCATATTCTCTTTTGCACCTGAGAAAAGATTAAAAGGGGTGAATGGATGCCCAAGGACAGTGCCTTCTGCAGCTCCCTGATGAAACCTGTCATGTCTACGTCTGTTTATGTATCTGCACTGTCTACTCTTCTCCATTGGCTAAATTAGTCTTTTCAGAGACCTGTGCTACTTTCTCCCATACAGTGATCTGTCAGTTAAATCAAATATCCACACTGTGCTGTGCAGCACAGATGTGCCTTTTGTCTAATCTGGACGCATTGTATGTACCAGCTCAGTTAAAACGTGAGATAAGAAGTGAACCGCTGATCTCTCGCTCTGCCCCACCTGCTTCTGCTTCACTTTCTCATGAGGTCAGATAACTGGTCCAGAATAACAGGACCAAGGCTGACAGCATTTTCTGCTCTGCTGCATTCGTGGTTTACAAAGGCACAGCACTATTACTTTATGAGTGTAAGCTTAATCTTTGGTCTGTTTCTTCCAGTGAATTATTTGGAGAACTTTAGATCTAGCCTCCATGGATCACATCCTAGAAAAGCACAGTATTGTGAGTCTCACTAAGGTGAAAATTGTTCCACGGGGAAAGTAGAATAGCATATTGAAATTAAAGTAGGAAGTACTCATGTGCTAGCAAACATTTCAAAACCCTTCCTTGTAGAGCATTTTAATAACATGGTAATGTTTATGTAAAGTGAGCTTATAGTGTCACACTTGAATCTAATAAAGTGGACATCCATCATGCTGTAATAAAGAGAAGAGCTTCTAATTAAAGTAGGACATCATTTGCAGGATTAAAGTCATTTAGCGTAATTGAAAAGTGTTAATACTCTATTTTATCCTCTTCCATTGGTATCACTTCAAGGGTAAAAACATTTTAAGGTGAAAATGCATCTTGTGTCTTTAATTGAATGTTATTACCTACTGATTGTACCATGTTGAAGCTGTTTAATTACAAACCTGGAAAATTAATTGCCATATTGAGAACCAGATCCCTGAGGGTTAGAATGGTCTTTTTTGGCAAATAAATGCAACATAAAAATTGATACCTACATGGTTTATAATCAAACCTGGAAACATAGCTCAACATGATTCACTACACCCTCATGTTAATCTTAACTGAGCATCAGTGAAGTAGCACAGGTTAGTGTTGCTGTCTTGGTATACAACTTGCCAGGTTTTGCCATGAGATGCCATGGAATAGGTGAATTTCCACATACATACTGCATGGTATTTTGGCCAAATTACATGACTTTGCACCTTTACATGCCTGGCTATGAGTTGTTGCTTGGCTTTATAAGGCTTGCTTCTGCTTTTGCTCAAGAAACGGTTTGCAGCACCACTGTTAGTGTTCAGAGTAAGGTTATGTAGTCACGTTAGCCCACTCCAGTAATTGTAGGGCATTTTTCATTGTGAACCCATTTCTCAATCCTGTGTTTCTGAGCACAACCAGCTGGAAGGGAGAGGACCTGTTCCCTCCTGAGTCATCTTTTGTGCTAGCTTGTGCATAAACAGCTGGTCCTTTGTACTCGGTAGCCTTTTCCCCAGAGCCTAACAGCCGCCCACCAATGAAATGCACCAGGGTAGGGTGTGTGTAACCTTTAGACTCTGGATTGAATTCTTCCTTGAGAGAAATTAAGTGGTATGATATCAGGGATGACTCTGGTCCCCCTGTTTGCAACCCAGCATGCCACCACTGTACCCAGATGAGCAACCTGACAGCTAATTTAAACCAGTGAAATTGTAAAAACATTTAAAAAGGGGTTGTACGGTAATTTAGGATAAGTTATAATTCATACTTATCTGGTCTTTGAAGGGAGGAGTAATGAGACTGATGAACTCCTCCTGATGTGTGGAATATTCACTGGGATGTGGTACCTCTCCAGAACAAACAAGCCCATGCTGAAGATCAGAAGGGTAGCCTCCCCTTTCCAATGCAGTGATAAAGAGAATTCTGGATCTTTTCCCTCTTAAGAATTAGGAGCTTTATCCTTGCACTGTATTGTATGTTGTGTTTCTTTTTACACTTTGTATAATTACTGATAAATGGAGTCAAGCTCAGACATATCAGCATTCTCTTTCTCATAAAATTTAGTGGAGTCTTTGTAATACCCTGAATCAGTAGGTATCTGTGCCAGGCAGAGGTCATTCTGCAAGTTTTCAAGCAATTCAGAAAACAGGATAATTTCTTGAGACCCACTTAGCCCTGTAGCCTGAAATTGCTTCATAATTTTCACACTCCTTTTCTTACTGGATCTGACATGTTTACTGGGTGCATATTGATTTTTGAGGAAAAATATGTTGTGAAAAGTTTCTTGAACATTGACATCGAAAGGGGGTAAGGGAAAAGACTCACCCTAGGGTGACAAGTAGCCTAGTAGGTTAATACAATTATAAGGATATTTGGAGTGTCAGATCTCATTTAAAGCATATCTCTCCTTGCGTTGCCAAAACCAGAGAAAGGTGAGAGCTTCACTTCAAAGCAGAATTTTTTAAAATCCAAGTTTGTTGCTTGTCAGTTCCAAATAATTTTTTTGTAAACCATTCAGGACTACTGCTAAAGAAACAGATCTACAAAAAAATCATTTAATACCTTACTCTACTTTTAGATTTTATTTTCAGCCCATATAGACAAGCCTAAAAGTTAGTAGGGAGTTCTCATTAGAAAGAACACCAGAGTTATACAGAGCTGCAGTAATGACTGAAAGCTTATCACAGCGTGGTAACAGTGTTTTGGGATATTCCTGATGCAAACAACTGTTTTTTTTTTGTAGAGGACAGTTGAGTTGACATAAAAGCCAGATCCTATTTCCCTGGAATTACTGTTGTTTAATTATTGTTTAATCTGTTCCCCTTTCTGTCTCATTGGGCAATGCTCCTGACCTTTCTGTTCACATTGCCTCCCTTTTCCTGCTCCTTTTTTATTCAGATCAAGAGCTGTGTAAGATGGTATAAGTTTTTCCTTGAAAACACAGCCCTCACCACTAAAACCTTTTTGGTCCTTTTCTGTGTTATTGATTGATTCAGTTCTCCATCATATGCAATGACTACTACATCCATTCCAGTTATTCTTATTGACATCTCTATTTTCTCCAATCCAGCCTGAAGGCAAAAGCTAATCTCCTTGTTTTGTGCTAACTGATGTCTTATCCTACATGAAATTATTTTTTCTCTCTGATGATTTCCACATCAGATTTATACCCTTTCTTTTCACCCTCAAGGCTCCGTGCTGCTTTCCTCATTTCGTATATCTGTTTTCATTTCCTTTTCCCTCTCCTTTAAGCTCTCATGCTATGCCAGCTTCTCCTACTTTATGACCTGTTTGTATCTTCCTCCCAGCTTTCCTTCAGTGCTGCACTCTTACTTTTGCTTTTGCCCAGAACATATTCCCAGCCAAACAATAGTGCTGTGCTCCCTCAAGTCTCCAGGTTTCAATTCTTTCTGCTAGTTTCCTAATGTTTACTGTAGTAATGTGTCCTCCTGATTTAATAGGCAACTAAGTACATTATTACAATTGCATTCAGAATGAAGATGAATGTGTCACAAATATAAATTACTCAAGTGTGATTGTTGGAAAAATTTTCATCGCCTCTACCCCCAGCCAGAACACACCACTGTGTGCTGTCGAAGGGCTGTTTCTAATTTAAACTGCAAGTTGCCCAAGGCACGGAAAGCTAGCTCGATGCGTTCATAAAGTCATAACCATACTTACTTTTTCTTCTAGTTTGTAGTGCTTTTTAGGAAAAATCGTTGTGTCTCTAGCTGAGGGAAAAGCGGTGCTTTTGTGGTTTGAATTGATGTGAGATTAATTGTCTTTGCAGAATCTACTCTTCCCAAACCAGCCTCTCCAACCCAACAGCAGATATTCAGTGTCACCAACCGGAGACCTCACTATTACCAACATTCAGCGGTCCGATGCAGGCTACTACATTTGTCAAGCACTGACGGTTGCTGGAAGCATTTTAGCAAAGGCTCAGCTGGAGGTTACTGATGGTGAGCTATAGAAATTCCTATTGTCTTTTCCTGTCAAAAGTATTTTAAAAGCAGTGTAAATAAAGGCATAGGAGGTCACATAATTCATACAAGTAAGTGGACAAGTTTCTACAGAAAACACAATGAATAAGGGTCTCTGTGCAATTCTTTATAGTACCAAAAAGGCATCGAAGTCTAGTTTGCCTTTTGCTTGCTCTCTGGAGATCCTTAACAATGCAAGCAAGGGACAAGCCAGCTTAGAATAGGCTTGGTGGGAAAGGATGCTGCTTGGTTCACTAGAGCTAAGACAGGACTGCAAAAAAAAACATTGTGAAGAAAGTGTAGGTTTGTGATTAAAGCAGTGAACTGGGGTGCAGAAAAATGCGTCTTAGTTCCCACCAGTCCTCAGTATTGCCATAGGCAGCTAATTAGGAGATGTGTCCTTAGCTTAATTGAATCAAACCAGTTGCCTTGAACTTACTGGAGTACTGTTAGTTTAGAACAGCTACAACATGTAGCCTTTTACTCACTCTTGTGAATAAGGCACCTACCTCTCGCAGCTATGTTCCAAGAATTTCTCAGTATGGTTTGGTGTTAAAAGAGCCATGGAAATATGTAGGTAGAGAAGAGTTTTCAGGAAAGGAAGAGCACTACATGATCTATCTTTATGTTTTCCATTTCAAGATTTTGGGGTTGAAATTTACCCTGTCTTGAAGTTTACCTTACTCTACCTACAAACATGAATCTTTTTCATATGTCAGGAATCCTGTTGATATCCTTCTTCATCCCATTGTGGATAGAAGGCAGTTTACATCCTTTAATGTCAGTGAAGAAAACAACAGAATTCCTCTTATACTAGGAGATTGTGGCATTCCCGAGCATCATTATTCCTTATCTTAACTGACACACTAAATATCTCCTGACAGACTTTGATGAATTTTTGCCATTAAAACTGTTGTTATATGCAAAGGTCTACTTTTACTGTTCCCTTAGAGACCTGCCTGCACCATGAAAGTTTGAAAAGATGTCTAATTCTGAATAATCCAGTTTTTCACAAGAGCATATTCATCACAAGTGACAGGTAGAGAGGTTCAGGCTCATGTTATAGAGGTTTGAGCATTAATTTGATGCCTTTTCTTTGTTTTCCAAAAGCTGTCTATATTTTTATGACAAGGGGAGATAATTTCTACCTTATCCTTGCATCTTTACAAGCACATTGCTTTTCTGTAAAGTAGTTTCTGGAGACTAAAGGCTAACCTTCGCTCTGCAATATTTTTAAGTCCTTTCTCTCATGGTCTATGACAAAATGATGCATTTTCATTCAGTTCAAATTTAAATGTAGATTAAAAGGTCATTTAAAATTAATGGAAAGGCAGTATTTTTTAATATCTGTCTATAGTGCTGCCTGATTCAGTGCCATGACTGTGACTGGAATAAATAGCCCACACAAACATTGGCTAAGAGGACATTGAGCTGTTAATGGTTGCACCGGCTGATGCTGTACAGATTTACTGCAACAGGGGCTGAGTGGATCAAATCAGTTTCAAGGATAGCAGTGATGAGAATTTCTTCCTTTTGACAGACAAGGCCTGTGGTCCATCTTTAACTCTTTCTTGTGTGGGTAAAAAAAATAAAAAATCCTAGTCGACCTCTTTGGAATTTTTGTTAGTTTATTTAACAAGTCAAGTGTCCCTGCTAAAACCCAAACTCGTCTACAATTAATTCTGATTAAAGGTGGTGCGCATTCCATGTTGCTAGAGGTAGCGTTATCTGATGGCTCGGCTGCTCAAGGGATGCCAGGCCTGTGTTCTTCAAATGCTTTCCAGAACCCACTGTCAGCATGATCATTATGAAATAATACAAGGTTGCTTTATAGAAATAACATTACATCCTTAAGTCAAAGGGCAGGTGAGGTCAGAAGAAAAGTGCCAAAACAACATCGTGGAACTGAGATTATAAAAATAAATGTCTCATTAGATCACAGATATTTTTTTAATTGCTTTCAGTTAGGAAGTTAACCATAAATGTCTGAATAAGCTGTTTTGGTTGATGCTGAGCAGAAGTTACGGAAGCTAATGTTTTTTATCAGTAGGGGAATGTAATCTAATGGTTTTAAAAATATAATAAAAGATAAACACTGTGCATGCTAGCTATAGACTTAAGCATTAGTGTTCTAGTTTTTGGCTGGTGATTTCAGTTTTACTTCCTAGCCCAGAATTTTTCTGTTTGGTTAATGATTTAATAATAGTGGCGAGCCATCTTTTTCATTTTGAACACATTTTTGTTTGATCCAGAGTAATTTAGATCCAATTGAAGTTCCAATACAGAATGAAAACATATGTCATGTACAGAAAAACAAGTGCTTAATTATACCATATATAGCAGTGTTTCAGTTGTTACATTTTTGCACTTACAAGTCTTTACTGGAAATATTTTTAACTCAAGTGTTCACATGAGAAGAGATTACTAGCTGTGATGAAATGTGCTGAGTTGAGTGATAATTTTGCTGATTATGGACTGTGCTGAGAGCCTTCAGTATATTTGAAATTCAAATCTTGTATTTTCTTGAAAGGCTATCATATAATCCACTCTAATGCACATCTGGAAAAGCAAAATAATTTTTTAAATTGAGACAATCCTAGTGATCCTTTCAAACTCAAAAGTGAATATGCAGCTCACAGTCTTAAAATGACAGATAATGCAAATAAACCAAGTGCTTCCATCTAACTGTGTCTGTGCTCAAGATAAAAATAATAGTTTACAATTAGTAATTTGTTCCATAAATATATCCATCATGCACAGAATGTTATGGAGAAGATCTCAATTTCTCCTTATCTAGTCATTATTAATATTTATGAACAAAAATTTTGACCACTGCATGTTCAATGGTAGGATCAGTTTACTTTGCCCAGTTTATCCACCGGTTGCTGTTTAGGGTGAGTATTGGGATGGAGGAACAAGCTTAAACTCCTGCCATGGATTTTTCTGGCAACATAAGAATGAACTGGTTTAGGATATTAAATTAATTTAAAATACCGTGTTTCTGAGCTTTTGAATGAAAACAAAAGGCTGGACCTATAAGAATAATTTAGAAGAGATTATATTAAAAAAGAAAAAAAAGACAAGAGAGATAACAAATTGGCAGCATACCTCAGCATCTCCCTCTCCACTGATTTGGAATAGGCACTTGAGGTATTTTTCCCAAACTCCTCTGTAGCTTTGTTGCTATAGGTTTATTGAATATTCTGGGGTATGTCTCTCTCAAATCCTCCTGAAAGAAGTTAGTATCACAGTTTACTCACCTGCAAATCTGGCCACCATGATTCTTATCCCTTACCAAATATGTATTACAAGTTTTATAGCCGGTGTGGCAGTTTCAAACAGGGGATGTTCAGAACAACGTCACAGCCTCCTGTGAAGCTTTCACAAAGAAGGCAGGGGAAGGATTGGTCTCTGCTTTTCCAGCTCTCAGAAGAGTACCCTGCCCTCTCGTACTAGTGTTCATCACAAGATTTTCGTGACTTCTGTCAGATTTTCCCCATTAATTCATCAGAAATCTTCTGAAACGTTGATTTTGGAAGTGCCAAAGTAAAGGCTTCATGTTATCTTTCTCTTATTTTAATTTCCTGTTGTAAGTTGACCAAATTCCACCCAAAATTTAAACACCGTTTCAGTTGATCTAAATTGCATTTGTAGTGAATAAACTGCTCATTAACAAAAGTAATTTGTTCTTTTCTGGTACTCAGCTCAAAATTTAAGCTGCATTTTATCACAAAAGGGATCTGATAATTTTTCAGTTACCAGAATATGTGAATGTATGGTCCCTGGTAAATAGTTTAAAACCCATTTTTTTTAAGTTAAATTAATTTTTAAATCAATTTATCTTTTACTATGCAAATATATTTTAGCCACACAAAATATTTCTGTGGAATGTTTCCTTCTAGGAGAAAAGAATGTAAAATTTAAATTAAAAAATAAAAAGTTGTAAGATAAAATAACAAAACCCCCAACCTTTTTATGGATATTTTTCATTATCTCTCTGTCCTCCAAGAATGCTTATGATATCTCTTTTTAAACTTCTAGCCGAATTTTGGATCCTTAGTAATGAGGAAACCCTGTAGTAGGTATACACGTTTTAGAGAAGATTTACAAGTCATAGTTGTGAAGACAATACAGTCGTTCACAGATCAGTGGAAACCCTAAGTGTTCATTTAACCTTTAGCCTCAGTGTCATGGAAACCTGTAGTGGTCTTTCACCCATAACACCCTTGAAAATGAAGATTCCTTCTGGCCAGGAGACTTTCAATTACACTATTGATCAGAGCTATTTAAAGGATTATGAGCCTCTCATTTGGGCTGTAAAAAAACTAATTACATGCCAAAGAACAATATCTGTAATGCAGTAGGTTTTGAAAATACCTACATTGCTACACATATGAAAGGCAATTAGATGCAGCAAATAACTGCAGTGGGTCACCAACTTAAGTAATGATTTCTCCTTAGTTTTTAGCTACCTAGAAAACTGAGATTTGCTGTTTTACATTGACTCCAAAGGAAAACTTGCACAGCTAAGTTTTCATTTGACTATACTTGTGCTGCAGGTATGCAGATAGTATGTATGAGCTGAGATCAATTTTTATTTCACCAAATGGCTGAACTGTGTAGTCACAAAGAACCTTAATAAGATAAAAAATTTCATAGCAAGGTGAAAATGCATTCAATTTTCTCTTTTCATGTAATATAGTGGTTTCTGTCCAATCTCTGAGTTCAGTGGGTGATATTTCAGAATTTCCAAAACAGCTTTCACATTCTGATGTTAATAAATAATCTGTATTTGCTTTCTATTTTCAGTTTCAATTTCAATAAATGTGATGAACTCACACTCCAAGGTGCTACTAATACTAACGAGTCTATCCTTTGTGTATCTTGTTAACAAAAGAAGGTCGTTAGTATATTTGCAACATTAAAATTTCAGAAACAATTATTTTATTATTTACACCTCCCTAGTATTTTTATTTATTAGATAGCATAATGAAAGCATGTTGGATCTGTTGAAGGGTCCAGAAGTTTGCATCTTAAACAGCTCAAATATAACAGAGACCATATTGCTTTGCAATAATTTATTTTCCCTGCATTGTTAGTCAGGTGTTGTGTATGGACTATAATGAAACAGATTCTCAGCTAGAATAAATGATTCAAATTCAATTGACATCAGTGGAGGCAGGCTAATTTACACTGGTTTAGGAGCTGATCCTGCCTGTTACACTATTTAATACCAGTCATGTAATTCTTCCATTGTTCAAAGATTTAAAACAGCGGCAGCGTGGCAGGTAAGCATATAAAAAAGAACTCTCAGTTCTGTTATACTGATTTTATGCAGGAGTCATAGCTGTGTTTATATGCAAGTATTTCACATTCACTTGTATAAATGCATTCTTTAGAAACAAAGAGTTATATTTTGCTGCTTAACAGATGGCTCACAGAATAGGTTCAACAGCAGAATTATTTATAAAAAGTTGGTATTTCAAGAAAAGCAAACATGAGCATTTTACCAAATCTTTAAGATATCCCATTGGTCATGGAATGAGGTTTATATGCAGCCATGTACTTGCTCACTGGTTACTGGGTCCTTTAAGAAGTATTTCAAGCATGGAAATGTAAGTTATTAGGGGAGAATAATTAAGACAGATCATGGCTTTAAAAGACGGTGAAATTATTTGATAAGTATGCTGTTAAATAGCTTGATTGCATTTGAACTTTTCTCCACTGGAAGAAGTGGTACAGTTATTTAGATCACTCAGATTCTGAAAAAAAACCATTGTTAGATGCTTTTACTGATGAAAACTTTTAAGTTGAGCATGAATGGGGACTGTGGTTGGTACCCGCGCTAGAATAGCTACAGTGCTTCACTTTGAACTTTAAAAGATTTTCTCTTTTAGGCCCCAAATCAGGTAAGTAATTAAGCACATCTTGATTAAATGTGACATTAAACGTGCTTTCCTAAATAAGAAAAAATAAGAGATGTACCTCAATTCTATTCTGGATCAAGGTCGTAATTTCATCCTATCTTAATCATATGTGTCTGATGATCTTTGCTAAAAGAAGTTTCTATATCTAAGTGTTATATCACAGTGGTGAAATGAAATTCCTACAAAAATGCTTTTCAAATATACCAATTAATCGTTAACCTGTATCTATGGGTCTTCCAAAAATAACGTTTTTAGCCTTTTAAAGGCTAACTTAAACCAGACTTTTAAAATTGGTACTATGACAAAGAAAGGGTTAGCTGCAGCAGAGGATGGTGAGAAGTGTGGATGCCAATGTCTGTGTTGCTGTTTAGTCTTGACAGATAGGCCTCCACCCATCATCCTCCAGGGGCCCGTCAATCAGACTCTGGCAGTGGATGGGACAGCTTTGCTGAAGTGCAAGGCAACCGGTGACCCCCTTCCTGTCATCAGCTGGTTAAAAGAAGGATTCACCTTCCTGGGCAGAGACCCTCGAACATCCATACAGGATCAGGGGACACTTCAGATTAAAACTCTGCGGGTGAGTAGCAGTTAACAATACAAGTGCTACAAGTGGTACACGGCTAATCTTGGAGCTGTTGGTGTGCACCTCAGGCAGCTTTGCTGTCTTGGTGTCTGTTGTCTTCAAAATTAACTTGTCTCTTTTACTGTGAAATTCTCACCAGGTCACCTCCTATTTCATTCTTTGAGAAGAGATTGTGCAGAGAAGGGGGAAGGGGGGGGGGAATGGGTAGAGAAGAGCCAAATTAGCATCAGATATTTTTATTTGACTTTCCTAAAAAGGGAATTGATATTTAAACTCTTACGTATGTTGCAATAAAACATAAGTTGGGGATGGATAGACCTGTCAAAGGACAGGCCTTCCTTATCTCTTCAGTCAGTCTTACCATGAAGCCATTGGCCTGTTGTCTCTGTTAGAATTCAGAGCAGTTCATTTTCAACACCTGATCGTAATTTTCCAAGGAGCTATTGTGCTAGCAATTGATTCTGGAGTTCAACAGGGTTTGGCTGTGTGCTTTCTTCATCAATGAGTCTTGGCCGTCTTAAGCTGTCTGATTTATTCCACTGTTACGCTTGCCATAGATGTTCCATCAGGCTGCAGGCAGAAGACAACTAATACTGTAACATACATGCAGTTATATGCAGAGGGATTGCTATTCAAAACGAAATGCCTCTCATAATATTTACATTTTGACATGTGAGATCTGAAAAGTACAATGAACTCATAATATTCCAAACAGCATAATGTCAGATTTTGTTGATAAACATTGCATCACCAATCTTTGTTTGGCCTTTTAATTTTTCCCTGTCAAAGATAAAAATGCATAATTTTTTGTGTGTATGTGGAGTGGACAAGCATGTATAAGGAAAAATAGTAAGGCAAATGTAATTATTTGTCAAGATCTTAAAGACTACTTCAGAAACCTTCTAATTTCATTAGCAGAATTTTGTGCACTGAGCTTTGCCTTCCAAAAGAAGTCAATAAACATAGCTACCGAGGACAATACATAAAGAGCAGCTTTGTTTCCTGATACCATCTCATCAGTGATCGTAGATGAATAGTTAACTTCCTTAGAACAAAATGGAATTTATTAAAAAATTTATGCTAGCTTTCCTTGAGTAAACAATTTATCCTTCCTCCCTGGGCTGAAGGCAGGTTTAGGCCATGAAGGTTAATGCATTTTTCCTGTAGAGCTGGATTAAAGAGTGCGCTTGAATAGTCAAGATTCCCCAGTAGTTTTAGAAAGCAGCAATTAAAGGTGGAAGCTTAGTGATTTCAAACAAACTTTCAGGCATTGATGATGGGCTTCTGTGGAGTGTCCATGAGGCAGAAGCTCCTGGGATACCTGTCTGCATGCAGCTATGCAAACAATGAAATTGGTTCTGAATCGTGTCAGCGCATTAATCTCGCTGTTAGAGGCACAAGGTCTGTAAACGGAAGAAAAAAAATTGCTTGCAAGGGGAGAAGAATACAGTATTAGTAGTGAGTGTGGTTTTGAAAGACATGAAGCTTTTATTGATCCTTAAGTGGCTTATTCACTAGTAACCAATTTTCCTTAAAGGCTTAGAAAGACATTTTTTATAAACCCCTTGATTACAGTAATGTGCACTGTTTGACTCAGACTTAAGAATAAAAACCACAACCATAAAACCCAGATTTCTCCTGTACCTTGCAATTTTTATCAATCAAATAAGGATTTAAATCTGGAATGTTTAACTTT